>NW_023494805.1:41464041-41466541 GCF_904425465.1 Colossoma macropomum
GACTGCAACTGTTTAAGCTGATAGAAATCTAATGACTGTGGAAAATGACTGCAGTCATATTATGCCACAACAAGCAGAATGTAAAATGGGCAAGTAGATGTAAATAAAGGAAGGCAGTAAATGCTTTTAGTTGAAAACAAAAAGAAGTTATAGCTTTTAACACGCATTTAACATATTTAGAGAGCATTCAATTAACAAAAAAACAATGTCAGTCGCAGTTATGTGGCAAATAAATTGTAAATAAAATAAAATTAATGATCAAGACAGCCCTGAGCTGCTTATCATTATTATTATTATTATTATTATTATTAAAGCCTTTGTAAAGATGTTGTATGTATGAGTCACAGTGAGAGTTTCTGTGGGACAGTCTATATCGTTGCTGATGGGACAAAACCATATCTATTTTTGTTGTTTTTCTTTTTTTGATGCCATTTGAAAAAGTTGCTCTTTATTTTGCAACAAAAATTTATGATGAACGGACCAACAGAAATGGTCCAAAACTACTTGGAAAAAATAATTTCTCCATTTACCTCCATCAAAAGTTACGAACACTTTTCCTTCTTCGTTTTTGGAGATAGAAGGTTTTGTTCTGACAGCAGCGTTTTACAGCAGGTAGTTTTAAAACTTTAAACTGTGCTCTGCTGTTTCCTGATAAAGTAGAACCCTTTGTGGAACGCAGCAGAACCTTTAAAAGCAGTTTGGAGTGATGGAAGGCTTCACAGTGTCATCATTTGATCTCCGAGATATCTAAAAAAATCAAAAGGTAACGTTTGTGATAGTTTGTTTTGGATTTTGGAAGAAGCCTAAAAACTCTAACAAGCCCAAAAAAGTCCAGAGGGGTTTCTGCTGGCAGCCACACTGTTATTAAACTACAGTAATGAACTACTGATGTGGTGAAAGATTTTTGTGCATTGTTTTGACAAAATTTACATGTGTTCAAATATGTAAATAATCACCCACAGAAATCTTTGTGATCTGTGATGGGTCAGGATGCTCACAACACACAGTTTATTATAAAACCATAAATAAATAAACTTGGTTTATTTGCAGCTTTGTGCTTAATCAGTATTACAGAAGGCAATAATACAGAAATGATGAGTAAGTGATCGTGCAGCCCAAATACAGGCCAGATTTGTGCTCCTATGTTAAGTGTGAAGTATTAAATATTTAAAAATGATTTTAAGGGATGGAGTATACAATACTTATCGCTGTTGTTGGAACAAAACCACGTATCTCCATTTTTGTTGTTTTTCTGTTTTTGACATAGTTTGAAAATGCTTGTTGTCCTTTATATTGTGTGTAAATTTCATGATGACTGGACCAATAGAAATGGCTCAGAATTACTTGGAAAGACGTCTGGTTCCATTGACTTACATTAGAAATAAAGTGTTTTTTCCTTCTCCTATAAAGTTAACATTTTGAAGATATGAGGTTTTGTTCCGACAGCAGTGATATTTAAGTAGCTTATTGAACATTAAGTGTTGTACTTATCTCTTTCTACCCCGTGATCACCAGGTGGCGCACTCCTCTGACCTCCAGCGGCATTCTCACCGTGTCCATAGACAACCCCACTGCCAGAACACAGCCTGAGTATGTTTACAGTTCTCAAATATAGAACCCTTCACCGTTTATAGCTCATAACAGCTTCTTACAGGATGGACAGAGTGAATATATGCTGTTCAGTACCTGCAAACCTTTGGCAGCCTGTTTTATGATTTTTCTTTTTTTTTTTTTTCATTCTCTTAATTTTTCTCCCATGAGCTTGAGCGTTGATGTATCTGATATGCATCAGGACGTCGCAAAATTTTGGCCAGTCACATACAAGCATATCATTGCTGTCCAAAAACAACACGTATCTCTGTTTTTATTTACATATTCATTTTTAACTTTTATATCTCTACATTATTTGAGTACAGCAGCTGCCCTTCACATTTAGTAAAAAGTTAATGGACCGATAGAAATGCTTAAAAAATTACTTTGGATTAAAATCTCTTTACATTAATTTGCACTAATAATTAAGAATGTTTTTGCTTTCACTTGTATATGAAGAAACGTTAGATGTGTCCACAGTGATGAACAGAGCTGCTTTCTCCTGACAGGCCGGCCCACTCGTGGTCTCTGCACCCACCGACCCCGGCCCCGGCCCCGGCCCCGGCCCCTCCCGCTGCAGAGGAGCCTGAGAGGAAACCGCCCAAAGGAGTCGCCCTGCAGTTCGACATCAACAGTGTCGGAAAACAGGTAAAGTCTGTCTGAAGAGCTCGTCTTTATACAGAAATTACCCTCAATTTAGTCCATACAGTGTTTACTCTCCACCCATTAGAAACGCCCACCTTTACGTCCACTCACTGGCCACTTTATTAGAAATGTCTACCTTTTACATCCACACACTGGCCACTTTATTAGAAACACCCACCTTGTCATTCCACTCACTGGCCACTTCATTAGAAACGCCTACACCTTTTACGTCCACTCACTGGCCGCTTTATTAGAAACACCCACC
>NW_023494805.1:41471541-41819864 GCF_904425465.1 Colossoma macropomum
ACCATGGCAGCAGTGCCGAACAGACGTTAAAGTAAACGGTGGAAAAGCAGCTCATCTCACCTTTTTCTCCTTCGTCTCGCTCTAATAATGAAGCTGAGAGCTGATCAGAGTTAATGATCTTCTCAGCGAAGCTCGTTCTGCTCGTTAGTTTGTGCTGATGATGAACGTGATTCATTCACGTGACGTTACTGAGTAGGATGAGCTCATCAGGGTCATTTCAGGACGCCGGTTCGTCACATTAATGACAGATTTGAGTCACTTAACTAAACGAGTGTGAACCATCCTGTCAGAGAGATCGGATTTGAGCAAAAAGTCGGATTAAAGCAGTGAGGCTTAATGTGAACGTAGTTTATATTCTCACTCTACTCAACAATCTGATGAAAATATCTGTTTACATGCTCACTACAAGTAATCAGATCCAAAATTACGCGCATATGTAGAGAACCGCTTAGTGTAGACGTTACCATGACAACCAGCATCACGTGAGTCCAGTCAGAGTGAGATGAGCAGCAGTGAGCAGCGCTTATTTTTAATTGCTTTAAAATGATGTCAGACTCAGGAAAACGTCCTTCACATGTCCTTATTAAAGAAGGCCGAGAGGAAGACGTCGTGTTCTGAGACACATAAGCTGGACGTCCGTCCCACCGCCGTCTTTTAAAGATCAGAGCATAAACTTCGTCTCCTCTGCAGACCAGTTTCTGCTCCGCCATGTTGAACGGTATAAACTTTCACTGTGACGCGAAGAACATGATCAGAACGGACTTAAACTTTCGGATAGGGAATGTAATCAGATACAGGCGTTTACACGGATATTATTCTTCTATTTAACGGATTATTTACAGGATTACCCACCTCGATCAGATAGAAACTGTATTCTGAATGGCCTCAGTTGGACTAGACTCTTCTGATTGAGGTGTTTACATGGACGTATTCTATTCTGATTGAGCTGTTAGTCGGATTATTAACGGATTGTGCTCTATAAAATCAGCCTAAACTGATGATTACGATGTTGCGCTGCATGTAAGAGGAGCCAATTAAATGAAAACCTGATGCTGTAAAATTGCTGCATGCTGTAATTTTCAATTAACTTAGCTATTATTCTAATTTAGTTAAAGATAGCTAAAGGGGAATTCCACCGATTTTTCAAACTTTCTGTAAAATTCAGAGAGTGAGATGTAAACAGAGTGATTTAGAGTGGTTTGGTGTGAAATGGTTCAGATGGTTGGCATTACTGCTACTGAGAGCTGATTGGTTAAAATTACTGCTACTGAGAGCTGATTGGTTAAAATTACTGCTACTGAGAGCTGATTGGTTAAAATTACTGCTACTGAGAGCTGATTGGTTGGCATTACTGCTAATGAGAGCTGATTGGTTAGCATTACTGCTACTGAGAGCTGATTGGTTAAAATTACTGCTACTGAGAGCTGATTGGTTAACATTACTGCTACTGAGAGCTGATTAGTTAACATTACTGCTACTGAGAGCTGATTGGTTAGCATTACTGCTACTGAGAGCTGATTGGTTAGCATTACTGCTACTGAGAGCTGATTGGTTAGCATTACTGCTACTGAGAGCTGATTGGTTGGCATTACTGCTACTGAGTGTTGATTGGTTAGCATTACTGCTACTGAGTGCTGATTGGTTAAAATTACTGCTACTGAGAGCTGATTGGTTAACATTACTGCTACTGAGAGCTGATTGGTTAGCATTACTGCTACTGAGAGCTGATTGGTTAAAATTACTGCTACTGAGAGCTGATTGGTTAACATTACTGCTACTGAGTGCTGATTGGTTAACATTACTGCTACTGAGTGCTGATTGGTTGGCATAACTGCTACCGAGTGCCGATTGGTTAGCATTTACAAACTATGATTTTGTACGAATGCGCCATATTAACCCATTCATTTTGGACTCGCTCAGGAGCGCCCCCTAGTGTTTGAGAAAAACGGAAGACATTACTGAGCGGTAATTCTCTCTGCTGGAGGGGAAGACATTCATTTCCTGTTTGCTTCTTCAGTCGACAGCTAAAACCACACCAGTCCGCAAATAGGCAGTGTGGAAAGTTCAGTCTCACATACTCATCATCTCACACCACGCTAACCTCACCTTTTCACCCTGAATGAACCACAGCTCCAAAATTAACAGCCTAATCACGAGAAACGGCCTCGGCGCGCAGCTCCTCTGTCGTTTATGCTCCGTGTTGTTCGTTTTTAGAAGGCCTTTCATTTTATTTGTGTATTATTTCCATCCCTGAGGTCCACTGATAACATTCATGTGGCTTTATGTACGAAAAATGGGCATAATTCATTTTTATGTGACCACTTTTCAACCTCTCCTTATCCTCTACATTAAACAGGCTGGTTTTATTACTCTGCTTTAAGGCTGATGTATGTAAATGAGCTCTGTTCTGATTGGTCTGGACCGAAACGCTTCCTATAACATCTGAATGGCTGAATATGTCTCTGTTTACACTCCTAAAGATGGTTTTTCATAGTAAAGAAAACGGTTCTATATAGAACCATGAACACCCAAAGAACCCTTTGCATGATTAAAGGGTTCTTTGTATCCTACAGGGGTTCTTCAGACTGATGGAGAACATGTGTATGTTTCTATATAGAACCAGAAAGGGTTCTTCTACTGTTACAATGTCGAGCATGAACACTCAAAAGAACCCTTTGCATAATGAAAGGGTTCTTCAGATTGATGAGTGTGCTTTAGATGGTTCTACATAGAATGTTGAAAATGGTTCTATGTAGCATCCAAAAGGGTTCTTCTATTGTTACAATATCAAGCTTGTAACAATAGAACCCCCTTTTGGGTGCTATATAGAACCATCTACAGCACATTCTCTATCAATCTGAAGAACCTTTTCATTTTTTGAGTGTCATGGTTCTACATAGAACCATTTTCTATACTAAAGAACCCTTGAAGAACTTTAAGAATGTAATATTTATTCATTAATTTTTGTTTTAAATCATTTTATTTGTAGATGGTTCTAAAAAACATGTACACTCACAGAACCCTTTGCATGATTAAAGGGTTCTGTGCATCATGAAAGTGTTTGTCAGAAGGTACTGTTGATAATGCTATATAGAACCCTTTTGAAATGGGTTCTATATAGACTTCTAGGGTTGTTTCTCCTATTATTACAAGCCTGACAGAACAATAGAAGAACCCTTTTTGGTGCTATATAGAACTATCAACACATTTTCCATCAATCTGAACAACCTTTAATGATGCAAAGACACTTTTAATCATGCAAAGGGTTCTTTGAGTGTTCATGGTTCTACATAGAACCACTTTCTTTACTAAAGAACCCTTGAAGAACCATCTTTATGAGTGTAATGTTTATTCATTTTTGTGTTTTTAATCATTATTTGTAGATTACATTTATATACTGTATACTACGGTAATATGGTTCTATAAGGAACTGTGCACACTCAAAGAACCCTTAGCATGATAAAAGGGTTCTATACAGCACCAAAAAGGGTTCTTCTATTATTACAAGCTTGACATAACAATAGAAGAACCCTGTTGGTGCTATATAGAACTGTTTTCTAAAAGGCTCTATATAGAACCATTTATAGCACATTCTGCATGAGTGTGAAGAACCCTTTCATGATGCAAAGACGCTGTTAATCATGAAGAGTTCCTCGAGTGTTCATGGTTCTTTATAGAACCATTCTCTTCACTAAAGAACCCTCGAAGGACCATCATTTTTAAGAGTGTAGTGACTGATGGGCTGGTGAATGTTTTGTAGCACACATACTCTTCACATGCTCTTATTTTGAAAACAAAAATGTGGGAGAAACTGGATTTTTCGTGGTTATAGGCCCTTTAATCTCACACAGATACTTTTAACCATTTAGCAATATGCAAATGGTGTGGGCTCGAGCTCCGCCTCCTCCGTAGGTCCAGGTGAAATGATGCTCCGGTGCTCACCACATGTGGAATTTGAATATTGCATTTATTTAAATACATTAAAATTTTGCAATGTAACAAAACTATTGGCATATGAAATTCCAACACCATTTAAATGAACAAAACATGGCTCACTTCATTTTTTTTCTGCGGCTAGTGTGCAGAAACACTAGTTTGTTTGTTTTTTTTTCCATTTTTACGTCTCCGCCACCTCCGCGTCTCTTCCACCCATTTTATTTTCTTTTTTTTTTACATTGTTCACAGCCTGCTATCTTACAATAAGAGTGCCGAATACAAATATGAGGTAAGAAAGTGGTTCGACAAAAGTTACAGATCATGCAGAACATGCTAAAAAAAAAGAAAAAAAAAGCGTAAAAAAAAAGAAAAAGAAACGTGAAGGAGGAAGCAACAAAGAGAGAAAACGAAAAAAAAAAAAATACAAAGGAAAGGATGTGCATAAAATAAAATAAAAAATAGTTACACTGCTTCGCATCTTTGGTTACAAAGTAGGTTGAAACGATTTTCACAGCTTTGTAATCCCCATCCCAACCTGAAACACGAAGAAAACTGATAAACATATGCACAAAACCATCAGGGTGGGGGGTCATGGGGGTCTGGGTGGAGGGGGGTTTGTGGGGGGGGGCATGGCGATTCGGATTGTTTTCAGCATATCGGTGACGGAAGTGAAGACTTCTTCATTCTTTCGTTTAAAAGCTGTACAGAACCCCCACCATGCTTTGCACTCTATACAAAAACATTAATGTACATTCATCCCAGGTCTCACCCCTTCACATTCTCAGTTTAGAGGTAAAACTGCCGTTAGTGTTTGAACTCACCCTGTCGCTTTCGCTCTTACTGCTGCGTCCGGAAATTCTGCCGGTTCTTCCGATTGTTCTTCTCTTATCGATTGCTCTTATCGTCACTGTCGGGTCGAGTGAAATCGAGTGATTGATCGGGGAGGGAAAAAAAAAAAACAAAAACAAAACATAAAGGCTTCCTTCTCTCTAAACCTGTCAGGATCTGAACATAGCAGCCCTCTAATAAATAACAGTACAATGCAAATTGACTGGTGAGTTGAAAAAAGACAAAAAATATATATATATATTTATATATTTATATAATCATGTCGTGAAAGTTAAGTAACGGTGGCTCTGAAAAATAGACTCTTGCTTGAAAACAGCAACGCTAAAAAATAAACCCTTCTCATGGCTGGATTCTTTCATTTTTCCTTTAAAAAATTAAACAAAAATGATAAACAAAAAAAAACAAGAAAAAAAAGAAAAAAAAAACACTTCTCTAATCATTAGGCTCCGCCCCCTTTTGCTGGCATACATCCTCACACCTTTTTCTTCGCTCTGTCCATCCTGACGCGGGGAAGGCCGACAGCACGGACACACACTGAAGCGCTGCTCGTTGATTTTTTAATTTTTTTTTTCTCTGTTTTGCTTTTTCTAAGCTGGTGGTGAACAAGACTTTTATTTTCTGAGAGTATAATGATGTATTTAAAGAGACGCTTCAGCTTTTCTCAACCTCGTCTCTGCCTGATGCCTCTGTCAGCGTACAACACTTATATAATAACTGTCAAAACGTCCTGGTGTTTGGTAAAAGGACCGAAAACGCAGCGACTCAAACACACTCGGAACCGAAGCCGAGCGGCGGCCCATCGGCTTCTCTTTCCTGTTTTGAGCCGCTGAGTTTCCGGCTCTTGCCCAGCTGTCCGTGTGAGTGACCTACGCTACAGATGCCTCCAACAGAGCCCGGGTCCAAAAAAACCGGAGCGCCCCTTTAAATTTTCAGGATGCTGCTTAACCCCGCCCCCCCGGCATACGCAGTGAGGAAGTGGATGAGGGCGGAGCTCTAAGCGGAGGTGACGCTGGGCTGCGGCTGCAGCGTCTGCAGCGGGACGCTCGTGGATTGGCTGATGTCGGGCTGGAACTGAGGCGGGGGCTGGGAGGGAGTGCTGCTGGGGTTGGGGTTGGGGGCACTGAGGTTTGTACTGGGGTTGTTTGGGTTGCTGTTCGGGTTCGAGGTGGCAGCGGCCGAAAGCTGCGAGAGCTGCTCGTTGTTGGCGAGACTCTTCAGCACGGCGTTCTCCCGCTCCAGCACAGAGTTCCTCTCGTACAGCTCCTTAATCTGCTCCTTCAGCACCTCCACCTCCTCCCGCACCGCGTACATCAGATGGCTTTTCACCAGATCCTGCGCAGAGAGGGACAAACAGAATCTCAGTTCAGTCACTGTTCTGCAGTTTAAGCATTTCTGTTAGTCAAATATCCAAGTTTTCAGTCTTCAGATGTAAAAAAAAAGAAAAAAGGAACGTCTAATATTGTTGTGGTTTAGCATTCATTAATAAAAACCAGCATAAACGGTGATCTGTACAAGACAGTTGCGTTCAGTGATTAATCTCTGCATTACAGGTTCATTTACTTTTGTGTTTTAGAATACTTACTGATTCATCTTCAAGTTTTAGGCTAATTTAGTGATTTATCTTCGCATTTTTGGCTAATTTGGTGATTTATCTTCGCATTTTTGGCGATATAATGATTTATCTTTGTTTTTGACTGATTTAAGGTGTTATCTTCACATTTTTGGCTGAATTAGAGATTTATTTTTGCAGTTTTGGCTAATTTAGTGATTTATCTTTGTGTTTTTAGTTGTTTTAGTGATTCATCTTTGCACTTTAGCTTAATTCAGTTATTTATTGTAGCATTTTAGGCTGATTTAGCGATTTATCTTGGAGAATACTTGATATATGGTTAATATGCATATCCGTAACCCAGATGGTCCACACAACTCAACACACAGAGATGAAAGAAAAATGTGGTCCTGAGGACGGGGCTGGGAAACACAGGTCTAAATAATCCCATTTGCATACTGAGTGTATTTGAATAAATAATTCTGAATAATCGATAATCAAATCCACCGCTGCCCTGCCTGCGACACCCTCGTCAGCAACATCAGTGCGAGATCCACATCCTAACCCATCCACCGTCCCCTCTGCAACACCATCTGTTTTCTCTCTTTATTTATATCTAATTTGGCCTCGTTCCATTATAATAGCCTTTTATTTGGCTGTGCTCCATTCAGGACGGCCAGCATGACCGGAGCCCAGCCGAGCGCAGGCACGAAACGACACACTGGGCCGGACAATAAACAGAACCTACAGCTTTTACAATGTGGAATTCATGAAGTCAAAGGCTAGCGTACCTAAATATGAGCACTGAGTTATTCAGTCGTGTATTCAGTGTAGAAACTCGTTTACACGGCAGTTTACTGCACTGTTTTTAGTGCAATTACTTATTTTTCTTTGTTTCTTTTCCTGAAACAAACATCTTTATCTATTTATCTAACATCAATTTCTTAACTGTAACAATGACACAGTGGATGCTGGGGGTTTATCAGTAAAACATACTGTAGTGTAACGTTGCATTTACTGTGCGCAGCTGTGTGTAAAACACTGCATACAATACCAGCCCACAGCCAACGTATGAGGGCTTTTTTATACTTGTCGCGAATAGTTGAGCTCCCAGGACTGATTCTGGGCTGGTTTGGAGGTGGGGTGGGGGGGGGGTGTCAGTCTTGTTACTGGGGGGGCTCGATTGTGCAATTCCATATGTCAGTTTTCCGTGTGCAGGTTTGCTTATCCGTTTGCTGCTTTTTTTCATTTTCCTTGGACACTTAATTGGCAAAGAGCAGCGCTTTCTGTCCACAGCAGTCGTCTCCCACATCACGAAACTCGAAAAAGGAAGTGATGCAATATGTGGCACCGGGGCGGATACCTTCCACACACGCAGTGGACCCAACCAGAGTTCACTGGAAGCAAACAGGGATCGGTTCTCTGTTCGGCTACCGGCTCAAAAACAGCTTTCCCACTCGACCAAACGTGCCGAACTCGCAGAGCAGGTGAAGAAACGCCCCTGGGGCTGTGTAGTGTTTCTACACTGCTTAGAAAACGGTCCACTGTGCCATTCTTAAGTCTTAAATACTGCAATTTTAACTAATAAACTGATAACTGAAAACACAATTAACATTAACATTAACATGAACCACAGTGTTCAGGCCCTCTTTATTTGTGCTGTATTGAGAAAAAAAACATTTTGAATTGAGATGCCATATAATAATTCCTAATTTAAAGTCAGAGAACCAAAAAAGCAAAGATTCTGGAATCAGAGCTAAATTTGACAAGGATGGATCAAATTAAAACCTTAACAGAATAACTACAGCAAGTTACACATTAATTTGTTTCTAAAAAACAAGTTATTTTAGCTCTCAGGATATTAAACAATGAAAGGATAGGAACAATAATCTGTGTTCATTTTGCTATGACCACTAAAATAACAGGTCAGTTTCATCATTTTCAAAGTTTTATATAGACAAACATTTATTCCTTAACAAACAGTCAGAATCCCCATCCAAGACTCATCTGACAGGTAGCTATAAAGTATGGTTGCCGGCTGCTGAACATCTGTAAAGTCTGAGAACATCTGGTTATTGGGTACTGAGACTTATACAGAGTAAAGAAGACAGATCAGCCACAGAGGTCAGAGCTGTTCACAGTGGTGGTGATAGGAACCAGACGTCCACCTCTAAAAGCTCCCTCACAGAAAGTTACTATATGAAATGGTTATGAATTCACTGCCTGATGACTGAGACGCTGTTTAACGATAGTTTTTTGAAGGTTTTGGTCTAAAAATAAATATTTTTAAACCCATTCATGACAGAGATGTACATGCAGGCTGTTGTGAGGCAAAACAGAGGAAATGACTTACTGATTTGCTATTGTGCTCATTAACATATCATACTTTAAAATATGTTTTAGTCCAAAAGTTTAATCTCAAAATGATTGTAAAACAGTGTCTCAGGCAGTGGATAATTTCATGTAATAACTTTCTGTGACTGAGCATTTAGAGGTGGACGTCTGGTTCCTATCACCACCACTGTGAACAGTTCTCAGTCAGATGCAAATCAATACAGTGGAACTAAAAGTCGCACAAGGCTGTCTAAAGTGAGAAAAACATTATGACTGCAATTTAATTTTAATGCACATATCCTCAGTATAGAGAATTCTTACTCAAGGTCCAAAGCAAACAGCAAAAGGAACTGGACCGTACATGTTAAGATATGTCCATTTAAACTACAGCTGATTTCCCTTATATATACACACACACACACACACACACACACACACACACACACACACACGTAGCTGTTCCCAGAACAAAACCTTGTATCTCCAAAATGGTAACTTTACAGGAGAAGGAAAAAACATACTTTACTTCTAATGTAAGTCAATGGAACCAGAATTTTCTCCATTTATTTCTGGGATGTTTCTTTTGGTCCATTCATCATGAAATTTACACACAATGTAAAGGGCAACAGGTATTTTTAAATTATATCAAAAACCGAAAAATGAGAAAAACGGAGTTACAAGGTTTTCTTCCGACAGCAGTGATATATAGATCATATACATATATATATAAAAAATTGTGTGTATTTAGAGTGCAAGTGAGGCAAATGGAAAAAGGAACTTACCATTGCTTGCTCTATTTTATTATCAATGGCAACGACACTTGCTCCAGAGGCACTGAAACAGAAAGAAAAGCAAAACTGAGGAAGCTGCACTCGTAAAGTAACACACAGCAGTACAACTCAAGTAAAAGTGACTTTCGCTGAAGCAACAGTGGAATCCAGGGCGTCATCGCACGCTCGCGGCTACAGGAGCAGCGACGCAAACAAGTCACATTCCATCACGAAGTCTCTGTTTACCAACAGAAAACCCATCCACGCACTGATCAGAGTGAAAAAGGAGCACATATTCCTCCATCTGCATTTAGTAATGCATGATATTTACCTACAACGAGCCTGACATGACACAGAGTGTCCCACAGAGCATCGCCCAAGTCTGGGAGAGTAAGGCAGCACGTAAGACACTTTACATCTCATCGTCACTCAGACGTTTGGACGATGAAGGAGAGAGAAGCACGTGTGATCGAGTGTCTGAGATGGCAAAAGAAACCCGAAACTCTAAAAGAAGCCTCTGAGAAATCCTCCAAAAGAAGGCGGAGCCTGGGTTACGTAACGTCAGATGCTTTGAGGAGGAAACCGTCCCGTGGCCTCGGGTCATCTGACCCGATCCTAACCTGCGCACTGTTTATAGTCCTTCTAGAAGAAACATGTGCAGCACAAAGAGCACAGAAATCAAACACAGACAGGCTCAGAACTCAATGCTCCCAGTAGAGCTGGGCGATACGGCAAACACATAACACTGCGATACTTCAGGAATGTTTTTGAATGAATGATATTCATTTTTTCACACATCTGATCAGCTGGAACAGAAAAAAGATCAAGCAGAGCTGGTGGTGCCAAGTCTACAATCATACTATATGAAGAGAACTGTTCTTTATAGGACTTCTTTAGCTTGGATTACGCTCCCAATTGACAGACAGATGAGTAGATTTTCTTTTAAAAAGCTATTAAAACAGCATTTAATGAATCCCATAAAACCTCATCATGAACCTCATCACTATATCACCTCTCCTGTTAATACTCACTGTGCAGTATGTCATAACCTGCTGCTGTGACGTCACTTTCACTGCACCCTTTACACTGTAACACTGCTGCAACTCCTATTTATGTCTATGGTCACTGTGCTTTTAGACGACCTCATACCACTCCGTGCCTGCTCTCATGTGAATATAACAAATCTGTCTTATATGCTATGTATATATGCAAATAGGTATACTTTATTTCTGCTCTTATACTTAAATTATGTCTATTTTTATTCCTGTTTCATTTTCTGTATATGTAAGGTTGTGTGAAATTATATGTCTTGCTACTGAAACACTGCGGTTTCCCTTCAGGATCACTAAAGTTCTTTCTTCCTTTCTTTCTATCTATCTGTCTATTTATCTATCTATCTACTTGTCTATCTATCTATATATCTACTTGTCTATCTATATCTCTTAACTTGTCTGTCTATCTACTTGTCTGTCTATCCATCTATGTACTTGTCTATCTATGTACTTGTCTATCTATCCATCTATGTACTTGTCTGCCTATCCATCTCTGTACTTGTCTATCTATGTACTTGTCTATCTATCTATCTATCTATCTATGTACTTGTCTATCTATCTATCTATGTACTTGTCTATCTATCTATCTATGTACCTGTCTATCTATCTATCTACTTGTCTATCTATCTATCTACCTATCTATCTATGCACTTGTCTATCTGTCAATCTATCTATCTATCTACTTGTCAATCTATCTATCTATCTACTTGTCAATCTATCTATCTATCTACTTGTCAATCTATCTATCTATCTACTTGTCTATCTATCTATCTATCTACTTGTCTATCTATCTACTTGTCTATCTATCTATCTATGTACTTGTCTATCTATCTATCTATGTACTTGTCTATCTATCTATGTACTTGTCTGTCTATCTATCTATCTATCTATATCTCTTAACTTGTCTGTCTATCTACTTGTCTGTCTATCCATCTATGTACTTGTCTATCTATGTACTTGTCTATCTATCCATCTATGTACTTGTCTGCCTATCCATCTCTGTACTTGTCTATCTATGTACTTGTCTATCTATCTATCTATCTATCTATCTATGTACTTGTCTATCTATCTATCTATGTACTTGTCTATCTATCTATGTACCTGTCTATCTATCTATCTACTTGTCTATCTATCTATCTACCTATCTATCTATGCACTTGTCTATCTATCTATCTATCTATCTACTTGTCAATCTATCTATCTACTTGTCAATCTATCTATCTATCTACTTGTCTATCTATCTACTTGTCTATCTATCTATCTATCTATGTACTTGTCTATCTATGTACTTGTCTATCTATCTATCTATGTACTTGTCTATCTATCTATGTACTTGTCTGTCTATCTATCTATCTATCTATCTATCTATCTATGTACCTGTCTATCTATGTACCTGTCTATCTATCTATGTACCTGTCTATCTATCTATCTACTTTATCCATCTATCTATCTATCTATCTATCTATCTATCTATCTATGTACTTGTCTATCTATCTATCTATCTATCTATGTACCTGTCTATCTATCTATCTATCTACTTTATCTATCTATCTATCTATCTATCTATCTATGAACTTGTCTATCTATCTATCTATCTATCATATAGACGTTATTGGGGTATTGCTGATGTTTGGTTATTACTGGTTATTGATTCTCTTGTTGAGTATGAGATTTGTTCTTGAGTTTTGTTTGTTTTTTGCATTGTTTGTGATACAGGATGTTTGTAGAGATGTTTGTTTTATTTTTTATTGTAAATAAATATTAAAATTCTTAAAATTCTTGTGTGGACTTTGTGGAAGCTAATCCAAATAAAGCATAAAGAAAGAGCTACATTTAAAAAAAATACTATCAAAAACTGAACAGTGATTTTTATTCAGGCACTGACGACATACACGATGTGCTCAGAAAAGCATATCTCTGCTGTTGGAAGAAAACCTTGTTTTGTCGTTTTTGACATAATTTGAAAATGCCTGTTGACTTTTACATTGTGTGTAAATTTCATGATGAATGGGCCCAAAATTCTGGTTCCATTGACTTACATTAAAGTAAAGAGGATTTTTCCTTCTCCTGTAAAGTTAGCATTTTGGAGATACGAGGTTTTCTTCCGACAGCAGCGATATTGTATTGTGCCATAATTTATCACAATAAAATATGTATATCGTCACACTGCCCAGCCCTCTCTCTCACTCTTTGGAGCTTTTCCTAATACACAGCTGTTTATCTCTAAGCCACATGTTACTGTATATGAACTCTACACTAGGGCACTGAAACAAGTGGAGAAACTGTGTGGAAAGTACAGACTGTAAATGCTCCACATTCACGATGGCCCAGAAACCGAGAACCGAACCAAACCGTGAACCATTCACACTGAAACTGGCGCTTCTTTTCTTGTTTTGGGCAACACGTACAACAGAGCTGAGACACAGCGCCTATATTACCAAAGGACACTACGGAAGACACATTTAGTGACTCCTGCAATATCCTGGTCTTCTATGTTGGTGTTACTGACCATGATGAGACCTGGACATTCCGTTCCTTCAGCCTTAAATTTGCCGGCCGAGGAAGAGCAGATTAGAATCAGCTATAATGGGTCTTGTTTATGATGGAATGCGTCCACGTCCTCAAAGCGGCGACACTGTTTCAGAGTTAACGAAGGCCTTGATCTCCACGCCTGCGTCAGAGAAGCTAGACTGAAGGTGAAAACAGACACGCACACACTTAATTTCATAAAGGAGTTACATAATCCCTAAAAAAGCCAACCAGTGAGGATAGAATGAGCAAAATACCACCCCATCTGAGTCGGTCATTCCTCCAGCGTGCTTTTAATGAGTGACGTCTAATATTTAAAAAGATCAAGTCTCAGCTAAACCTTTTTTTTTTAGCCTTACTTACAGCACTTTCACAGAGGTGCCGTAAATGGACATTATCCATAACCTGAGGCAGCAAGAGGCACTTTCAGGAGTCAACACGCAGATCGCAACTCTGCAGGTGGTACAATTCAAAGTCCAGCCCTATTTCACCCCTTGACCCTACCACTCAGCCCTTAGCCCTGTTTTGCGTGTTCACGTCTAGGAGTAGGGTGTCCTGACTGTTGTTGAGATAGAGGGGTGGGGTGAAGTGTTGGGGCTACATGGCCCTCCAAACGGAAGTTTTTCAGAGACTCCAAACAGAGAGATATGAGAAAAAAAGAAAAACCAGCAAGATGGAGAAGAAGAGACCAAAGAAACCCACAAATGTGAGAATTTTCTCTGTTAAAATTACAATAACCATTGTTTTATCTTAGTTTAATGTTGTTTTAATGTATTTTGGTCCTTTTCTTCATAACAAGGATAAAAATCGCTAGTAGTACGCTAACATCTCGGTAGCTAGCTAGCTAAACTTCCTGTTCCACCTTAAATGGAGCAGCAGTTACATTCTGGCGCTTCAGGCATCAGAACTGCTGCTCCATTTATGGTGGAACGGAAAAATTCGACCAAGAATCTGGTGAATATCTGACTTCAGCTTCATATCACTGAAGAATTAGGGGTGGGTGATAATAAATAATTGCCCCCTCTTTGAAGATCATATGATGCCCTAAATGTAACTAAAGCCCAGCAGTGAGGAGCTGAACTTTACCCTCCTCTGCTGTCATTGCAGAATGGCAGGGTCGCCTACAGAGCAAATGTATGAACACTATAAAACGTTTCACAGTAGCAAATTTGGTAAATGATCAATATTAAACACAGTACAAAATGGAAATTTTAAAAACCATGCCAAAAAACAAAATCAGTCCAGAATGTCACATAATGCACACAAATGATTTTACTGCAGTATTAGCTCACAGTCTAGTATCTCACACCTAAATTAGGCAGTTGTATCATCTATTAAGACGCACAGACAGGCAGTATCGGCAATACTCAGGGACAAAAAAACTGTACTGTGACATCCATGTTTCAAAAAAGGCTTTTATTTTTCTCTTAAGACGATGTGCCCGGAAATTCCTTTGCTCTGGGATTTATTTTGCACATGCCTCGTGGATGTGGATGGATTTTTTGTTTTTACCCAGCATGGAATTGTTACTCCGTATTTAAATAGGTCTAATATGGTATGTAAACACTAAGAGGTTTCAAAACTGCCCATTCCCTACAGTCTATATACAGAATCCAAACTGCTTTAAAGTTTTTAAAGTTTTTCTAACGTCACAAAATGCAACGTATTTACATATCAGCCTATTTAGCCTACAGCAGTTTAGCTCCGCCCATTCATGGTGAAGTTATAAGCAATGTTTTCAGCCCAGACTGCTTTTTGAACAAGGCACAATACAGGGCAGCCAGATGCCTTTTACATATATCCGTCTTAAAGCCACAGTAACTAACAGCCTATTTTAATTTAAATAAAGAGAGGCTGGGTCACATAAGAACGAATTACTACTCTCCTGGGCACGTAAATCCAGACAAATGTCATCAGAGGACCTCAGGGATGAAAATAAATAGAGGAGAAATGTGGGATATGGGCCCTTTAAGAACCAAGTCAGCCAACAGTGACAAACATTAGGTCGGCTGCATGGTGCCAGGTCAGCTACTGCCACTTACAAACACAAGTAATCTTATAAATAGAAGCCCAAAGGTAAGCTGTTGACATTCGGTCTAAACAGAGTCCACTTTTTCCACTTTTGCTTTCGGTAACTGTAAAGTAAGTTAGCTGTTCCATTCGCTGAGCTTAATTAAGTGTATCTATAAACAGACTTTTTGGGGTGGGGGGGGTGGTGGTGGGGGGTCTCTGGAGCTGGGATTTCGTAACAGCTTTTCACAGAGTGTCATGAAGATTTATGGACCCCACCTCCACCCAAAAAAGTCTGAATGGAGAGACGGTACAAAAAAATGTGGGCGTGGTCTGTCGCTATTGTTCCACATTCCCCAGTTTGTTTACATTTCTGTTTGAGGGTAATAAAAAAAAAATCTTGTAATTCCTACAGAAGTTTCTCCTACTCAGGTAATTACAGTGGCTCTTCCAGCCCCTCAGCCACGCCCCCTCGTTAATTTATCTGTAAGTCTTCGAATCTTTCTCTCTCACCTGAACTGTTACCGAGAGCTTTCATACCATAATCTGTGCCAAATATCAGAATCAGATGATTATTGATAAAGTTTTTGAGTCCACTCTATGAGTGTGTTTGCATGCACTTAATAATCCGATAACTACAGAAAATCAGATTGTGTCAGTAATCTGATTAACAGGTTTATATGCTCGAGTAATCAGATATTGGGGAAACTCCGGGTCTACATGAGGCAGACAGTAATCAGATTTCTGCTTTTCAACCAGCTAATAAACTCACAGAAGACGACATGATGTAAATGTAACGAACTCAAACTTCATGACATGTTTTTTTTAAAAACATCGCACCGCTTTACCTGAAAATATGAACAAACATCATCTAGAAGATGAAAAATAATTAAATCCTCTATTTCATGTTTGGTTTCAGCGCCGCTCCAAAAGTGTTTTGCTGCGTCTCGCGACATCCATCGTCTGATCTCGCGCATGCGCAGACTGAGAAATACCAAAGAAATCAGAGTAAGAGTTTATAAGCACTGAGAAATCTGATTACTGAGCTAAAACCCAGCCTCTTTATCGGATTTCTTAACAGGATTTCTAGATTGGAGTATGGTGTTTACATGACTATTTGAATAATCGGATAACTGCAGAAATTATGAGATTATGATCGGATTATTGAGTGCATGTAAAGACGCTCTATGCTAAAAGAAAGTCTTATAAAGCTTGTTTTGAACAGTTTTGGGTCAATTATCCCACTTCAAGAAAGGAAACTCACCACTTATTTAGTGTCTAAAACTGCACTATGTAACATTTTGTTAAAACTGAACTGAGTATTATTATTGAAAATGAAAACAGGCTAAATTATGGTGAGCTTGCGCTGCTGTGAGTCGCCCAGTAAAGCCTGAAATAATTATTTAAAAATCAGAGGCGTAGAGTCAGAGTTTTTCACGGTTTTATGTATTAACGTCACACGCACAGACTCAAAAAGATGGTCCGACTCAACGTTTACATCTCAAATGATCTCAAAATCAACATTATACTGATGAAGCTTTGATGACAGTAATAGATCATTCACTCCCATCCTCAGAAGACTCTCATTCACCAAGTTTAGACTGAGCTCTCTTTGAATTCTATTTTAATCGTCAGATTCAATCGCTCGCAATTACACATTTCCACCAGAGGGGTCGCCAAATCCCCAAATCAGACAGTGCAATTCTGAATGATTTTTAAAACGTCCCTAAAAACAATCTGAAGTACTCAATAAATGACACTCTGTACACTCTTAAAGGTGCTTCAAGGGTTCTTTAGTAAAGAAAATGATTCTACACAGAACCATGAACACTCAAAGAACCCTGTGCATGAATAAAGGGTTCTTTGCATCATGAAAGGTTATTCAGATTGAGGCAGAATGTGCTGAAGATGGTTCTACATACAACCTTTTTGAAAATGGTTCTATATAGCACTGCTGCTGTTACGATGTCTAGCTTGTAACGGTAGAAGAACGCTTTTTTCAAAAAGGTTCTACCTAGAACCAACTACAACACACTCTCCATCAATCTAAAGAAGCTTTCATGATGCAAAGAACCATCTGTTTTAAGAGTGTAGTTAACTGTCAGGTCCTGGATAGCTTGAGTAAATGACAACACTTAAAACAACAAAAACAAACCACGTGGTAAGAGGAACACTGCTATACCAGTGGCACTATGTCATATCATTATCTACCAAATATATACGGCTAAAAATACCACAAAAACTGGAAAACAATATCAGTGTGTCAGTATCACTGTATCCTGGTATAGACAACAATCAAGCGGTGATGGCCATGCAAACTAGCCTCAGGGCCTTTACTGCGTCATGAACTATAGGCTTCAATAAATATTTGACTGACCATCGATGGTCTCTGTGGGCTGGGGCCATAACCACACACACTTCCGCCTTTTTATCCATTTATTTTTGTTTTTCCATGAGAACAAAACTCTGAAGCTCATTGTAAAAGAGGAAACCACTGTGCTGGACTTTGCCATCGTGCTGCATATATGACGATATACATCATCATGACAAATTATGTCACGATGCGATACGATATGCTTTTTTGAACATCTCTTGTATATCATCAGTACTTAAACACAAACCAACTTACTGCTCCTTTAATTTCCCTCTGAATAAACTGCATCCACATTATTTTTCACTCCACTGCTGACTATTTCAAGATTATGGCTGAAATATCCAGTCAGGGAGTAGAAGTGTCATTCATTAGTGTCTTAGCCAAGTCAAGAAAAGTGTCATTCTTAGGGCTGGACAATATGACAATACATACTATGTTCTTCTGAGCATATCATGGATATCATCAGAGCTTGTAGAACACTAACCACCTGTATGTTTCATTACAAAGAGAGCAAAATTAGTCCCATTTAACCGTATTTAGTGCCAAATATTAAATAAAAACGATTGCATTCACAGTTTTTGATAGTATTTTTTAAAATGTAGCACTACTGGTTCTTTTTTCTCTGTTCCAACTGATCAGATGTGTGAAAAGACAGATCTTGTGACATATTGTGTATCGTAAACATTTCTTAAATTATCATGATGTTGTATTTTTGCTGGTAGCAACAATACAACAAAGAAAAAAGTAGGACTAATGAAACTGCTGAGGGGGGCAACATCCAATCAGCTCCTTCTTATTCTTACTATGGAGTTATAATCTGGTAATATCCCCCGACTGGCTGATTTTAGGCTCTCCGCTACTGATTCAAGTCTCTATTTTCTAAACGAGCTGGCCACAACCCAGGAAGGTGTACTGGGTAATCCATCACCCACCCCTTATTTACTATACAATGCTATTTGAAGCATTTTGTCTATTACGCTCATCTTGTGTCCAGCTACCAACAGGACACCCATATTCTTTGCAAGGGCCAAACATAAACAATAGTAATTCTTCACAGGTGCAACCTGTCAAAACTGAAGCCAGATAAGAAATGTTTTGCGCAGGTTCTTTGTCCTGAAGAATGTTCAGGAGCTAGCTGGTAGAGCCAGCTTCAAAACAGAGCGAGGCTAAAAAGCCAGAGCAAAACAACCTGTCGAATTCAGCATAACAGAAAAAGGTACATAGCTTCTCAGTCACGCTTCATGTGGCGTCCAGTCTAAACAAAGGATGACTGCTTATCTTTCTCACTCAACCCTCCGTGATCTTCGCTCTGACAATAACGGCGGGTGATGTATGAGGCCAGAGTGTCAGAGTTTGGGGGAAACGCGTAGAAGGATCAGGACCGGCTCACAGCAAAGCGCACATCAAAGACCCAGGAAAAGCCACATGGAGCAGAGGTACCTGAGAGGAGGGGAAATTACCTGCGGCAAATAACAAAACACGACACCAGGCTTTAAGCCCAAACTGCCTCGGATATCGTGCAGATCGCCAACTTCAATGGGCCGCCAGGTCACGCGTTCGACCCCAGGCTTTATGAGGCCAGTTTGGAGGCGATTACGGTCCGGCCGTGGCACGTGGACGCCGCTGATGCTTTTCTTTAGCTCTGCCTACAGAAGTCAGTGCCAGTTTATTTCTGGCAATTACAGAGCAGATACATTTCAAAGCTACAATTTAGACACGGTTGGCTTATCTCTATTATCTACATAGATAAAATAAACAATCATTTAAAGCAAAAAATTTGGTGCATCAACATGGGCTGCGTTCACACAGCAGGTAAAAGTGGCCCAAATCTGATCTTTTTCTTCATGTGACACAGATGTGTGTCTGTGTGTCAGTGTGAACAGATAAACACACTGAATCTGACATTTTCAATTCCGATTTGAGACGCTTTCATATATGGAATTGAAATCCGATACGGATCCGATATTCGGCAATGCGACTCAGTCTGAACAGCCAGATTGGAATTCATGCGGCTTTTGTGTCAATCCAACTCGACATTCGTCATCATTTCGTGCTGCTGAGACTCAAACATTTAGGCTGATGTTTCTGTACAAAAATTAGAAAAGGCTCATTGCAATCACTCCGTGTTCGAAGAGGTTTCTAAAGAAATGTCCGAACGCGGCCGCAGGAGAACGAAGCTGCAGCGTCGGAGAACCATTAAAAGTCTGAAAGCGAAGTTTAAAGAATCCGAGGACGCGAACCAAAGAAGTGACCGCGCCCTTTTTACGGCTCGAACACATTCTGGGTGATGAGCCCAGCTGTCAGTCAGTGAAGCTTCATGATGGCTCCTGTGATGCTGGTGAAGATGAAGCTGATCCTCTGGGAGCGACTGGCGTTCGTTGGTGGTCGTGATTGTTCACCTCTGGATGAGCCGTGAAGCAGCGGGACGCTCTGATCTTTTGCGCATGTGGGTCAGTTTAGGAGCTGATCTGTTCAGACTGATGTCGCATACAGATCACATTTAAAAGATAATCTGAACAGACAAACAAAAAAAAAAAAAAAATCAGATTTGGGCCACTTTTACCTGCTGTGTGAACGTAGCCTTAGACCTCATTTCTGCTTACTTGAAATGCACTCAATCAGCCAAAACATGTTTGGTGTTACTTCCTTCTTTGGTTTTGCACTGGAGTTACAAGGCTAACATAGCCAACAGGCTATGAAACCTTATATACACCAATTAGCATGGTGCAAACTGCATGCCTAAGTCATGCACTTGCCTCAGACTGTGTGGATTCAAATTTGTGGTTTCTGGTGCTGCATGTGATATTTATATATCTATAAATATAAACAAAAATGTCACAAATGTAAAAACAGTAGTAAGAGCTTGAAGTTTTCCATGTTTTGTTTGTTTTTATATACAAGGGTATTTACGGAAGACTTTAAATGTGAGTTAAGGGTGAACTGCCGCTTTAAAGGGGAAATTAAGCATGTTTCACTTGCTTTGATACAAGCAAAGCAATTCAGAGTGGTTTGAGAAGTGGTTGAATGACAGAAGCTCAGATGTCTTTACAGTGGTGGTGACAGGAACCACAGGTCGCCATGACTACAACACAAATATAGAAATTTTATTTACTATCCAAAACCACCAGCGAAACAATGCGTCACACATCAGGCAGTGAATTCATAACCATCTTATCATGGAATAACTTTGTGAGGGAGCTTTTAGAGGTGGACGTCTGGTTCCCATCACCACCACTGTGACTCTAGAACGGAGCGTTTCACACCAAACCACTCTGAACGACTCTGTTTACATCTTGATCGTTTAATAACTACGGAATAATTTTAAGCAGATAGGCTGTGAGGTCTTAGTGGGTGAACGTCCCATTTGGCGATCTCGGAAACGTGTTCATTCCTTCGCTATGGTGCTCGGTAAAAGTTATTACACCCCTACAGAAGGAATAACCTCCCCACGTTCCTTTGAGAGGCACTGATTGGGACATGGTATTAACAGAAATAAAATACATGCCAGTCAGTCACCATCACTCCTAAAGCATCACATTTAGAACGAGAATCCAGTAACTCTGACGCTGATTTAGCGTGCATACACAAAATCTTAAGCAAGACGAGGGAACGTTTCTGCAAACTGAGTGCTGACTAAGTAGAACCTGATCTGTGTTGAAGGTCAGACTAAGTTCATCCACATTATGAATGCCAATATGAGCAAAAACACTACAGGGTTAATGGAACAATTAACAGCATCTATTACGGCAGTGCTTGTGGGAAACCCATGCATGGCATGTCTCTGCGTCCATAACGTGCCCGATTCAAGTCATCAGGTAGTTAAAATGTGCTGAAAAGGGCATAAATGCACTGCGCACAGGTTTCCCAGGAGTTATATTATGCATTTCCAATTTATAAACACACACAAAACAAGAAATAAAATCAATCAAATCAATAAATAAATAATAAACACTGGCAAGGAAGCACTGCCAAGATTCAGTTTCAGCAAGTGACCCCAACTTAAGTTGATGTTAGTGGAAAAACAAGCAATGTGGCTGAAATGTGCTGTATCTTAGCCACAGACGCTAACTGAAATTGTGTTTTGCTGACCAGCACTCGCTTAGTGTTGCTAAGCATCACAGCTGCCGCTAGAAATAAATAGATAAATAAATTCAATAAAAAATTAAGGGCCAAACTGCACTCCGCCAGATCCACTGTTTATACACAGCGAGTCACGATGCCATGCTGTGGGTCCATGCAGCACACCCGCTAAAGCTAAAGCTAAAGCTTCACACCAGGGCCTGTCCACATACTGTACCTATCGCCCAGAGGCTTCGAGTCGCGCAGCCTACTGCCAGGCTGGAAGGCTCGGTAGAAAACTGTAGAGGGGTTCCTGCGCTCCATTCAGCAGAAAGAGAAAACAGAAGAGAGGTTAGGGACACGGTGGAGGACAGAGAAAAGGAGGGAAACTCAAGAGTGAAATGGAATTGAGTATAAAAGATTTAGGGCTGAACGATTTGGGGAAAATATCGATTTTATATATCGAATTGCGATTTTTCTGACTAATATTGTGACGACAATTTAAATGGCCTCTTCTGGCTTGAAACCTGAATGCAGTGTACCAGACCGCCAGTAAGTTATGGCTGTGATGAGGCTCTTTTACTGCCCTGTTGTGGCTCCACAGCTGAATCAGATTAGTAGGTAAAAATAAAATAATCCTCCTTTACAGTAAAATAAAGCTCTGCTGGTCGTTCAACACAGTTTAACAATAAATGGTCTTAAACTCTGGAGTTAATGTAGAACTGCTAATTCACCCTTTAACCCTGAAGATCAGCGCAGACTGCTGGTCACCATAGCAACACAGACAACAGTCTCGCCTAGCTAGTAGCTAACGAAACGGCAAAGAGAGAGATTTAAGACGAACATCGATAATCTGGAGACGAATGGACTTATTAGTGTTTATAATCACTCCAGCTGGTTTCCTGATACGTTTAATCTGCAAAGAGAAACTGAAATACTAAAAAGTCACGAGGCTAAAGTCGCTTCTCATTCGCCAGCTTCTTGTTCTAATTGTCCCGTTCCACCTTAAATGGTGCAGCACTTACATTCTGATGCCATTTAAGGTGGAATGGTAAAATCTGAACAAGAAGCTGGCGAATGAGAAGCGACTTCAGTCTCGTAAAAAGTCGAACATTGAGAGACATTTTACAAGAAACTGTTCTACTTTTGAGGAAAAGTTTCCTGCTGGAGATGCGAGAAAAGCAGCTATAGCTGAGCTAAAGCTTAAAGCAGAGCAAAGTAAGTCTGTGTTTTCATTTATATTATATTTTTTAGTCTATACTAGTACATTAACACATATGGAGACATATTTACAGCCGTGATGGTAAAATGGACATGTGGCTCCCAAAGTGGTTTGATTTTTCTTGAAAGGAAAAAATGGCTCTTAACATTTGGGTTGCGACCCTTGGGCTGACTCATCTACAGGCAGTTCGCAAGCTCTCTGTGATTAGGTTAAATTTCCTGTCTTAAAACATTAAACAACATTTTTGATAACGTGGGCTATAATTTAAAAAACTGGAGCTCCTGCAGTTTGAAAATTGCACTCTGTCAAAGTGTGATTTCAATATAAAACCGATGAATCTTTCAGCCTTACCTTAGAGGAACATGCCTCTAGTGGAGGCACAAACTAATGCAGAGTGAAATGAACACTGATAGTTTAGGCAGTTAAACAGGTTCCAGTAGAATGTGCTTTTAGTCATGTTATGGTTCTCTCATAGAAACGCCTTCTAAGAACTCTGACACTCAGTGTTAGTCAGTGATCAAAACTGCTGTAGCTCGACCCAGGCTGGTTTTAGCTCCACACACTTGACAATGGTTCTTCAAGGGTTCTTTAGTAAAGGAAAGAGTTCTCTGCATCGTGAAATGGTTCTTCAGACTGACAAAGAATGTGCTATAGATGATTCTGTATAGAACCTTTTTGAAAAGGGTTCTATATAGCACCAAAAAGGGTTCTTCTATTGTAACAAGCCTGACATTGTAACAATAAAAACCCTTTTTGGTGATATACAGAACCATCTACAGCACATTCTCCATCAGTCTGAAGAACCACTGCACAATGCAAAGAACTCTTTAACCATGCAAAGGGTTCTTTGAACCATTAGAACCATTTCCTTTCCTAAAGAAGCCTTGAAGAACCATCTTTTTTCAGTGTGTAGTCATAGCAGTTTACTGTTGCAGTTTATAATCGATTCCTCAGTAATTTCTTAAAATATTTACATATTTAAATATTCAAATATTCTTGGCAGTCTGCTGATGTGGTTGGTGCTCCTATGTAGGCTATGTTTACTTTGGTTTCAGGCCTTTTACTTCATATAAATCACCAATTTGTGAATGCACTATATGTGCATTAGTAAGATGCACCATTTTATTCCTCCTCCAAGCTGGACTGTGAAAGTATCCAACCTTATAACGTCTTGTAGGGCTGAAAGATTAATCCTTTTTATATCGAAATCGCAATTAAAGAAAATTTTCAAATAGCAAAAGTAGAAAATGTGTAAAATTATAGCCTACATTATTAAAAACGTTGTCAAAAAGGTTTTAAGAGTGGAAATTTAACCTAATAACACAGAGTTGTATACTGCCTTTAGAGTTAGACCAATCAGAGGCAACCCAACCTCAATCTGTTGACATCACAAACACAACTTACCAGCTTTTTGGCAAACTACATTAAGGGTTTTGAGCCTCAAGCCAGAAAAGTGGATATTGTGGTCTTCTTGACCCAAAAAAACAGGTCAGAACCTCGGTTTATAGTAAATAATTGAAATTTAAATCGCAGTCAGAAAAATCGCAATTAGATATTTTCCCCAAATCGTTCAGCCCTAATGTTGAGTATGTTATTTCATCTGATTATGAAGTTTTGTGAACGAATTATCTTCTGAGAGTGATTTTAAATGACTTGCTTATATGGTTTCTGACAGTGTTACCTATAAAAATGGATGCAATGCTAATTGTCGAGATAATAAGCCTTCATTACTTGTTAGTTACATTAGCCTCGCAGCTGCAGTGCAAAACTAAAGAGGCAAACCTCAGACACCAGACTGAATACATTCTGGTAAACAGAGAAAATGGTGTGAATTTGATTTTTCCCCAAACTATTCCCTTATTTATGTCACCCCCCCCAACAAAAATCTGTGGCAGTACCAGCAGCACGTGTTCCATATAGAAACACATTCTCGAACGAACGCTTTCACGATGCAAAGTACCCTTTAATCATGCAAAGGGTTCCTTGAGTGTTCAGGGTTCTATACAGAATCATCTTCTTTACTAAAGAACCCTTGAAGAACCATCATTTTTCAGAGTGTAGAGTCAGAACTGTTTACAATGGTAATGATAGGAACCAGAGGTTTGAAGAAATAGATGGTGAACATGTAAACAGTCATTCAGAGTGGTCTGTTATGAACTTGGTTCCTCACGGGTTCTTCAGTATAGAAGAACCCTGAACACTCAAAAGAACCCTTTGCATGATTGAAGGGTACTTTGTATCATGAAAGAGGTCCTCAGATTGATTCTCCATCAAGCTGAAAACCCAGAGTCCGTTAGCCTGATGTTTCATTCAGCGCCGTAAAAAGTGGAGAACGTTTTAACGAGGCTGGGGCCTCAAAGGGTTAACGCTACCCTCAACAACTACCAACAATATGGAGCCTGTAAGTACAGAATGTACTTTATAGCGTAGGAGGGGGGCTGTATGGAGAGAAGAAGCCCCCTTGTGGAGGAAGGGGAGGGGTCAGTGCTGGTTTACTCCATGTGTGAGTGAGTATCTGGACTTGGAACTTTTCCTGCTTTTCCTAGAATCCCTGGAACACAAACTGCCTTGGCAGCATCGTCTCAGAACCGCACACACTGCTGCTTCTCACCAGGCACACGGCTTCTTAGAATGCCGGATTATTTTTGGTCATCATAAATCACGGCTCGCTGGTCGGTGAGGAGCTGCCGTCCACAGCCGGTATCGCTTTGAAAGACATCGAGCGCTTCTGGACGAACAGATACCGTCTCAGTTTACGCGTCTGTGATGTGTTACATAAGAGCTGCCGAAAAGCTAAACCATGAAATCCCAATCTTACGTTCCAAAACAAGGGGTTCTTCAGGGGTTCCCTAATAAAGAGGACGGTTATGTGAAAAACCATGAGAACTTCAAGGAGAATTCCACCAATTTTTCAACATTTTTGCATAAATAAATGCTTAACATGTAAACAAAGCCAGAGTGGATCAGACACAGCACAGCACAGTTTTTAAACACCTCAGTGTCGCTGCTGGACTGAGAATAGTCCACCAACCAAAAACACCCACCCAACAGCGTCCTGTGGGCAGCGTCCTGTGACCACTGATGAAGGACTAGAGGATGACCAACACAAACTGTGCAGCAGCAGATGAGCTATCGTCTCTGACTTTACATCTACAGGGTGGACCGACAAGGTAGGAGTGTCTAATAGAGTGGACAGTGAGTGGACACAGTGTTTAAAAACTCCAGCAGCACTGCTGTGTCTGATCCACTTGTACCAGCACAACACACACTAACACACCACCACCACGTCAGTGTTACTGCAGTGCTGAGAATGATCCACCGCCCAAATAGTACCTGCTCTGTGAGGGTCCACAGGGGTCCTGACCACTGAAGAACAGGAGGCTAACAAAGTGTGCAGAGAAACAGATGGACTACAGTCTGTAACTGTAGAACTACAAAGCATCACTACTCAGCATCTGAAATGTCAAACCCTAAGTTTTTTATTTTAGAAGTTACTGCGATGTTGAAATCCTACAGTCACACTGAAACTAAGTTTGTTCATCCTGGTTCCTTCACACGCTGCTTTGCAGCAATCCTCAAATCTTTGCATGAAAAATCATGAAGAAAAGCAAAAATACTGCAATTCTGCAGCAGGAAGAAGAACAGGATGGAGGTCAGATGTCCAGGAGGGATTATGACAGTGATTTACACGCGTACACTCTGGACACGAACTTCCTAGCACTTTACGAAAAACCTCACATGAACAGCTTCTGACTGAGACCGTCCTGCTTTAATGCTTCTACATCCCTACGTTCTGTATGATCACTGTCTGTGTTTACATGCAAAGATTTTCTCCAATCTGATCGAATACATTCAGATCATAGATTAAGACTGAGGTGTTTATTCTCACTCTACTCAACAATCTGATGAAAATCTGTTTACATGTTCACTACAAGTAATCTGATCCAAAATGACGCGCATATGTAGAGAACCGCTTAGTGTAGACGTTACCATGACAACCAGCATCATGTGAGTCCAGTCAGAGTGAGATGAGCAGCAGTGAGCAGCGCTTGTGTTTTTAATTGCTTTAAAATGATGTCAGACTCAGGAAAACGTCCTTCACATGTCCTTATTAAAGAAGGCCGAGAGGAAGACGTCGTGTTCTGAGACACATAAGCTGGACGTCCGTCCCGCCGCCGTCTTTTAAAGATCAGAGCATAAACTTCGTCTCCTCTGCAGACCAGTTTCTGCTCCGCCATGTTGAACGGTATAAACTTTCACTATGACGCGACGAACATGATCAGAACGGACTTATACTTTCCGATAGGGAATGTAATCAGATACAGGCGTTTACACGGATATTATTCTTCTATTTAACAGATTATTTACAGGATTACCCACCTCGATCAGTCGGATAGAAACTGTATTCCGAATGGCCTCAATCGGACTAGACTATTCCGACTGAGGTGTTTACATGGACGTATTCTATTCTGATTGATCTATTAGTCGGATTATTAATGGATTATTAGGCTGCATGTAAACATGGCTACTGTTCACTGTAATGTTCTCTGTTGGGGCGCAGGGGTGGCTCCAATTGGGGTCCCAGTGATCCTTGGTAAAGAATCAGAGAAGAATGTTCTAGAGGCTCCCTAAAAAGCAAGTACACACTGTCAGTGTTGTTGGAGCATAGCAGCTTAATTTTTGTGTGTGCGCTAATAAGAGTTTAATGCCTCTAAAAGCTCCCTCACAGAAATAAATCAGCTGTGGTTCTGGATAGTAAATAAAATGTCTATATCTGTGTTGTAGTCATGGCGACCCCTGGTTCCTATCACCACCACTGTAAAGACATCTGAACCGTTTCACACCAAACCACTCTGAACCACTTTGTTTACATCTCAAACAATGACTTATGCAGAAATTTTGAAAAAACAGTGGAATTTCCCTTTAAAGCGTACAGTGTATACAAAGGGAGCAGCACAAGTGTGAAAACAAGGGGTTTGGTAGAGAGAACAACAAAGAACCGGTTCCATTAAAAGGGAAAGAAACTAGTGGAGTGCATGTCAGCATTTACACACAAAAAAGGTTTGTCAGAAACCGCCTCACATGGTCTTGTTTTATAAATTTAAGAAGGAATCAAATATTAACATTAAAGAAAATAAATAAACTAACAAACAAATAAATAAGGAGGTCGACTAATAAATTTAATAATGTATTTTGTCGTTATTAAAAATTTTAATATCATATTACATGACACAAATTTGTTCATATGGTCCACTCCTACACTGTAGCCTATACAATTTAACCCTGCACATATCACCAACGTTAATACGATAATAAGGTTAGATAAGTTTAAGTGATTTTTTTTTTTTTGAAAGTTTCATTTTTATTATTCTGTTCTTATTTATTTTAATATCGCCAAGCTATTATTTAAAATTTTTTATTTCTTTATTTATTCTTATTTTATTTTACGTATTAAGTTCCTATATTGTAATTTTCATGGTTTATTGAATAATATTTTTTTATTTAAACTATGATTGTTATTACTTTTTAGTGTTTGTTATGTTTTTACTATTTAACTTTAGTCCCTTATATCTGTATTGGCTCGGCTACACTGTAAATGAGGGTTTCCCTTAATGTTCTCTGAGTTTAAATAGAGGTTGATTGATTGAAAAGGATGCCGTCACTTTACGTGAACTCTCTCTCACCCGTAGTTCACTGAAACAAACTGACAAACTGTGTGGAAAGTGCCGACTGTAAATTCTCACCCCATACCACACTTGTGTTTGTGGGCAGAAGAGGAGATATTTTATTATGATCTGAATTTGACTGAAACTTGTTGTGTTTACAGGTTCGTGGAAAGCAAAGGCATCCTTTACTTTTGTTGCTCTGAGCTCCCACTGGTGTAAAAAGCGCTCTGTAAGTGAAGTCAGTATAATATAGTATAAATTATAATATACAGAGTGATTCAAAAACATTCATCCGATTTCAAAGCACCATATTTTTACAACCACAAGGTGCTGAGGAACCAATCACAATCCAATTGAAAGAAGGGGTCAGAGTTTCTGATTGGCTCCCTTCAGTCTGAGAGGAGATGAGACCCCTGAGCAGAAAGCGTTCTGCGTTCTCCACTTCAATAAGAGTGAATCAGTCATAACTGTGCAGCGTGATTTTCATTGGCAGTGAAGCTCCAACAGCTCAGAGCGTTCGGCGTTGGTTCCACAACACTGGATGATCTCCGAAATCGCACTGAAAGAGCTGTGAGTGCAGCGACACCCAACATGCTCAATCCAGTATGGGGTGAATTTGACTATGGTGTTGATGTTGTCTGTACAGCTGGAGGAGGTTCATACTGAGACCTTGTATTACATAATAAACTTTATGTTCATTTAAACCATTTACAGTTTACTGCATTGTTCTGTAATGATTTACAAGTGAAATAAATCATTTTGAAGTCAGATGAATCTTTCTGAATCACCCTGTATGTTATATATTATGAAGTTATTATTTTGCCCTGTTTTGTTATTTTTTTAAGTTATTTTTTAACCTGGCAAACAGTAAAAGTTAAAGGCTCAAACCTGTCAATACAGAATGCAAATCAAACCCAAGTCTAATTTATTACGTAACAACCAAATCACTCAACTACATCCACATGATTATGTAATATAAACCAAATGATTAACAAAACGACAATAATAACTCTAGACCCAGAGGGCTTTCTCCACAAGACACAACTGTTCTTAAACAGCCAGACAGACGTCGCCTTTCGCATTTCTCCGTCTCCTTCTTTCAGCCATTTCGCCATTTCAGCCTCAATTAAAAAAAGCTGACAGCTCCAGAGCAAACAGATGACCCGAGTGGACAAACATAAACGTTAGAAGGCTTCCTTTCATTGGGAAGTAAACCATTTATGCAGGTCACATGTTAGAGGCCGTTCTGCTTGTGTAAACACACTCCGAGGGGCTGGGCTGCCGCTGAACGGGCCGAGGTTCAGAGGAGCTCCTGAGGAACTGTGGAGCATTCAGAGCGATATTAAGCCGTGAATGTCAGGCCTCGTCCGTCGACCTGAATGTAGGTCAAAGCCGTAGAGCGTACACCTTCCCCTGGGGGGGGCTACCACCGCCAAGAGGTTTGAAGGAAAGTTTGGAGGAGCTTGCTGAAAGCCACAGTGAGGAGCGCTCACAGTGACTCAGCGCTGAAGGGGCCCCTAAAGCCCCCCAGACAACAAACACAAATGCCAGCAAACTCGAACATCAGGTTAAACAGCCTGTGCTCGGTCTTTTCACATTTGCTCACTGCAAGTCTGTAGAATGTTCCTCTCATTTATACAGGTTCATTTGGCTTGTTGAGATCCATTACTGAACGAGATTTAAGGATTCGGAGGCGTTTTATCACTGTAGAAATATCTTAAGATCTTAAAATAAGGACACGGTCAACGATGGAGGCACCCTGGGTTCATTACTGGTTCACCATGAAGGTATAAATGCATAATGGCCTGAAATGTATCACGATGTTTCCCCCTATTTGGATAATACCATGGGAAATATAATAATAGTAATAATAATAAGAAGAAATAAAAAAGTTAAAGAAGAATTCCACCAATTTTTAAAAATTTATACATAATTAAATGGTTACGATAACAAGTAAACAAGTCATTCAGAGGGAAACCTTCCGAGTCAGACCTGTTCACAGTGGTGGTGAAAGGAACCAGACGTATGTTTACTGCCTCTAAAAGCTCCCTGATAGAAAGTAGGTTACAAATATTGCTGCTGCAAAAGCAAAACAAGTCTCCAAAATGGCAACTTTCCAGGAGAGGCCAAAAACATTCTCTACTTCTAATGTAGGTTAGTGTGAAGAGGCTTTACTGAATGCGATTTTGGAGCATTTTTATTGGTCCATTCATCATGAAGTATAAACATAGTGTAAAGGGCAACAACTCCAATGATGAAAAACTGAAAAACAGCAAAAATGGAGATATATAGACACACACACACACACACACACACCGATCAGGCATAACATTCTGACCACCTCCTTGTTTCTACGCTCATTGTCCATTTTATCAGCTCCACTTACTATATAGGTGCACTTTGTAGTTCTACAGTTACAGACTGTAGTCCATCTGTTTCTCTGATACTTTGTTAGCCCCCTTTTACCCTGTTCTTCAGTGGTCAGGACCCCCATGGACCCTCACAGAGCAGGTACTGTTTGGGTGGTGGATCATTCTCAGTACTGCAGTAACACTGACGTGGTGGTGGTGTGTTAGTGTGTGTTGCGCTGGTCTGAGTGGATCAGACACAGCAGTGCTGCTGGAGTTTTTAAACACCTCAGTGTCACTGCTGGACTGAGAATAGTCCACCAAGCAAAAATATCCAGCCAACAGCGTCCTGTGGGCAGCGTCCTGTGACCACTGATGAAGGACTAGAGGATGTCCAACACAAACTGTGCAGCAGCAGATGAGCTATCGTCTCTGACTTTACATCTACAAGGTGGACTGACCAGGTAGGAGTGTCTAATAGAGTGGACAGTGAGTGGACACAGTGTTTAGAAACTCCAGCAGCACTGCTGTGTCTGATCCACTCGTACCAGCACAACACACACTAACACACCACCACCACGTCAGTGTTACTGCAGTGCTGAGAATGACCCACCACCCAAATAGTACCTGCTCTGTGGGGGCTGAACTCTGCAGAATGGTACATCTTCCGGAGCAGGTCTGGGCATCACTGGCGTAGGCTGTTTTTAAATAGCAAAGCCGCAGAGCTCGATTTAAAAGCCAACACTACCCACTCATCTGAACTCTTTGCCAATGAGAGTAAAAAGCTGACTTGGCACTAAATGATAGACATATTGATTACTTTGTATTTGTGTCCCACTGCTGAACGCTGCAGCGCTTCAAACGCCTGATAACATCAAGTCTGGCTGAGTTTTTCCCATTTTAGTTCAAAAGTGCACGACGTAGCCTGGAGAAACGCAGCGTGTTAGGACCCATCATACGTACAGGAGTCAGCAAAGTGTTTCCTTCTATCAGTAATTGAAGAAAACTAAGGGCTAATTCACATCAGATTCCACTGAACTCTGAGACGACCTCAGTTCGCGTTGCTATTAATTACCAAAAGGAAAGGGTTGCGTAATCTGAAGGCTCCGACAGCCGCAGGGGGTTTCGTGGGCCACTTGTCAGTGAACAGCAGGCAGACGGAGAACGAAAAAGAGTGAGAAAAAAAGAAACGTAGATAAGGAACTTAGACAACAATGAGCTTTTCTTAAACGAGCGCGAGTCTGAACACTCTGGACTTGCTGTGGGTGTTAAAAGATTTAGACGCAGATCCGAGACGTTATGTACTCACGACTCTCGGCTGATGACCACAATCACTCAAACCAGCCAGCATGGAGACCCTGACAGAGTTAGAAAGAGACGAGTGGGCAAAACGTACAACATACAACTACTGTAATTACACTGCTACATTAACATTAAGAGACTCTTATTAGTCCCACAACAGGGAAATTTCCCCTCCGCATTCTGACCCATCTGTGCAGTGAAACACCACATACACACTAGTGAACACACACACTAGGGGGCAGTAAGCGCACTTGCCCAGAGCGGTGGGCAGCCCTATCCAAGGTGCCCGGGGAGCAGTTGGGGGTTAGGTGTCTTGCTCAAGGGGACCTCAGTCACGTACCGTCGGCTCAGGGGATCAAACCGACGACCTTCCGGTCACAAGGCTGGTTCCCTAACCTCCAGCCCAGGACTGCCCCCTAGAGACATTTTTCAGGGGGCACCCGGATACATATAGCAAGTGCTCTATACATGGTGCAAAACATTAAAGGGCCCATATCATGGAAAACTCAATTATCCTCACTTGATTGACACGAGAGGGTGATGTCGTATGTAAAATTCCCTCATTGTTCAGCGAAATTACTGTCGTTGTGACATCACAAAACCGATTTGCATTACATCCATCGATTCACCCTACAGCAGGTTAACTCCGCCCAGACTGCTTTTTCAAATGAGGCTAAATACAGGCCGGCCAATCAGAACAGAGCAGGGCTGAAAGATTAATATCAAAATCACAATTTGAAACAGTGCGATTTTCAAATCGCAAGAGCCACAATTTTTATTATAGTTCTACAGTCTAAGTTTTAGTTTAAGTAAATTCTACCTAATAACATGAGGCTCGTGAACTGCTGTGACATCACAACCACAAATAACTGGCAGGCTGGCGCGCTGAGTTACAGTTCAAGTCTCAAGCCAGAAAAAATATACGCTGATCCTCAATTTATACCTCAAATTATAAAACAACTGCAATTTAAATAATAACCTCAATATCGGTCAGAAAAATCACAATTAGATATTCGGCCAAAATCGTTTAGCCCTAGAACAGAGCTCTTTTACATGAAGCAGTCAAAGGCACGGCAACAAAAACAGCCTGTTTAATACTAAGTGATAAAGAGCAGTGAGAAAGCAGTCATGTAATGATTAAGGCCGTTAATGATTCATTCATAAGCCATTAACGAAGTGCAGCCTCAAGCTCTAGCATACAAATGTGTTCGTTAGCCTGTACTGGTCAGACTGTGTTGTAAGTTCCATGACAAAAAAGCTTAAAAAGGTGGAAACTACCAGCTTTATGTTGATCGCTGTTTAAAGTAGGCATACGAACTCCAAGCTAGCACCAGTCAGGCAGATATGTTTATTAATTTGGTCTAATAATATGTGGTAAATGTAAACAAGTATTATATATAAAATATAATAATATATTAATATAATAATGAAATACATAAATGATAATATTCTGTGTTGATTGGTCCCTTTATTTTTTTAATAATAATAATAATAAATTATTATTATTATTGTTTTTTAACAACTCTAAGTAATTTATGCCTATTCTCCTAGATGTGCTATCACTAAATGTGCCTGTTTGTTGAAATGGAATAATTTTGCTGCTGTCGGAACAAAAACTCACATCTCCAAAATGAGAACTTCACAGAAGGAAAAAACATACTTTACTTTTAATGTAAGTCAATGGAACCAGAATTTTTTCCAAGTCATTTTGGGTCATTTCTGTTGGTCCATTCATCATTAAATTTACAAAGAATGTAAAGGGTGACAGGCATTTTCAAATTACGTCAAAAACTGAAAAATGACAAAAAAGGAGATACGAGGTTTTGTAAATATAAATAAGCAGACAACATCAGTCATATCTGTGACCTTAGGCTGCCTTTGGTCATTAAATATAGCCTAAAGCCTTGTCTACATAAAAATTCTTAAATTTCTATACTTAAAAAGATGAAAACAAAATTAATTTTGTTGAAATTTGTACCAAAAAGGTGGAGTCTAAAACCCTGGCATAAGCCCAAAAATCTAAGGTCTAATTAATCATATTATTGGCAACAGCAATAGCGTCACACGCACCAAGTGGTCTAACACCAATTATCATTTTCCTCTCCGGGGACTCCGGCTCCATCTGTGCTGTTATCTGATCGCAGGAGTTTTCAGAGCAGGACGCACTTACACATTCTAACCACTAGATGGGTCTTTATCACTCCATGAGCCCAATTCGGCATAAACTCTTGCAGACGCAGCACTCGAACGCATCAAACTCGACCTGTACCACACGCGAGAGAACGATTACAGAGCATCAGCAGAGTCGACTCAGCCCGTCTGAGAACTGCTCTCCGTTTCTCCTCATGATGAATGCAGGGTTTGCATTAGTTTGGAGATTACCAGCTACCGGTTTTACACTGCCTGCTCACTGCAGGCCCCTAAAACAGCAACACATCACACAGGACAGTGTTACTAACACCCAGAGGAAGGTAGTAACTAGTTCAGTTTGCTTAAATGTCAGTAAAACTATGATGAATCTGTAGTGATGCATGATAGAACTGGCTAACAGCTGATATCAGCTGATAAAAGAGCAAAGTTGACGCTCTGAGGATGGTTTAAAAGCTGCCAATGATCAGACCTGCTCTTAAAATTAGTACATAAATGAACTAAACCTGCATGGTGAGAACGTCTGCAGGATGGAAATACTTTGACATGTGCAAATAAGCTGTATGATTCAAGTTTTAATCCTTATGATTAAGAACTAAAACCATTGTAGATTTAAATGGAAAATATGAAGCTTTTTTGTTTCAGTCTTGTTTTGTATGGGGTCATGTTTGTAATCCTTAGCTTGGTTTTAATTTGCATGTGTTTCAAGAATATAAATACCAAATCCACTTTATTTTATATATGCTTTTTAACTGAAATACAGTTTTCGTTAGGGAATAAAAAATAAAAAATAAAAAAAAACTATAAAAATCCCATCAAAATAAAAAAAATAAAATAACAAAAACAAAATATTTAATCTTCTGTAAATGAAAAACTACTGAACTATCAGTATCAGACAAAGCTTTTACCAAATAATCACCTTCTCATTTGGCAATTACTATGTATCAGTTGGCAATGTTCTTACTGGCGCATGACTATGAATTTGTACTTTTCAGAAGAACAATAATTAAGAAATATGCATTATTAACTATTTAAGATTTTTTTCCATGACATACGTCGTTTTTACATTATATGTTTGCTGTTACTCTTTTAAAAAAAATTATAATTAAAATTCTTAAAAAATAATATACAGAAATTTTGGAATAAAACTCTTCATATCTTTTTCCTCAGTTCCATTTTAGTGCTTCTTATAAAGTCCCTCAGTGGGGTGTACATTTCAGATCATTTCAATGTCCAAGTGTGTGTAAGAGTTAACGAATAATCGCTTGACCAACAAGAATGCGAAAAAAGTAACAGACCTGGGGTGACATTAATGCAATGATTTACTTTTTAGATGAACTTGATCTCAAAAAAAATCGGCAGGTTCTCAGAGTGACAGAGGATGCCTTTTCAGATATTAATAATAATAATAATAATAATAATAATAAATAATAACCTTTTTTTTTTTTTTAGTAAAAGAGCACTTTTCTTACCAAAGGCAGCTCAAAGTGCTTTACAGACAGGTCATAAAGCTACACTGTAACAGGAAAAAAAAAAAAGTATAAATTTAAAAATCATAAGACAACGACAGATCAGATTAAAAACAAATACCAAGAGACGCAGAGTTTTAATGAAGCGCTGAGTTAAAGAGCTGCGTTTTCAGATGTTTATTAAAAGTGAGCTCTGAGCTCGACTGTCTAATAAAAGCTGAGCTGAGCTCCACAGTTTAGAAGCAGAATAACTGAACGAGTCTCTCCACGTTTTCTGTGTTTCACTGAAGGCGTTTGCAGAAGGTCAGAATCTGTAGGTCTGAGATCACACACTGGATCATAAACAGACATTCTACGAGAGGGTTCTAGGTCATTTAGAGCCGTAAAAACCACTAGCAGAACTTTAAAATCTAAAACCCATCCATCCATCCATTTATCCATTCATCCATTTATCTAACCATTCATCCATCTACCCATCCATCCAACCATTTACCCATCCATACCTCCATTTATCTATCCATCCATCCATCCATCCATCTAGCCATCCATTTATCCATTCATACCTCCATTTATCTATCCATATATCCATCCATCCATCCATATATCCATGTATCCATCCATTTATATATTCATCTCTCCATCCATCCAACCATCTAATGAGCTGCCAGAGCCAACTGGTACAGCACTGGATGTTAATGAGGACTTGTCATCTTTTACATGAGGTATTTTCTCTTCAGTGGACAGAGAATTATATTTTCACTGTTTCTGGACCCAGATAACACCAGCTAGACCAGCAAAAAAAAAAAGGAAATAAAAAGCCATGCTAGAGCGAGCGAGCGCTCTCGACATTCTCGTTAACAACACAGGGAAGTTCACGTACTCGTTTACACAGCAGAACAGCGTAACATACACTCACAAACGAGAGCTGAGACATTTTACCATCCTGCTAAGACAATCACTGAGTCGTTAGTCTGTATACAGTCTGAATACATCAACAGTGGTTGCAGTATTCAGACACTGGCACCTCCTGCGGTTAACAGGGTACTCGAGAAACGCTGCACATTCCTAATTCCTTAGGTTTAATTTCATTCTGCTGTGCTGGTTCAGCTCCTGGACTGCTTTAGTGGTGTTCACGCTTCTCTCTTTGGAGCTTCAGCGGCTCATTTTAGACCAAAACGCTCCAAAAAGAGAACAGAACCTGACAAACTGCAGTTCCTGAAAGAAGCCGGATGTACTAAAAAGTTCCACTGCAGCTCTATAGGGAACTCGGCACTGGTGAAGGCTGTGGATCTGAAGGTTACTGGGTCATTATAAATATGGAAATATATATATATATATATATATATATATATATATATATATATATATATATATATTTACACTGCAAAAAGTAGTATCTTGTCAAGTGAAATTATCTTAATTCTATTCAATACAACAAATATTTCTTATTTCAAGGTGGTTGTGTACTTATTATGCGATTATTTAGCTTATTTCTAGACTTTTTTTTACCCATTTTAAGTAATTTTAAGTAGAATTTTCACTATACTGGCAGAAAATGTAGCTTGTTTCAAGCACATTTCTTAAAAAAAAGCATAATTATGTGCCAATATAGTGAGATAATTACTTTTATTTTAAATAAAACTACTTAAAACAAGTAAAAAATGTTTGGAAGTAAGCAAAATAATCTTAAAATAAGTCTACAACAATTCCAACAGGTGAAATATGGGATATATTGACTAGGTTTAAGATAGTTTCACTTGACAAGATGCTATTTTTGCAGTGTAGGCTGTTAAGCTCTCTATTTGGCAAATAGTTAACCTACATAAACCTCTAAGCTGGATGTATGTTTGTGTCAGTATGATCAAACTTGAGCCCCCCATTCAAATAGGGCACTGAAACTAAACGCTCTGCGATCATCTTGAGATAATCAGCGATGCCCCATCTACCCATAATTATCTATACACCCAAAAGACACGACAGGCGGCATCTTTCGACTCAAACAGAAACCAGTTCTTCAGGCGGATGTTAAAAACTCTGAGGGACGCAACATTAGCAAACGTAGCCCTTCAAAGCTTCGACTATGAGCTTTGACAGCGCGAAGATCAGAGGCGATCAACATGCAGGCGTACAGGCTACAGCGAGCCCTCGGTGCTGCTGTAGGAGGACGCATTTCTGTCGTGCCTCTGTGTAGAGGATGTGTGAGCTCAGGGAAATATTTCAGTTATTACTAAACTGGAATGCCGTCCTGGGGAATTCGACTCACTCAACACTTTTATCTCGCAGGAACAACTGCCTTTCGGGGGGAACGGACACAACGCAGCCAGTGTTCCTTTACATTGAGAAGAGACAGAGTGCCTTTGAAGGGGGAGTCTGGCAAAAAAATCGGACGTACACGATTTCAAATACAGCTGATCAGCCAAGACGTGTTTGGTGTCTGAAGTTTGCTTCTTTAGTTATGCGCAGGATATACGAGGCTAATGTAGCTAACAAGCAGTGGAAGCCTATTTACACCAATTAGCATGGTGGTAGGTGCTGTCTAAAGCACAGACTTCTCAAATTGTGGAAAATAAGCTTAACAGACTTACAGACGGTATATATAGTTTCAAATATATACACAGATACATACATATGTGTACACAGGCATATATATTATATATGCAAATGTCATGATGAATGGACCAAAAGAAACAGCCCAAACATTTTTCTGGTTCCACTGACTTACATGTATGTTTTTTCCTTCTCCTATAAAGTTACCATTTAGGAGATATGAGGTTTTGTTCTGACAGCAGTGACACACACACACACACACACACACACACACACACACACACACAAACACACACCTATACATACACACATATAATTGTAAGTACAGTAAATGTACTTATACATATATTGTATATATATATAACTCATACGATCGATACATACATATATATATACACACATTAAATATATATATATATATATATATATATATATATAAAAATACATGCACACAAACTTACTAGCGTGTGTGTATGCGTATGTTTTTATATATATATATATATATATATATATATATATACACACACACATACATACACATACACACACACACACACACACATATATACATATACACACACACAAACAAGTATATACACACATTCATGTGTATTTATATTTGCATACACATAAATGCACATATGCATGAAAGCTTTCATTCTAAAATGCATTAAAGACCACTTTTTTACTTTTTCATGATATACATTGTTGGTAGAGTGAGTGTAATGCAGTCTTACCCGCTGTACGATAACTGTACTGTTATCTATACGTACAAGAGTTAAGCTAAAAACAACAACAGGAACCATACATGTCAACTTTTATCTATACAGTACATCTAACACTGTCAGAAGACGCAGAATCAAGTCCACTTTCTCCATGTGGGTTGAGGCAAGTGTGCATTGATTTAGGTACACAGTTAGCTGGATGCTAATCTGCTCACACAGGCTGCCATTGCTCTGCTACATTAGCCTCGCAGCTCCAGTGCAAAATTACAGAATCAACTGAACGCCGGGTTCAGGTGTTAAAACCGTAAATCTGATTTGCTGCCAAAGTATTCCTCTGAGAAAAGGGGGCGGGGGTGTGTGTGGGGGGGTGGTGGTGGTGGTGGTGACAAGCTGCTATGTAAAATGACAAACAACATATTTGCACTGCAGCATGTGGCCTTATCTTTGGCAGTGGGGCTCAGGGGATGGCGTCCCATCCGCTGCGCGATAGGCTAGGCGCTAGCTATCAAAGCCGCCCCCCTGGCTCCATATCAGTGGGAAAAAGGTGTCGCCCGTTAGCGACAAGCGCTTTTCTGCGAGGGAAAGGCTTCGAGCGAAAAAGGCAAATGCCCGTCACGTAGGGCGCTCCAGCGAAAGCCTGCTGGCAGAGCTGGAACAGGCAAAGCAGCATTCTGTGTGAGAAGAAGAAGAAGAAGAAGAAGAAGAAGAAGCAGCAGCACACGGGCTTTCATGTCGCACACCTCACTGCGTACGTACGAAGTGAAGCCGCAGAGCCACTTGACAGTTCACCATTTCCTTTGAAGCTTGCCAACCAAGTTGATGAATTGCGCGCAAACGTGCAACTCAGGAACCGAAAGTTGAGCGTTCGAGAGGAAGCAGAGCAGCGACACTTCTCAACCGAAACCGTGTCACCATTTTTTTTATTTAGTTTTTTTTATGCTGCTTTTGCATCAAATAATAATTCGCTTAGTCTTATTTCTGGAGCATATCGACCACAAAACTACTCTGTTTTATATTTATTTTGAGAACTATCACCAGTTTATGTGCGATGTGTTTCTTCTCGTCCTTACTGTTATCAGTCTTGACATCAAGCGCAAGGCACGCTGCCACAGAAAAGCCCTCGAGGGTCTGCAACACATGCGCCTTTCAGCTGCCCTGCAAAAACTTCCCTATACGAGCAGCGATGGCAGATGAGATAAACAGCCCGATAAGAACCGTCCTGATAAACGCCTGCTCTCTTCCCTCGCCTTTCGAAAGACTTAAGGAAGCTCAGGCTGCGCCGACTCGAGAGCCCGAGGCGCGGCCGCGGAGAACCGAAGGCAAATCCTCAGGGGTCAGCGCCGAGGCAAGAGTTTAGAGGAATAAGGAAACTCTTAACTGCAAAAGGAACTTCAGACCATACAGAGGACGTGCTGGTTTGACCACCCCCCCACCAAACTACAGCCGTTTCTGTATCATTTCGAAACACGTTCACTCAGCTGAAACTTGCTGCAGCGAAAGAAAGGCTATTTTGGTACACGAGGAGAGGTTTTCTTTCTTCCCTCTCCTGCAGACTTTAAAAGAGGCCTTAACGAGAGAAGCCAAACAGTAGGCTTCCTTCCTGCGGCCTACAGCGTTCATTACAGTGCACTCCCACTAAGACTCGGAGCCAAGAACACGACTGACATTCGTCCACAAGGATTTGAATCATTCGGCAACGGCAGAGCTTCGCTTGGGAGGGGAACGGCCACGTGACTTCTTACAAATGTGAAACTCGTGTAGAATATAAATAAATAAATAAATAAATAAACAAACACATTTTTCAACACAAGCTTTTCAACTTGCATCTTAACCTGGCTTATTCAACGTAAACCCATATAATGACAACATTACTACTTAATAAAGTAATACTAACAACAAATAAGCCAACATCTTTCTTATTATTCCTGGGTTTTCTTCCATTTTTAGGACACCATGACTTTAGACAGCCTTTACAATGTTATTAAGGCCTATCCTGGGTGGGCTTATAGGCTGGAAACAAATGACAACATATGACAAGCCCACTATGGATGCTTGGTAGACCTTGTCTTTAAGTGAACGTAATATAAACATCTATTAAATTTACCCCTCTACCCAGACTCCAAGCCCAAACTTGTTGTCTGTTAACCCCCTAAACCATATGCTTATTATTGACTTACCATACATGCTGTACAGACTACTACGAATTAAGGTTTCATGATGAAAAATAAAGTGTGGGCCTATAAATAAACAATGTGAGACCATCAAAATAATATGTGACCCAGCTGTTTGCCTATGCTCTGGTCAGCAGGCAGGCAGGCTGGCTGCATAAGTTCCCCTAAAATAAAGTGTGTGTGTAATTGAGAGTGAACCCTCACCTGTCATCATCCCCGTCAATAGGGATGGTTATTCCAAACAGGCTGTTTACTCCGGGGTTAGCCAGAGGCAGGTCCTCCGTGATCAGAGGCTTGCCCAGATCTTTACCTGGCACCAGAGGAACCTGGGCCTGAACGTCTGATTTCCTCCGGCCCTCCTCCAGTTGGCCGAACCCGGCGACGGCCGTTCCGTTGCGGGCCACTTGGGCTTGCTGTGTGTGTGCGGATGAGCTTGCGTTGGGCATGGGCACGGGCACGCCTCCGCTGGCTGGCATTGAAGTGTGCCCACTCGAAACAGGCACACTGCCCATTCCGGCTGACGCGGGCACTGCAGGCAAGGTTTGGGCATTCTGCGGGGGTACCGCCATGCTTGCGGGTGGATACTGTCCCAGCTGAACCGACGATCCTGGCGGAATAGTGGCAACACCGCTGATGATTCCTGCCCCGAGCTGGGGCAGCAGGTTTGGAACCGAAGATCCAGGCTGGCCAGGAACAGGAACGCCACCAGGGATGCCCACCATGTCGCCTGGAACACCTAAGACTGCCACGCCCCCCGCTCCTGGAGTTGGGACAGGAGACGGCCCTTGGCTGACTGGATGAACCACAGACAAACTAGCACCCGGATGGGTCTGGGCGACGGTTAGAGGCAAATGCTGCTGTCCATATTCGACCAGGCCAGGCTGGGTTGGCAGGTGGTGTCCTAGAGGTAACTGCTGCGGCGTTTGCTGCTGTTGGGTCTGATAGAGCAGCGACTGCGGCTGCGGAGCCGGGGCGACTCCAGGCGACTTCTGAACGTGACCACCTTGATGCAACCCATTGTGCCCAGGTGGGAGAAGGCTATGAGGAACAACGACGTGAGACTGCTTGCTACCCAGGGTGTCAGAGGTCACCGTCCCAGAACCAGGAGGCACCTGCTGCTGCTGCTGCCCAACACCATAACCATGCTGTTCAAAAGGATGCAGAGAAGCCTGAAGCGCAGCCGGGTCGATGGCGGACGACTCGGCCCCCTGGCCGGAAAGGCCGGACGGGGCGGCCACGGACCCTCCGGTGGCCCCCAGCCCGCTGTCTCTATCTGTCCCTTGCTCGCTCACATTCACGTGCCGTATGCTGTCCACAGTCCTACCCACGTCAGAGTCTTTTTCGTAATACTCCGTGCAGGTCCACCTGCCTCTCCTGAAAGGTTCTCCAGTACCATGGTCGAGTTTGATGAGCCTGAAGCGAGAACTGCAGGACACACTGCTGACCCCCGAGGATGACTGGGGCACCTGGGACGACTGGGCAGGCGCCGGTGCTCCTTGTTGTCCCGACTGCAAGGTTCCCACCTCCCTAGGCCCGAACCCACCGTTGGAAGGGGCCGGCTTGTGAGGAGCCTCTGGCTCTCCCACGTTGTTCAGAGTCTCCTCAGAGGAGCTCCTCTCGCCGGCCCCAGGCTCCAACTCGGCCCGGGACACGCTGTCGAAGATCTCGGATGAAGAAATGTCCTCCGTCCGGGACTCGTCTGGGTCGTCCAGGCTCTCGGTGTCGTCCGGCTGCCCGCTGGCTGCCACCTGAGCCTGAGTCACGCTGGTGATCTGAAAGCAGCTCTTTTTCTTCGCCGGCATCTTAGACATGCCTGAAAAGGGGTCAGTAAACACCCACAAGGTGGCCCAAAAAACTTTTTTAAATATCAGGAATCCGCCACAAAACAAATCCACACCGAGAAGGAAACCTAGCCGAGTCTGTCTCTCGCTCAGATTTTGAAGCTAACTGCCGTTAGCCTGTGCGTCATCGTCGCTCTTCCTCTTCTCTCCTGTTGCATTTTTCGACGACTTTTTTAACACAATTAAGCCCTCAAAAAAGCCCCGAAAAGTCGCCCGCGGGAGCATTAAGAAGTGGATGGGTCCTTAAAAACCGAATCCCCGCTTCAAACCCGTCTCGGAGAGGCCTTAACGCCGCTTTTCAGGCTCCGAAGCGACGCCGGCGTGGGCCGTCGAGCTCCCCGGGGCTGAGGCTGCTTTCTCCGGGCTGAGGCGGGAAGGCTGCCCGCGGCCTCGCAATCCACCGCCGGCCTCGGCCTCTGCTTCGTGAACGAAGTAGCGAACGAAACCCACCTCGGAGGAGAAATAAAGACGCTTCAGCGCCGTTTCGGAGCAGCCGGAGTTTGTGAAAAGGTGGCTGCGGTTTCTGTTTTTCTCTTTAGGTTCCTTTAAGGCTGAAGCGCAGAGTGTCGGAGGTAACGGCGCTCTGACTGCGGAGAGCAGAAGCGCTGTAAAACAACCCACTTCACTTAACCGCTCCACAAGATGGCTAAAGATACGAGCGGAAACAGCGTAAATGCGTGTGGTGAATACGGAACGGGCACAGGGTTGGATGTGACAGCGCAGAGGGAATTAGGAGCTTTTATTTTATAATTTCAAAAATTATTTTAAAATTAAAAACTAAGGAGTAAAAATGACAACGGTTTTTATTAATAATAATAATAATAATAATAATGATAACAATCATTTATTCAAAAATTAAAGAAAAGTATAACAGTTTTAAATAATAATAATTGTAATAATAATAATAATTATAATTAGTATTATTATTATTGTTATTTTAATTGCTTTACAGAAGAATGAAAAGGAGCCAAATATATCTACAAATGTAATTACTGCATACCCTTACTAGTAATAGTAGTAGTTATAATAATCATAATAATAATAATAACAATAACAATAACAATAATAATAATAAGAGGAATGATAGTATGATTATCATTATTATTATTATATCTACAGATGTAATTACTGCATACCCTTACTAATAGCAGTAGTTATGATAATAATAATAATTATTATTATAGCAATAATAATATGATTATCATAATTATTATTATTATTGCTTTACAGAAGAATGAAAAAAAAAAACAAATATATCTGCAAATGTAATTATTGTCTACCACTAGTGGTAGAAGTAGTAGTAGTAGTAGTAATAATAATAGTAATAATAGTAACAGCAGTATCAGATCTATTTATGACAATGCAATATTTATTTTTTTAAAAGGAATTTGATTTAGAGTCTGGCTTTTTTGTTGTTTGTTTGTGTGAAGGATTATGTTTATTAATGTATTCATCAGTGTTAGCTTTCCATTACAGCAGACAGTTTAAACGATCACTTACTGTCTCCCTGCAAAAACGGACATGGTAAGATCTATCAGCCTCGACACACAAACCTCAGGTACTTTATAAGGCACTTTAATATATGTTAACTAATTAACATGTTAACTAATTTAAAATAAGGTGATAAAAAAATTGAACAGTGTAAGGTAAATGTGCCAGTGTTAGCGCAGTGAGGCACCGAGGCCTAATGCTGTTAACATTTACACTAATGCAGGTTTACCATCACAAACATTCCATATTAAACCTCAGAAGACTCGTGTAGGTTCACTGGTGGCTCTGGATAGTAAATAAAATGTCTATATTTGTGTTGTAGTCATGGCGACCCCTGGTTCCTATCACCACCACTGTAAAGACATCTGAACCGTTTCACACCAAACCACTCTGAATCACTCTGTTTACATCACAATGATTAAAGTGTGCAGGCAGTCAGACAAATTGGAGCAATTCACCTTTTAAGTACTTGTTTTGCTTTAGTTGCAGTTTCCACAGAGATTCATTGAAATTCAGAGATTGGCCACTAGAGGGAGCCATTACATTCTGAAAGTGCTGCAGTGCCGCAGCTCTATTCATCACTTGTTTTGTTCTCCTGTTGTTCAGATGGAGGCCTGCTCTGCTCTCCAGTGCTACTCTCACCTGTGATAAAGCCAATATTAAAAATATACACCTCTGGGCATAACCAGTATAAAAACACTTTATAAAAATAATATTTTATGTCATTTGAGCAAGTTAAAAGTGATTTCCAGTTAAAATTCTTCAGGTACCTGCAAATTAGGCACTTTGTGCGCAGCCTTTTTATTCATTTTCCACCTCTACCACCGCGCACTGTGTTAGATTCTATTCTTGATATGGATCCCACCTGTCCAGGCGTGATTTCAAGTGTGTATTCTAGAATTTTTCAAATGAATCCACCCAGCGTCTCTGTAATTAAAAGTGCTTGGGAGGATGATTTGGGTACGGAGTTGCCGGAGGTGGTACGGGACACTATACTTTCTAGGATACATTCCTTCTCAATCTGTGCAAGACGTGGTCTGCTCCAATTTAAGGTGGCACACCGCATGCTTTTTTTCAAAATGTAAGCCTGCCAAAATTTTCCCTGACGTTAACCCCATCTGTGATCGCTGTAAACAAACACCTGCTACTCTGTTTCATATGTTTTGGCTGTGTCCCTCTATTTCTTTATATTGGACCTCCATCTTCAGGGCTTTTTCTGATTTCACCGGTGTCAATATGGAACCCACTCCACACGTATAGTTCATCATGTACATGAACTATACAGGATATAGGCCTTTCAATTGAAAATAGGAGGAATATCCAACCTTTCCGTGAAGGAAAAGGAGTAAAAAAAAAAGAAAAAAAAAGAAATTATTAGATTTTCTTACTCATATTTTCAGTTTAAACTGAAGCTGATGAACAACAAAGTCATTTGTCCATAGTCTTTTTAACCAAAAGCATCCTATTCTGGACAGTGTTGTTGCTAGGTAGCTACAATACTGTGCAAAAGTCAGAGGCCACCTTTCATTTATTAAATTTATAGTCAAAACAACAATTAAGTACAATATATGCATTTTTTAGTGCCAGGGAAACAAGCAGAAAGTGCATTTAACAGAAAATTACCCATAACTAAATATAAAATATATAACATAATCAATATAATGTGTAATATAATCAGCTGTGTGAGTCAGTGAGTCACTCTGTACCTTTATTCCAGCTTCCATTCTTCTCAGGAGACTCACTTTCCGTTCCTCAAAGAATCTGCAGACACACCTCCAAAGTTCAGTCTTAGAAGCTGGTTGATCATTTTCTGAAGTAATCAAACACATTCAGTGGTGTTGAGGTCTGGACTCTGGGGTGGTCAGTCCATTGTTCAGCTTCTTTGTTTGATGTGTCCGTCTCCTTTTCTCAGTGAGGTTCTTCTTGACAGCTACACATCCTTTCTGACCCACAGCGCTGAGTCGTCTTCTCACAGTGGAAGGATGGACAGAAACACCTGTGGGTGTTTTCAGATCTGAAGCAGCTTGATTTTCTCCTCTCTCTCAGAGATGAAAGCTTTAAGTGCTGTTTATCTGATGGGGGCAGTTTTGGGGTCGACCAGGTCTTCCAGGTGGTTGTTAGGAGCCATGTTTTCTCTGTTAAGCATTGTTTGAACTCCAGTTTTAGAAAGTCTTGTTTTTTCATATATTTTCCTTTGACTTTCTTCTCTTTTTTATGCAAGTGGATTATTTTATATCTAATTTCCTCAGAAACATCTGAAAAATAAATAACTTGAAATTAATGGCAGTTTTGAGTGGACATTAAATAAATGAAGGGTGGTCTCTGACTTTTACACAGTACTCTATCCATCTATCTATCTATCTATCTATCTATCTATCTATCTATCTATCTACTTGTCTATCTATCTATCTATCTATCTACTTGTCTATCTATCTATCTATCTATCTATGTATCTACTTGTCTATCTATCTATCTATCTATCTATCTATCTACTTGTCTATCTATCTATCTATCTATCTATCTATCTAAAGAGCTTTAGCCAAGCTGTTTGGGGAATTTTATCTGTACTTTTCTCCGTGTTTATAGTTAACAGTAAGTCATACGGTGTCAGAATCACATAAGCAAGTCCAGTAGAGATTCTGAACACTTCCGCATGATTTAAGGTGAGTGTGTGTGTTTTAGACAGTGAGCATATATTGGCCCGCTAGCTTAATAAGGTCAGCACCCCACTGACCGTTTGCCGCTGCTTGTCTGCCCTCGGACCACCCAGATTACTGTCCTGCAAACAAGCTCTAAGTAGTTTTTAATCTCCTCAAACAGATTTTAAATGCCCACAGACTTTTATTTTGGAAAATAAACTTAGACAAACATTACAAACAACTGAGAGAAAAAAAAGCATGACTAGACCTGATATAAAATTATTCTGTAGAAAGTGTTGTTGGTGACGCTGAACTGGATCAAAGTTATTTACTAAACTTATTTACAAAGATTGACCAAAGAAAGGAGGGAAGGAAAAATCAGTCAACTGGACTGTAAATGGAAAATGAGTGATGATAAGTGGAATTCTGTCTATGACTCTGCCTAACCACCAGTGGGCCGCCTGGAAAACGCTGAGCAAAACGCCAGTGGACCACCAGCTTTGCCACTGGTGGGCCGACAGTGGTCCACCCTTCTCTTGCTATCAGGGAACCATGCAGTTAGCATGACGCTACTTGGTGGTGTATAAGTTTCTGTGTTAGCTACATCAGCCTCACAGCTTCATTGCTAAAGAAGCAGATATCTGACACCAAACATGCCTTTCACTGATAAACTACTGTGGCAGTAAGTGTGGAAAATGTGGACGTTTGTTTTGTTTGCCAAACTGTCGTGTTTTAAAGTTGCTTGTTTTAAATCTATACAGTTGTATGTGAAAGTTTGGGCACCCCCAGATAAATCACATGTTGTTGTTGATTTTCTAAGTGAAAATAAGTAAACATCGCTGATAGCAAGCATTTATCGGTCTGCTGGCTTGATAAGGTCGGCACCCTGCTGACCGTACGCCACTGCTGGTCCACCCTTGGACCACCCAGATTTTTGTCCTGTATATAAGCCCTAACTAGTTTTTAATCACCTCAAACTCAATTTAAATGCACAGGGACTTTTATTTTAGAAAATAAAAAATTTAAGACACATATTACAAACAGCTGAGAGAAAAAAAATGACTAGGCCTCATATATATATATATATATATATATATATATATATATACATAGTGTGCTAGACTAAAATTACTTACTAAATTAATTTACACAGTATACCTAAAGAAAGGAAAGATAAGTAAATTGGACTGTAAGAGGAAAATAAGCGGTAATAAGTGAAATTTTGTCTAATACTCTGCTTAAACACTGGTGGGCCTCCCAGAAAACGCTGAGCAAAACGCCATTGGACCACCAGCTTTGCCATCAGCATAGTGGCCTTCTGGCCTCTTGCTATCAGGTATCCTCTACAGAGAACACACTCCTGCGCATTTTAGTACACTGTTTATTTGCTGAATGTAATGTATTGGTGGAAAAATAATAAAATCTGCCTGTGCAAAAGTTATGGCATATTTTATATTTTATGTTACATTTTATTTTTTCCAATATGCTAAACTGGGCAAATAAATAGAGATTGTGCACTAAAAACTGCAATTTAAATGCCATATTTAGGCTCCATGTATAGGATGTGTAACGTTCACTTAGAAAATCAACAAAATATGTCATTTAATTGGGGAAGGGTTCAAACTTTCACATATGACTGTATAGTGTATAATGAGGGCCTTCTGAATTTCTGTCTCCAGAGTTTGAATGTGTTAAAAAAGTAGAAGCGCATTAGGCCAAGCTGTCGCCTAAATGTGAAAAAGTTGAATATTTCAATGGAAAATTTTGCTGTAATTGTACTTTCCTGATTTTATATATATAGATATAGACATACACACACATACATACACACACACACACACACACACATATATATATATATATATATATATATATATATGTTTACACACACATATATATATATATATATATATATGTATATAAACATATATACACACACATATATTTATACATTTTTTTAAAGATTTTAAAAATTTACTTCTTCTCAAGTACAAACCTCAATTGCAAAAAAGTTGGAAAACAGTGATTAGTGAATTCTGACCCAAATGAAATTGAAAACAGTACAAAAACATGATATTTGATGTTTTACCTTATGATTTTTTTATTGGTAAATATACAAATTTACATTAATTCCAAATTTGATGTCTGTAGCACATTCTAAAAAAGTTGGGATGGGAGCATCTTTACCACTGAAGACGCTAATTTATCCAACTTTTTTTGTGCAACTGAACGTCATTGTCATTTGTTTTAGATTTATAATGCACCACATATTTGCCAGTCTAGCACCCGCATGCCCTGCTGATGTAGTCATTACTGTTGTAACGTGCAGAATGTGGCTCTGCATGCATGGATTTCCCTGAAATAGTCATCTGGAAGGCGGCACATCATCGCTGCCAAAAGAAAAAAAAAATTCTCCATAATACCAGACTTACATGAGAGTTAATAACTTTTGTTGTAATTTCCTAGTGATTTTGTAGCATTTCTTTTCATCCATTTGTCATGAAATTTTCACTCCATGTAAAGGACAGCTGCCATATTTAAATGATGTAGACAAAATGGAAATACATGTTTTTTTTTTGGACAGCAATGTTATATTGCAATGTGTATACTTCTAGCAGTGTTAATGGTGCATTCACAGATGTGCTAATACTCCCCCCCACACACACCATGACAGACTCTTGCTTTTTAACTTTACACTGGTAACAATCTGGAGGGTCCTTTTCTTCTTGGCCCAGGCATCCATTATTTCCAAAAACAATCTAAGAGTTGACTCATCAGAGCACGACATACATTACTGAGTATCACTGCATTTTAAATTAGCCTGAGCCCAGAGAAGTCAGCGGTGTTTCTGGATGTTGTTGATACATGACTTCCACTGTGCAGAGTGCAGTCTTAATTTGGATTTGTTGATGCAGTTATGAACAATGTTTATTAACAACGGTTTGTCAAAGTATTCCCGAGCCTATGTGGTGGTTTTCGGCCTTGCCCTTTATGCACATAGAATACGAGATTTTCCAGCTTTCCTGAATTTTTTGATGATGTTATGCTCCATAGAGAGTGAAATACCCTGCAATTGCTCATTGAGGAACATTGTTTTTAAACTGACAGATTGTTCTAATGCATTTTTTGACCAACCTAAACATATCTTCATTACTAAAGGACTCAGCCTTATCTGGATGCTTCTTTTATCTTTTCACCCAAGCATGATTGCATCACTTATTTAAGGACATTCCTAGTCTAAAACTGCCTCTGTCATGACGTTTTCGGAACGTGTTGCTGGCACCAATTTCAGAATGAATGTGTAATTACAAAAAAACAATAAAGCTGAAAAGGTACAACACTAAACATCTTGTACTTTGTACTTTGTAAATACAGGTCAAAGTGGATTTGCATATCATCTCTTTTTGTTTTTATTTGCATTCACGTGCTCAATTCTGGTTTGAGGTTTGGGGTTACATTTCTTCAGTTACAAGTACTCAAGTATTTGGACTCTGTGCTTTAAAATGATAATACTTTTGCTTTTGTTAGTTCATGTACCTGGTCATATTAAGCATGATTCATCATATCAAATCATATCATATCATATCATATCATATCATACCATTTAGAAGTTATTCGCATTAGGGATCTATCACTATGGCATTTAGAAAATATATCAAGAGTATAATAAATAAGTACAATAAATACAACATCAAATATTGCTTTGAAATATTAGTGAAATCTAAACATCTGTCCAATGCTGGCTTTTTAAATTACATATAACATATATAACACATAAAACCTCACTCTTAAAAAAGATGGTTCTTTAGTAAAGACAATGGTTCTATATAGAACCATGAACACTCAAAGAACCCTTTGCATATGTTTAGGGTTCTTTGCATGGTGAAATGGTTCTTCAGGCTGATAGCAAATGTGTTGTAGATGGTTCTATGTAAAACCTCACTCTTAAAAAAGATTGTTCTTTAGTAAAGACAATGGTTCTATATAGAACCATGAACACTCAAAGAACCCTTTGCATACTTTTAGGGTTCTTTGCATGGTGAAATGGTTCTTCAGACTGATAGCGAATGTGTTGTAGATGGTTCTATGTAAAACCTCACTCTTAAAAAAGATGGTTCTTTAGTAAAGACAATGGTTCTATATAGAACCATGAATGCTTAAAGAACCCTTTGCATATGTTTAGGGTTCTTTGCATGGTGGAGAATGTGTTGTAGAATGGTTCTATATAAAACCTAACTCTTAAAAAAAGCTAGTTCTTCAGTAAAGACAGTGGTTCTATATAGAACCACGAACACTCAAAGAACCATGCTTAAAGCGTTCTTTGCATGGTGAAATGGTTCATCAGCTTGATACAGAATGTGTTGTAGATGGTTCTATATAAAACATCAAATTAAAAAAGATGGTTCTTTAGTAAAGACAACGGTTCTATATGGAACCATGAACACTAAACGAACACTGCACGCTTAAAGGTTCTTTGCATGGTGGAGAATGTGTTGTAGATGGTTCTATAGGTTCTATATAAAGACAATGGTTCTATATGAAACCATGAACACTCAACAAACCCTTTGCATACTTATAGGGTCCTTTACATGGTGAAATGATTCCTCAGACTGATAGAGAATGTGTTGTAGATGGTTCTATGAAGAACCTTTTTGAAAATGATTCTGTATAGCACCAAAAGGGGTTCTTCGATTGTTACCATGTCAAGCTTGTAACAATAGAACCCTTTTGTGCTGCTATATAGAACCATACACAACACCTGCTCCATCAGTCTGAAAAACCACCAAACAAAGAACTTCTTTGAGTGTTTATGGTTCTATGCAGAACCAGTGTCTTTACTAGAGAATGTGTGATTCTTATTACGCGTCATGAATCATGAATGACGCTATGAATGCATTCACACTGTGTCCTGTGCTGTTGTGCCTGTCATTATAATAAATGTCGTGTTATTATCATCTGGTGATCTGTCCACTGAGGCCTGTGGCTCTTCCATTGTTTCTGCATGCTGCGCTTCAGCCGCATCTCAGACTGCCTAATATCCCTCAGAGCAGAAAACCACAGACTATAATCTATAATCTCAGAAGTAACAGTCACCTCGAGGCAGGCCGCAGATTGACCGAGCAGATAATTCAGCTGTCCTGAGATAAAAGTTTCAGATTGTGTTCTAGCGTACGTCCACTCTTCTCCTCGAGGAAGTCCCTCCCATGCACATGACTAGCCGGCTCTAAGTGGTTTCCTGCCATGCAGCACATTCTCATGGCGAGAGGGAAAAGTCCCGACCATAAACCAGCCTGGAGAAAAAGCAGGAAGTGTTACAATGCCTCGCTTCAGCGAGGGACAGGCAACACTTTGTGGATTCTAGAAAGATCTATGAGGAAAGGCTGCAGCGTGTTTGTGAATGGGGGCCTTATTTCACTCCCAGCCTCGAATCCTTTATGGACATTTTGACCTGCACAAGCCTCACATGTTATCTCCACATACTGGGCACACACTGAAATGATTGGAATGAGTCTTTGATTGTAGGTGTAGTTGAAAAAAGTGGCAGATGTGAGCTGTGTTTGTTCTTTAGGTGAGCGATATACACCCATGTGATTAACGTAATGTAGTCTGGAGCGTAAATGGGCCGAGATAGTGGACATATGAGTGTGTATAGTGTTAAAAAAGCAGCCTGAGACCCACTATTTTCACAATTACCCCAAACTTACTTCCCAAGCACATACAACATGCAATGCACTCCATATTTCCGAACAACAAGTTCACCTTATCAGCTCAGACGGTATCGTGGGGAGAATCCCACCTCAAGTTAACGTTTGCTTTTTCAAGGCGTTCACCAGGTGTCCACCTAGAGACCTTTGCCTCAGTGCAGAAACACGCCCAGGTTTGTCATGTTCTCTGGGCTGTGGTGCTAATGCAGCTAGCACGCTCTAAAGCCGGCCAGATCACTCGGCTGAAAGCAAAGACAAACTGTGTAGACTGAATTTAGGACAATAGCCAGCTTTAGCCTACAACTTTAACAAATACTCTGAGACAAAATGGATGTTTGCACAGAATATAAGGACATATGTGTGGTTCCTGTGCTCAAGCACACCCACTAACCCTGGCAATAAAAGTGGAGCTCCACTGATTTTTCAGGATTTCAGCATAATTAAGTGGTTAAGATGTAAACAGAGTCGTTCCGAGCTGTTTGGTGTGAAACGCTCCGTTCCAGAGAAACTTACCGAGTCAGAACTGTTCACAGAGGCGGTGATGGGAACCAGACGTCCACCTCTAAAAGCTGCCTCACAGAAAGTTTGATGTCTTACACATAAAACTTATTTTAATCCATTTTTTTAACCCGTTCATGGTGGAGGTATACATGAAGGGTGCTCTAAGGAAAAATAGTCCCTAAAGAAAACTTATTATTTCAGATTTTCCATTATTTTACCATCATTAACATTCCATATAAACTCAGAAGACTCGTGTAGGTTCACTGGTGGTTTTGGATAGTAAATAAAATGTCTATATTTGTGTTGTAGACATGGCGACTCCTGGTTCCTATCAGAAATCTGAGTCTCTACAATGAGCCATTGAACACCAAACCCACTCTGAATGACTCTGTTTACATCTAAAGCACTGAATTATGCAGACACTTTGAAAAATTGGTGGAATTCCCCTTTAACAAATGAGTCGAATCAGTTGTCCAGGCCTGGAGTTGTACACCCCAGGTCTAATATAAGGTGTGGACATTGTATTAGATGCAAAGGACACTGGGCTATTTGAAGGGCAGCACTTCTAATGGCAAATTTCACAGGTATTAAATATCCCGAGTTCATAAAGCTTTATAAGACCATTTTATTATTTATTAAATGTGGACTAAGTATCTTATTAAACAAACCACCAAAGTGCTCAAACAACACTTTCACCTAAACCTAGCTAAGCCTAAACATACACTCTTGAAATAAAGACGGTTCTTCAAGGGTTCTTTATGTATAGAACCATGCTTAAACGGTTCTTTGCATGGTGAAATGCTTCTCCGGGTAGATGGAGAATGTGTTGTATATGAAAATGGTTCTATATAGCACCAAAACAGGGTCCTACTATTGTTACGATGTCAAACTTGAAACCTTTTTTGGTGTTAGACAGAATCTTTTCAAAGAAGGTTCTATGTAGAACCATATAGCTACAACACATTTTCCATCAAGAACCATTGTCTTTACTAAAGAACCATCTTTTTTTAGTGGTGAGGTTCTAAATAAAACCATCTACAACACATACTCCACCAATCTAAAGAACCATTTCACCATGCAAAGAACCCTTTAAGCATGCAAATGGTTCTTTGAGTGCTCATGGCTCGATATAGAACCACTGTCTGTACTAAAGAACCATTTTTTAAGAGTAAGGTGCTATTTAGAACCATCTACAACATGTTCTCCATCAATCTGAAAAAGCTTCTCACTATACAAACAACCATTTAAGCACACAAATGATTCTTTAAGTATTTATGGTTCTTTATAGAACCACTGTCTGTACTAAAGAACCATCTTTTTAAGGAGTGAGGTTCTCTACAGAACCATCTACAACACGTTCTCTGTCAGTCTGAAGAATCTTCTCACTATACAAACAACCATTTAAGCACAAATGATTCTTTAAGTATTCATGGTTCTTTATAGAACCACTGTCTGTACTAAAGAACCATTTTTTTAAGAGTGAGGTTCGCTATAGAACCATCTGCAACACGTTCTCCATCGGTCTAAAGAACTTTCTCACTATACAAACAACTATTTGAGCACACAAATGATTATTTGTTCATGGTGTTCATGGTGCTTTCTAGAACCACTGTCTTGAAGAACCCTGTTTTTTATGAGACGGTTTGACATGATTGATGTCACGGTTGCGATTTAAACGATTTATTACAAAAACCAAAAAATCCAGTTTGTGCCCTGAAGCGGAAAATTAGAACCACCGTAATCTCTGTAGTCTGAATTGGAGACTTCTGAAGAAGTCAGAAAGGGGACTACTTTCTTGGTGGTGCTCTTCCCTTCCGCCGCCGTCCAGCAGTGTATTCCCAATCCTGTTCCATCCAGCGTTTTCCCAACTCTAACGTCCCGTTTTATCCTCGGGAAAGGCTCATCAATGAGCAGATGAGGCGGATCAGGTGCGTTGGGAGTGGAGAAAGCGCAAAAATGTGCAGTGAATGAGGGAACTCAGTGGAGCCGGACTGGGACACTAGAGTGACGTTGAAAGCACATTGTTTTAAGAGGTTTGGGGCTGTTACCGAGCAGAATGAATGAGCTGAAGAGGGGAGTGGAGCGTTAGAGTGTGGGAAAAGGGCCAAAGCGCCCTGTTTAAGGAGGCAGAACTGGGAAAACGTTCACGACTGGATTGTGCGAATCCGTGTGGTGGAATCAGTCAGTTGCGCGGAGGGATATGCGCAGGGACTACACCCAAAGCGCAGCCGCCGCCTCAGCCCGCCCGTGTCTCTCTCTCTCTCTCCCTCCCTCCTTCTCTTTCTTTCACTCTCTTCCCCAGCAGGAGAGAAAAAAAAACACTAAAGCCGCCGCAGACGGACAAAACCTCGGTCCGGCACTCGACTTTGGTGGTTCAGCTGAGTCTCTAAACCTCGCTCGGAGCCTCGCGTCGTGAACAAAAACAACCAAAAAACCCCCGCACAAAAAAAAGAACCATGTCTTGGCAGAGCTACGTGGATAACCTGATGGCCGACGGCAGCTGCCAGGATTCCGCCATCGTCGGTTACACGGACGCCAAATACGTCTGGGCATCGTCGGAGGGCGGCACTTTCAGCGGCATAACGGTACGAATTTTACACGGATTAACACCCGAACATCACCGTTATTCCACCGTCGTCTGAACACCGCACCTTTTCCCTCCTTCGCCGGGCTGGCTTCGTGTTCGGATTTGCCCGTTCCACCTTAAATAGTGCAGCAGTGGCAGTCGGACGCCGCAGGCGCCAGAATGCAACTGCCGCACCATTTAAGGTGGAACAAGACGCCGGCGTGTGTGAAGCCAAACTTCAGCCTCGTCCTTTCAGCTGAATGCTTAACTTACACTTTAGTTCGTCCGTCGACGCGTATTTTTCCCGTTTTCTCTGTGTTTATTCGTTTCGCGACCCGTTAGAAGAACGGAAAAAATACGTTAGCCTTAACGTTAGCCGCGCTAGCGTTAGCCAGCCACATCACATGACAAAGGAATGCGTCTTTTCTTGAGTTTTGAGCACCAATTCTGCTCTTATAACGCCACTTTTTCCACACTTAACGGGCTAAAAGGGAGCTAAAAACGTTTATCGCTTTGCCACACTCGAGCGAATGGGCTAGGCTAGGCTAAGCTAACGCTAAGCTGGTCGAGTAGGCCGCGCTAGCGGTGACGGCGAGGCCTTGACACAACGTTATTTATCTTAAACAAATGGCGAAAACGGAATCAAAACACCGCCAAAAATGTGTACGTGGATGCAAAGATAGCGTTACGAGGCAGGTCAGCGGCGATTTGGGTCAGTTTCGTCAATGAGAAATGCTGAATTAACGTTAACAGCGCTGGCTAACGTTAGCGCTGCCTTTCATTGATGGCTATCTGAGGCAAAAAAACGTGGGATAGGCGGCACAGGAAGAATAAAGAGCCCGTTTTTCTTCCCTTATCCGCCCGATAGGTTCGATTAATAGACTGTAAATGCTCGAAAAGGGTGATGGGTCTTTTATTTCTTCGTTTTTAACCCCGGCACATGGTCTGGATGTTTTTTTTTTATCCCAAGGTTTTATCATGGAATCATCTAGACACGCTTTCTTTCTCCCTCTCCTTAGCTTTATCATGCCGGAGATAAGCTGGTTAGGCGTGGTGCCTGGGCAGACTCTCTTTTTTCTTTCTTTCCTTTCCTTTCTTTTCTTTTTTTTTTTTTCCTCCTCTCTCTCTCCGCTTACAGGAACACAGCCCGCGTCGGCTTTCAAAGATGGCGTCCTGTCTCCCATTTATTCACTCTTTCTCTTTTTTTCCACCACCCCTCCTTTTTCCACAAAAGAACGAAACTCGTAACTTGGCCTTTCTCGATAAGATTAAAAGTTGGTTGTTGGTCGTTGGTCGTAACTTTAATCTTTGACCCGCACTGCGTCCCTTTTTTTGGTCTAATATGGAGTTGGGCATGGCTCTGGGTAAGGCCATGCTCATTTACACAAGGTGGAAGGAGGAAATGGCTGTGCGGTAACACCCTGGGAAGGGAATCAAGACTTCCTACAAACAACCAAGTTTTTCTAATGATCCTTTTGTGTATTAGATAGAGGATTATAGCTGGATGATCCGGGAAACAAACAGGCCTTATATGTACACTTTTAAAAAGGTTTTTTTTTTTTTTTAATATGGGGAACAGTTCTGTATAGAACCATTTCATGCTTAAAAGGTTTGTCAGATTGAAGAATGTGGTTCAGTTCGTCGCCAAAAATGCTTCTCCTTCAAAAGGATTTCGTACAGAAGCATACCACACATTCTTCATCAATTTGAAGAACCGTTTCACCATGCGGAGAACTGTTTAAGCATGAAGTGGTTCTAAATGGAACCACTCCCTGTACTGAAGAACCATCTTTTGAGTGTAGCTAAGCATGGTAATTGTTAAACGTTTTCACCAAAGCCTGATAAGTTCTTTACCTAACTTTCTTTGCACTGTTAAGGAACAATTAATTATTTAAAATGTTGTAAATTGTGAATGTGTAATTAAATAATTGGCACATTGTGTACCAAACTAAAGTGTGGCTCAATGATTAATCTCAGCAAACCCTTCTATTGAGTCATTTGCTGTTAAGGAGAGTAGAAAAAGCTAAAATTTTACTTGTTTTTGGGGTGTTGAGCTACTTTTAGCTTGTTTTAAAGATCAGATCAACAGTTTCTTTTATTTGAACATTATAAAAGTGGACACAGGGAATAATAAAAATTGGTAGTGCAAAGTAGGGGTGGGCAATAAGTTCTTATTGTGATAAATTCACAATACTCTTTTTAGCATATTGTGGATATTGTCAGTACTTAAAGAACTCTGACCAACTGCATGCTTCATTACAAACAGCATAATTAGGCCCGTTTAATTGGATTTAGTGCATTTTTTTGAAACATTAAACAAAAATTGTTGTAAGTTTATTACTATTATAAATTCTGGTACTACAGGTTCTTTTAAGTCTTTCCCAACTTAATAAATCAGAATAATAATGAAAATGCCTTGTAGTATCATGATACCTTTTTTTGGCCTCCACCAGTACAAAGGTATTGTAATCATAGGCCAAAATCCCTAACTGTGATGCTGAGCTACTTGCAGCTTGGCGCACTTGGTTAACAGGCCTCATCACCGATGTTCGACTAGAAGTGTCTTGTTTGCAACATATCGTTGACAAACGATCATTTTATAAAAGTAGAAAAGCATTAAAAGTTCAAAATAAACATTTCTAACCATGTCGCATGGTGCGCTTTAACCCGTAAAGCTCTAAGCTGTCTCCTCCTGCCGTCCCCTGACTGTAGGCTGATGAAATCGATGTCCTAATCGGCAAAGACCGTGAGGCCTTCTTCACCAACGGGCTGACCCTAGGGAAAAAGAAATGCTCTGTGATCAGAGACAGCCTGCAGATTGATGGAGACTGGACTATGGACATCAGGACAAAGAGTCAAGGAGGGGAGCCAACATACAATGTTTCTGTAGGCAGAGCTGGCAAAGGTAAACTCTTTTGTCTATATGCAAATGACTGCACTAAAGCTTTACATATGTAAAAAATAAAGTAATTACTCATACGGATACGTAAAAGCCAACAAACCCTACCAAAGACGGTTCCTACCAAAGATTGACCTGCGGTCACTTTTGTGACCCCATCTACCATTACTTTGATTTCAGACAGTCTCTTGAGGGGGTTTGGGGGCTTTTATGTATGTATATATGTATGTACGTTTATCTGTTTACACCAATTGCTTAGAATAAACTGTTAATATTGCCTGTAATGTAGTAAATGTGATTGTATGCCTGCTGATGCATTAGAATGCACAGGATTAGACTAGCCACAGGATGACCGATGTCACTATCAAAGTATGTCCCTCTACATACGTTAATTCTTACCATAAAGGTAATCTTTTTTGTATTCAGGCCCCCCACAATTTTGCCATACATGCTACATTGTGTGCACACTCTCATACAGTCTGCCTTTGTGGTCCTCGTTCAGATTGTCAGTAGTTACTGACGGCAGAGGTATGCTTTAAAACCAGCGGGTGTACAAGGCTGTTCTGTCCTTTTTCCCCCTCTCCTTTGCTTCTTTTATTTACTTCTTAACCACCTTGATAACCGTCACTGCTGTGCATGTATGGGCTACTGTTTTTGAAACTCTTCACCTTCTCAGCAATTAAGGAATTAAGACAAATCGTTAATAATTGAAGGCAGTCGCGGTGACTTGCCCTTACTCAGCTTTTTTGAATAGGTTTGTCATTGCAGCGTCCATAACCCCTCCCAGCAATTCATTTGCACTTGTGTATTACCTGTTGTTTTGAACTTCACTGCAGATGACATTAACCAGCTCATGTCCAACCACTACCTTTAGTGCAACGTGAAAAAATGCGGTAGAGCTTGTTCTGACTGGGCTAAAGTGACGAAATTTGGTGTACTGGTAGTAACTTGAATGAGCATCTGACAGTACCCATATGATTTGTAGTATGTATAACGTCTAAACTTTTGTTCTCAAAGAAATTTGGACATTTTGAACTCATTAGCCCATTGTGTTTTGGCTTGGCCAACCTAAATGGCTTGGCCAATCTGAAACCTTTCTTCAGACCTGCACCTACATAACATAGACATGGTTATCAATGGGTTAAGCTCTTTCCCAGACAGCTCAGTCCACACAGCCAGATATTGTCATTCAAAAATGGACGTCCTCGGCCGATGTAGACTGCTCCGCACGCTGTTAATGTGCCTGCAATTGAGTTGTCCACTCATAGACTGCCCACAGGCATCCATAAAGCGAGCTATAAATGGGATTAGCCGCTCTTAACCTAATGCCCAGTTCAGATAGATGTCTTAAGGTGAACTTTCTGGAATCCCAGGGCTTATGCGAGGCGTTTTCTGAATGAATTAATATGCAACAGCTTGCGTCAGATGACATGACAAGATTGATTATGATTACAAATGGCAGCGCTTAATCAACTTAAATAAAAGGGGCACAGTAAAAAAAGGACCGAACCGTGACAAACCAAAGTTTTGAGAATACTGTATTAGTATTTTTAGTACAACTCTGAACTTCTAAAAAGACTTGAAAGAGAAAAACACAAGTGGGAGTGCCAGTCTGGCCAGTTAATTCATTGCAGGTAAGTTAATAGTTGGAGTTTAATGAAGTAACTCACAACCGTAGTTAAAAACAAAGACTGTTTGCTTCCTTGTGACTCTCGGTCCTCTCTCTCTGGCTTTGCTAGGGGGTTTTTCCCTTTCCTCTGTTGCCCCAGAGTTACATTCCCCTTCACACATCCTCTTGCCTGTGCTCTTTAAATGTGTCTGATGCTCAATCAGGTTCCAAATCTTATCTTATCCAGATTTGATTGACTTGACTTTCTTATTTCTGGGTTGCTTTGTTGCTAATCGAAGGCATGGGCATGCAAACACTTGACTTGCAGCTGCAAATGATTTCTCTTTCTTCTGTTTTTTGATGATTTTTTTGTTTTTTCTTTTATAATATTTTTTCCTAACCTGCACCACTTCTCAACTTTCTCTCTCTCTCTTTCTCTCTCTCTCTCTGTCTCTCTCTCTCTCTCTCTTTCTTTCTCTTTCTATTTCTTTCTCTTTCAGTCTTGGTTCTTGTAATGGGCAAAGAAGGGGTCCATGGAGGCGGATTGAATAAGAAGGCATACTCAATGGCAAAGTACTTGAGGGATTCAGGGTTCTAATGTAATTAAAGCTTGTTTAGTTTCAATTTGAGGGACAGAAAGAAGAGAGGTTTGCTGTTAAGCTTTCTCCTTCAAGCAGTTAAATGTCTTGGAAAAATTTAATAGCAATCGAGAGAAGAATGGTGGTAAGATCCTATAATGTTCCCCGTGTTACGGGGGGGATAGACTTTCTTTCTTTTCAATTTCGTTCATTTGTCGTCTTCTCTTTCTTTTTCTTTTTTTTCTTTTTTTCCTCCCCCCTCCTCCTCTTCCTCCCCCCCCCCTCCCCTTTTTATGTACTCCAGCATTGGTTTTAGTCATGGGAAAGGAAGGTATCCACGGAGGACAGCTCAACAAGAAAGCATTTAGCATGGCTGAGTACCTGAGGAAAGTTGGATACTGAAGCAGCCCTTAACCCATCCATCCACACAGCAGCTCTCACTGTAACACATCCCACCACCCTTTTCCCCCCATTTATTATTTGTCTTCTTCTTGTCGCCTTGACAGCACTTCCAGATACAGTTAGTGGATGCATCGTTGACCCCCCATCCCCAATTTGTTTTATTTTCAAACCCCGCACCACCTCTTCCACTCCACCTCCGCCCTTTGTGTTTATCCAGCATATTTACACGTCCCTTGTAGTGCCACAGAAAAACAAGCACGTTGATTTTACAAAGGCTTATTAGAAACACCAGTACTGTACATCTCACGAAAGCCGGAGCATTAAAATAAAACAATCGGACCTCCCACGTTCGGAGCGCAGCCTCCGTTTACCAACGAACGAAGTCACTGTCCAGTTTTCCTGAGGCACTAAGTGGTCTGTCTTTTCAAGATCGATGCCTCTGCAAGTGCTTTGAGCCTTGCTGAGCTGTTATTGTCTTCCTAGTGTACACAGCATGCCCAGGAAAGGGGGGAAAAAGTGCATGCATATCTATCGTTTAGCATTAATATCATTATAATCGATCCCCCCGGAAACTATAACTAACTTTAACCTCCCCCCCAAACAACCTTCCACATTTCAACTGTTCAAAATAGTCGAAATTGAACCACTGGCTTTTACACTACACTTTTTTTTTTTATTTTAAATCCTTATAATCCCTATTTACTCTCTCTCCCCTTAAAGACACCTGACCACCTTATGCTCTTTTTTTCTTGATTGATTAATGCCCTACATCAGATGCTTTTGCTGTTGTACTTGGATGTGGTCTTGTAAGTCCTTGGTGTAATGTTGGATCCTCTTTCACTTCGAGTGTGATGGCAGATCAGCATTTACGATTTCTGGGTTTAAAAAAAAAGAAAAAAAAACAGAAAACTAAATGAAAACCACGACGCTTCTCTGGAGCACTTGCATCCTGGACTTTGTAAGGACATTCCACCGCTACTATAGCTCAGCCACTTACTGTTTGCCACCTCCAGTTTTTTTTTGTCCTTTTTTGTTTAAAGCACTGCCCTCCCAATGTAACCTGATTGTGTCCTTTTTTCTTTTTCCTCCAGTAGGACCAATGTTTATTTTATTTTGTTTAGTTTTTTTGTTTTTGTCTTGCATCCTGGGGGATTAACAGAACTGCTACCAATTTAATGAAGGATGACTGCTAGGTTCATCTGTTGCTGACGTTAGAACACTAAAATCCAACACTTTCGAATACACAACGTTACACTAACCTTGTGATTATACACTATCATTAATGGCATAAATGTCTTGGGGGAGGGAAGCAAAAGATCTAATGGTGAACTACCTTTTTTTTCCTCATGAATGTCTTGAATAGATGAAATGGCAGTCTTATTAACTTTGGGTCACTCAAATTTCCTTAACACTTTCCTTTTTTTTATTTTAATTTTCAGATTCTTGTTAATCTGTAAATTTTCAGCAAACAAGATCATTTGGAATCCATTACCTTGTGCTTTATTCGACCGCGATGTATCAACTGTCATAGCACGGTACAAATACTTTACCATTAAATAGGCAAGAAAAGACACTGAAGTAAACTGTATACACTAAATTTTCTGGGTTATGGTGGTATTAGTTGGAAAAAGACCACTAGTCAGTTGTATTGTGGAAACTTAATCAAAAAAAAGGAAAAAAAAAAAAAGCTGTGTATCCTGTGCCATAATGTAGATCTGATCTGTTGCTACTGTGAGATGGATTTTAAAACCGCTGCCTTGTAAGGAGTCAATTCTCGAATGGCACCTTCTTTGGGATATTTGGCGTAAATTCAAACTCTCCAGGGCTTGTGGAATATGTACAGATTAAAGTTAAACATGTCAACGAAATCATGTTCATTTCGCTCCCTTCTTTCATACTCCTGAATATATTTGACCAGCCGATATACAAACTCAATTTGCGTGGGGAAAAAAAAATGCCATGAATTAACCACCTTGTTTACAGACAGATCAAATAAATCTATTCCAACCAGAAATAAATGTATTTTTGTTTTTTTGTGCTTGAACTGTGCTGTGTAGGGTGTTCCAGAGTCATTTACCAAGGAAAATAACGTTTTATTATTATTATTATTATTATTATTATTATTATTATTATTATGGTAAAGGTTGGGGTGTCCTGGACGGCCTTTTTATGTTGGTATGCTTTTGCTCTTCACTTCTTGCCATTAAGCAGAGCGAAACGTATTTTTTTTTACCTCAATTTTTGCATAATTTGGTTGGAGATTGAGTGGTTTGTGTGAAATGGTTCAGATGTCTTTACAGTGGTGGTGATAGGAACCAGGGGCCACCATATATAGACAGACACAGCCATTTTATTTCCTATCCAAAACCTCCAGTGAACCTATGTGAGTCTTCTGAGTTTATGTGCAATGTTGATGGGAAAATAGTGGAAAATCTTAAATAATACGTTTTCTTTGGGGACTATTTTGCCTCACAACACCCTGCATACCATGTCTCCCTCCACCGTGAAAGGATTTCAAGACCGAAATCCTTTCAAAACTGTTGTAAAACAGTGTCTCAGTCATCAGGCAGTGAATTCATAACCATTTCATGTAGTAACTTTCTGTGAGGGAGCTTTTAGAGGTGGACGTCTGGTTCCTATCACCACCACTGTGAACAGTTCTGGCTCGGTAAGTTTCTCTAGAACGGAGCGTTTCACACCAAACCACTCTGAACAATGACTTTGTTCACTTTTTAACCATTTATTAAGCATAAATTGTAGAAAAACAATGTAATCCACCCCTCCCTGTTCAGTGTTGCGTTGTTTATTTTAGACCTGTGGAGAGTGGTCAGGCCAGAGGGGGGAGCTGAAATCTCAAATAAAGCTGAGTTTTGGGAGAATCTGGGGAAAAGCCATGTTTGTTTCCTTTAGTTCTGGGCTGCTTGAGCTAAAATGCTCTATTAGATCAGAACGTCTAATGCAGAGTAATTCTCAAATGGGTCATAATGGCAGCAGTGTGAACAGAGTACCTGTGCCAACAGGCCTCTTGTGTTAAAATCTCAGTAATTCAAAGGCTGCTCAGAGGTTACCATGTAAGGACCAGAGGAAAACTGGTGTTTTCCAGAGGATTAAGCCTCGGCTTATAAAGTAAAACCACTGATGGGTTGTTTAACGGAGATTCTAGATAACTAACTTCTAAAAAGTTCCCTTTACTCATAATGGGACTGTGTTAATGTTGCTCTTTGTGCCAGATGGGGACGGTTCAGTGAAAACTAATCAGCAGTGAAATCTATATTAGCACGGTTTAATTTTATTTACAGAAAAAAACAAGTGCAAAGTTCAATTAAAAGCTAAGGGGTGCCCATATCAATTATCATTCTTTTTATTTATATTCATTTTGTCACTTTTCACTGTTTTGAGTGTGAATATTCCCAGCTTTGCTGTTGTCAAACCAGTTTAACTAGCTTTTGCTTTCTCCTCTGGTTGGGTGAGGCTTGAAGAGGGAAAGTGTAACGTGAAACTGCTCACACGGTTTTTGTGCAAAGAATAACGGAAATGAACAGTATAGAACATGGTTCAAGTTTAAAATATGGACATGCATTTTCATATTTTTTGCTTTTGTTTGCATGTTTATTTCTGGTGTTCCTGATGAGCTCAGTTCTGTCATCAACCATGTTTGGATCCCAGCCTCTCTGCAGACTCAAATGCACACAGCAAGTTCAGCTGAATCCCACCAGTACAGTTTTCTTGAGCCCCTTTATCAGGGCGGTGCTTGTTTGAATGCTGCATCATGCAAACTGTCTGTAAATGTGAAATTACGCTCTTACACTCGTGGGTATATTTTGGTTTTTCCATCTGAATTTAAATGACCAAATCGTAAGGCAAATGATTCAGTAACTGCATGAAAGCTCCCCTCAAATTAACAGAAAATGTGTTTTATGATCACAAACATATCACTATATGCTTGCAATTTACTGCTGAAAGCCAAAAAGTTTTAGACGATCTTTATTTTGTTACAAAAATAATTTTTACAGAGCAGATCACTGAAGAGACGCCATCTGTTTATAGTTTATAGCCCAGATTTGTGGAAAAATGGGTCGACTTTCAGTAGACAAAAAAACTGAGTTCAGCTTCTTTTATTATAAGGGTTTAAAATTACATCACCCATCTATTTGACTGGAAAGAAGACAGTTACAGCCTCATACGACCCCCACCTTTAGAATGTAGCTTATGAAATATGAAAGTTATGAAGAATATGACGAAGTGTGTTTTGGAACCACCGGTGGTCTCAAGTAGTTGAGAAACCTTTCTTAACAACTAGAACTATGCTGATCAACTTAGATAGTGAGCTCCTTAATAGTTGTGTACTGTGAACATGTAACATACAAATTAAGAAAATGCTCATTTTTCTCACAAGCGTCAAATGCTTTTGGTCAGATCTGCCTTAAGTAGTATTAAACTAGGGCTGGGCAATATGATGGTATATACCGATCAGGCATAACATTATAACCACCTTCTTTTTTCTACGCTCATTGTCCATTTTATCAGCTCCACTTATTATATAGGTGCACTTTGTAGTTCTACAGTTACAGACTGTAGTCCATCTGTTTCTCTGATACTTTGTTAGCCCCCTTTTACCCTGTTCTTCAGTGGTCAGGACCCTCACAGAGCAGGTACTATTTGGGTGGTGGATCATTCTCAGCACTGCAGTAACACTGACGTGGTGGTGGTGTTTTAGTGTGTGTTCTGCAGGTACGAGTGGATCAGACACAGCAGTGCTGCTGGATTTTGCAGAGAAACAGATGGACTACAGTCTGTAACTGTAGAACTACAAAGTGCACCTATATAGTAAGTGGAGCTGATAAAATGGACAATGAGCGTAGAAACAAGGAGGTGGTCATAATGTTATGCCTGATCGGTGTATATTGTTATTGTGATAAATTTATGACCCAATACAATATGCTGTTCTAAACATATGTATATCGTCAGTACTTGTAGAACTGCATGTTTCATTAAAGACAGCAAAATTAGCCTTGTTTACCTGGATTTAGTGCCAAATATTGAATAAAATAGTCATTCAGTTTTTGATTGTATTTTTTTTAGAATGTAGCTCTACTGGTTCTTTTTTCTCAGTTCCAGCTGATCAGATGTCTGTAAAAATAAATATTGTGACGTTTATTGTGAAACTTCAAAAAGATTATTGTGTTATTTTTGCCATATCACACACCTCTATATAAAACCAAAGTCTGTATAGGAAAGTCTGTCTCTTTCAGCTGCCATCTTTTCAACGCCACCGGGCAGTTATTTCCAACCATACAAAACCGAACCAAAACACTTGAGGGCCCTGCTGGCGACATCTCGTATACATAAAAATAATGCGTGGGAATGAGATCCCGATGCGTGGCCATGACTTAGTAAGGCGTAGAAACGAGATCACGCCTTGCTAAGTTGTGGCATTATTTTATTTCTACAGGACGTCACCAGTGGGGCTGCGTAGATTACTGTTTCAAACACACATTTAAAATGATCTTGATAAAATAAACACTGATAAAATCTGACAAAAAACTCAATAGTTTGTAGCATCTGGTTCAGATAACACACAAAATGTGTTTTTTCTGGCTGCTTTAGCTGCTAGGCTTTCCCTGCCTACCCCACAATATCATTGACTAACCCGAAAGCTGACTGGCTCTCTTTCTCTAAGGGTGGGACTTGCTCCGTAACTGGACGTCTTTCCCCATTCATGTTTTGAATCGACCAGCCCTTAAACCCAGTGTGGGAAAACTAATGTGGCACCATTAGCTTGACTGCTAGCATAACATAGAGCAGGGGTGTCCAACCTCATCCGCAAAGTGCCGGTTTGGCTGCAGGTTTTCACTGCAACAAAGCAGAGCTCACATGATCCGTTGTTCAAAGACTGAGACTCTTTGATTAAACGAGTGAAATCAGGTGTGCTCTTTTTCGTTTGGGATGAAAACCTGCAGCCACACCGGCCCTTTGCGGGTAAGATTGGACACCCCTGCCATAGAGGCACTAGCAAAAAAATCTGCATTATTGATGCGATTGTAGTTTGATGAGCTATTTGTAAAGTGAAGGTTTCTGCATTAAACACTGCCATTTAATGTTCATGATTTTTGACAGAAGTAATACACAATAATGAATAAATGATACACCAACACACTGCAAAAACAAATGTCCTGGCAAGCGAGGCCATCTTAAACCTAGTCTATATACCGATCAGGCATAATATTATATCCTTGTTTCTACGCTCATTGTCCATTTTATCAGCTCCACTTACTATATAGGTGCACTTTGTAGTTCTACAGTTACAGACTGTAGTCCATCTGTTTCTCTGCATACTTTGTTAGCCCCCTTTTACTCTGTTCTTCAGTGGTCAGGACCCCCTGACTGGATCGACTGGTCTGAGTGGATCAACACAGCAGTGCTGCTGGAGTTTTTAAACACCTCAGAGTCACTGCTGGACTGAGAATAGTCCACCAATCAAAAACATCCAGCCAACAGCGTCCTGTGGGCAGTGTCCTGTGATCACTTATGAAGGACTAGAGGTGGACAGTGAGTGGACACTGTGTTTAAAAACTCCATTAGCACTGCTGTGTCAATCCACTCAGACCAGCACAACACACACTAACACACCACCACCACATCAGTGTTACTGCAGTGCTGAGAATGATCCACCACCCAAATAGTGCCTGCTCTGTGAGGGTCCATGGGGGTCCTGAGCACTGAAGAACAGAGTAAAAGGGGGCTAACAAAGTATCAGAGAAACAGATGGACTACAGTCTGTAACTGTAGAACTACAAAGTGCACCTATATAGTAAGTGGAGCTGATAAAATGGACAATGAGTGTAGAAACGAGGAGGTGGTCATAAAGTTATGCCTGATTGGTTAACTAACATGTTTGATTTTTTGCAGTGCTCCCCCAGATTCCAGTGGTCATCTGAACCCTTTAACCCTGTTGATACACACAGCCTTTATCGGGTGCCAATGCTGGCAGCAGCGGCCAATTTCCCCGTTTGAGGTTCTGTGTGTAGAGGTGAATTGTTAGGATTAAACAGAACAAACTCTTGATTCCATCATTCGCTGCTGTGTCATCAGGGTTAATGACCTTGTCCACTGTGGCCTGATCCTGATGCAACAACAGAACGGCCTTAAGGTGAGCACATTCGTTACGCTGTCATACACTCTTAAAAGAGGGTTCTTTAGTAAAGACTGGGTCTATGTAGAACCATGAGCACTCAAAGAACCCTTTGCATGGTTAAAAGGTTCTTTGCATGGTGAAATGGTTCTTCAGATTGATGGAGAATATGTTGTATATTGTTTTATATAGCACCAAAAAGGGTTCTGCTATTGTTACAAGCTTGACAGCGAAACAATGCAAAACATCAGAACCCTTTTTGGTGCTATATAGAACCATCAACACATTCTCCATCAATCTGAAGAACGCTTTCAGCATGCAAAGGGTTCTTTGAGTGTTCATGGTTCTATATAGAACGCTGATCTGTCAGCTTATAGCTTTAATAGAACACTGAATAGAATAAGACAAACGGATGAAACCTGATCTTAGATCAGCGTTCTTACTTTGACATGCTTGATAAATATGGGCCATTGTCTTTACTAAAGAACCCTTTAAGAACCTTCTTTTTACACAGTATTTAATAGTATTTGTATATGGATCCGTTGGTCCATTTTAGTCGTCAGATTGTCCACAATCCATATCAGATAGCAGCGTCTCATTAATATTATCAGTATTTACAGGTTTCTAAAGTTTGACTTATATTCTGTACACTTAACCCTGAAAAACACATTGCCTTCTTCTTCTATTCTTGAAGTTTGAGTTTATGTTACGTTTACGCCACGTCTTCCTCTGTGAGTTTATTGGCTGATTACTGTCTTTCTCATGTAGACCTAGAGTTTGCCCATTAACTGATCACTCAAGTGCATGTAAACTTGTTGATCGGATTTCAGACAAAACCTGATTATCTGCGGTTATCGGATTATTAAGTGCATGTAAACACACTCAGTATGTTAAACTCAGAAAATGGAAATTGAGCTCTAAATGTCTATACGCTGCAGTTAAAGCAGCATTTTTGCTTATTTTTGTCTGCCTCAGCTCACTATAACTGCACTTTACTTTGAAGTCTTATCATTAAAATACTGTTTAATGAGCTTTTGCATTAAAGTGTGAATCTATTTAACAAATCATCCTTGAGAATCACCCATTATTGCTTATGTAAAATACAGATTTTAGTCCCACAGCATTCAGTCAACACTGTAACCTGAACACATTCACCCGTCTGAAGTATCAGGAATGTAAAGTCACATGTTCAGCAGAAAGTTGCATCATCCAAAGTTCCTGAAGATCACGTGAGGGGGAAAAATGTGAACTTTCATTCCTTTTTCCTCATTTTCAATGATATTATGATGATATTAGCATGGATGCTAGTTATTAAATATAGTGATTTTGCTAACTCTTCTTGCTAATGGCTAATTCTGTGACCTTGTTAAAAAATTGAGAAATGTACTTTTGAAAAGTTAAATTCATGTTTTATTAGATTCAATGTCGAAAAATGATTTATAAATAAATTAATAAGTAAATAAATAAATAACATTTATTACAGTCCTTATTTATTACAATGACTAAGTGTCAACCCAGTCATAAGGTCAGATTAATCCTGAGTCACAAGACGACAGAGAGAGTCCTGCAGAATGACCACAGATATTGCCTCAGATTTCTGAGCCACAGTGTTTGTTCCTCCGTCTACAAAACAAAACAGTGCAAACAAAACAGTTCTGCACTTCGTGCCTTTGCTGCACTGGACTAGATCCACCACCTGCTTTCCTGAGGCCTAGAACTGCTCTTTTATACAGTCATATGCAAACGTTTGACCCTCTGTTACATTAGATGTTGATTTTCTAAGTGAAAATAAGTGAACAACACATCTTCCACAGAGAACACACTTAATTAGAGCACTTTCTGCAGATATTAGTGCACAATTTCTATTCATTTGCTGAGTTTAATGCATTGGGGGGCAAAGTACAGAATGTGCCATAACTTTTGCACATGCCACATTATATGTTTTATTTTTCTTCCTGAATATGTTAAATGTAATCAAACTGTGCATTAAAATGTGTTCAAACATTTTATTCAGCTTGGACTGCAAGACAGTATTAACACTGTATTTATTATATTTATTGCCTGGTGCGCTGTTGCATTTTGTTGGTCTTATATATGTATGACAAAAGTGAATTAAGGAAAAATTATATAGTCAATGCTAGTTTAACTACTACAGTTAATGCTGGGCAGTATGACAATATCGCTATTGTGATCAATGATGCCACAGCATCATAAAGTTATTCACTACTAAGCTTTTCTGAGCATATCCTGTGTATCATTGTACGTAAACAACATGGACCAACTGCAAGTTTTATTTTAAAGGAAGCATTAGTCATGTTTAATTGGAAATTTATATCTTGTGTATCGTGAAAATTTCTTGAAGTTTCGTCATATTCTGTTTTTTACTGTCTCACCCATTACAAACAATGTAGACGTCTTGGCGTAGGCTAGATAACATGGCAGACTAAACAGGCTAAAAGCTAGCTAAAACTGCAGTATAAAAGGTATAGGACAGCACTACAGTCAATGTAGACGTCTTGGCATAGAGCTAGTTTGTTGCTGCTTTCTATAGGAGAAAATGACTTGTGAGGTGAAGATTTCTGCTTTAAATAATACTGTACTTTCATACATTTATGTTTAAATGACAATGATGGGTGACAAAGTTCTTGTCCTTCAGTGGTTCATGTGGTACCGACTCTATAGGAACTGCATTTAGTGGTGGAAAAACTGTTTATTGTGATTTTAATCAGTTCTAACTAAAGTTATTTACTAAAAGGTGTGTATCCTTGCTGTATCGCCCACTACAGTCAATGTAGACGTCTTGGCGTAGAGCTAGATAGACTAGAACATAGCAAACTAAACAGGCTAAAAGCTAGCTAACAGGCTAAACCGCTCCCCCAATAATGTTCAGTGTTTGAAGTGTTTACTGAACGATTCTCAGTAAAACTGCAGTATAAAAAGTAAAGAATGTTCCTTAAATGTCTTAACCTGCTCTAAATATGTGTAGATCAGCCATAAGTGGTGTTAAACTGAGTAGGGAAAGCGAATGAGTGGCACTGTTAGCTTGATGCTAACCCAGGAAGTGGCACTGAGGTGCTTGTGGAAATTAGTGTTATTGTTGTGGCTGTAATTTGTGAGCAAAAATGACTAATATAGTGAAAATGATGTGAAGATTTCTGCACTAAATAATACTATACCATAATATATTTATGATTAAATGGCTAATTCTGTGACCTTGTTAAAAAAATGTTCCTGACACTGAGAAACACTGAGATTCTCAGTAAAACTGCAGTATATAAAGTAAAGAATGTTCCTTAAATGTCTTAACCTGCTCTAAATATGTGTAGATCAGCCATAAGTGGTGTTAAACTGAGTGGGGGAAGTGAATGAGCGGCACTGTTAGCTTGATGCTAACACAAGAAGTCACACTGAGGTGTTTGCGGAAATTAGTGCTATTGTTGTGGCTGTAATTTGGTGAGCAAAAATCACATATAAAGTGCAGATTTCTGCACTAAATACTACTATAATATAATATATTTATGCTTAAATGACAATGATGGGTGACAAAGTTCTTGTCCTACAGTGGTTCATGTGGTAGCGACTCTATAGGAACTGCATTCACTGGTGGAAAAACTGTTTATTGTGATTTTAATCAGTTCTAACTTTAGTTGTTTACCTAAAGGTGTGTATCCTATCATATTTCTGTCATCATTGTTTTATAAAGGTGTATTGTAGTTATTTTGCTGCAGATAAAAAGGGTTTTTTAGGCATCAGGCACTGCTTTATTTGCCAAATGGAAAACCTGTGGTTGGTTCTTTAAAGAATACTGGTTCTGTATAGCACCCGAAAGGAATCTGCTATTGTTACATGTCAGTTCTTAGTAAAACTGCAGTATAAAAGGTAAAAAATGTTCCTCAAATTTAGTGTTTTTGCTAACTCTTTGCTTGCTAATGGCTAATTCTGTGACTTTGTTAAAAAATGTTCCTGACACTGAGAAACACTGAGATTCTCAGTAAAACTGCAGTATATAAAGTAAAGAATGTTCCTTAAATGTCTTAACCTGCTCTAAATATGTGTAGATCAGCCATAAGTGGTGTTAAACTGAGTGGGGGAAGTGAATGAGCGGCACTGTTAGCTTGATGCTAACACAAGAAGTCACACTGAGGTGTTTGCGGAAATTAGTGCTATTGTTGTGGCTCTAATTTGGTGAGCAAAAATCACATATAAAGTGCAGATTTCTGCACTAAATACTACTATAATATAATATATTTATGCTTAAATGACAATGATGGGTGACACTTCTTGTCCTTCAGTGGTTCATGTGGTAGCGACTCTATAGGAACTGCATTCATTGGTGGAAAAACTGTTTATTGTGATTATAATCAACTCTAACTTTAGTTATTTACCTAAAGGTGTGTATCCTATCATATTTCTGTCATCATTGTTTTATAAAGGTGTATTGTAGTTATTTTGCTGCAGATAAAGGTTTTTTTAGGCATCAGGCACTGCTTTATTTGCCAAATGGAAAACCTGTAGTTGGTTCTTTAAAGAATACTGGTTCTGTATAGCACCCGAAAGGAATCTGCTATTGTTACATGTCAGTTCTCAGTACAACTGCAGGATAAAAGGTAAAAAATGTTCCTCAAATTTAGTGTTTTTGCTAACTCTTTGCTTGCTAATGGCTAATTCTGTGACTTTGTTAAAAAATGTTCCTGACACTGAGAAACACTGAGATTCTCAGTAAAACTGCAGTATATAAAGTAAAGAATGTTCCTTAAATGTCTTAACACACTCTAAATGTGTGTAGATCAGCCATAAGTGGTGTTAAACTGAGTGTGGAAAAGCGAATGTGCGGCACTGTTAGCTTGAGGCTAACACAGGAAGTCTCACTGAGGTGTTTGTGGAAATTAGTGTTATTGTTGTGGCTGTAATTTGGTGAGCAAAAATCACATATAAAGTGCAGTTTTCTGCACTAAATACTACTATAATATAATATATTTATGATTAAGTGACAATGATGGGTGACGAAGTTCTTGTCCTTCAGTGGTTCATGTGGTAGCGACTCTATAGGAACTGCATTTAGTGGTGGAAAAACGTGTTTATCGTGATTTTAATCAGTTCTAACTTCAGTTATTTACTAAAAGGTGTGTATCCTTGCCGTATCGCCCACTACAGTCAATGTAGACGTCTTGGCGTAGAGCTAGTTTGTTGCTGCTGTCTGTAGGGCGTTCAGCTGACATCAGCCCTTCTGTGTGGCACACCCTTCTGAAAAGGAAAACAAATGTCATCTATGAAATGAAGCATTGCTTTTACTTTTGTGGTTTTGCTCTGCTCTGCCACTTTGCTCTAGGCAAACTGGAAAACTGGTTATGAGATCAGGTTAGCGGTTCTCACAGAAAAACAATTAGTGCTGCGTAAATCCGCTCGGGAGAAAGACGACTGTACTTGGCCTTCTGACTAATAAATCCAGTTAGAAGACATACATTGTGTTGATGAATCTGATTTGTTTTAGGGTCATTCTACAGATACGTACAAGGAGTCACTGGTGTTACCGATCCTCATTGGTGTCACACATAAGAAAGGTAAGACCAGAGACATTTTTAATGAAAAACGCATTTTACAAAATATCTGCTACAGAGCATCAAACCACATGTTGTCAGTCATGGAACATCCACTAAAATATGTAATTTAATCCATTTGGATTAAGTTTTTACAGTTATCTAAGAATAAAGTCGGTCACACCAGTGACTTCAGCTAAAAGCTTCATATGAAATCATGAGCTACATGAGAAAATCTCTGATAACTGAAAGACACAGTGGACTCACCATGGGCTTTTCTTCATAGATCCTCAGAAAACAGGTAAAAGGAAGTCAAGTGATGTCATCAGTGTGGCTTTTATTTCAAAATAAGAGATTTTTTGTTATGCAGTAACACCAGTGACACGACTCCTGGGGACAACAACTTTCATTATATATTTTATAATATTTATTTGTTTTCTTTATGTCATTTAAATCATACATTTCGTAGTCATGTATAGATTATTGCATAAAATAGCAGAAAAACGTTTTTTTTTATCTCAAAATGTGGCCTCACCCTTCACACATGACTGTGGGGACGAGCTCTTCTGTTGGTGCTTGGAATTCTATATGATTGATTAAAAAACCAATGTTGCTAAATTGAGGCGCAAGAAGGTGTAATTATTAAAATAACATTGTTTTATTTTAAAATAGAAATAAATTGTAACCCAAACATGGTGCAACACTAAACTAGAAACAGTAATAAATACAATAAATAAAACAGACATTAGACAGTAAACAGACAGGACAGTGCAGCACCGACACAGCACTCATTTCTAAACATGAGGTAGTGGAATAAGGTGCAGAGATATTTAACATGCTGTGATCTGTGAGTTTACGCAGTCAGACAACATATATAAACACAGCAGTTCCTGAGGTAGGATATACGCAGTAGTTGAGTAAACAAAGTGTAAACACAGTGTTAGCAGCAAAGTTCCAGTGCAATTAGAGCATCAAAAGAGGTGTGTGTGTGTCCGTCCATAGAACGACTCTATATCCAGGAGTAAAGCTGGAAACAGAGCTGTTAACATGGAGAATAAAGAGCACCAAGCCGACGAGTCTTATATACAGTGTGTGAGTAAGTAGACAGCAGGGCTGAGCGATTAATCGAATCTTATTTTCAATTACGATTTTGGCTTCCAAAACAAGATAATCAAGAAAAAGCCATTGTTTTGCTGCAATCTGACTCACAATGATGCTCTCATTTTGTGAATAAGTCAAGCGCGCTGCTTTTCTTCAGCCCTGCGATGGACTGGCGACCTGTCCAGGGTGTATCCTGCCTTCGGCCCAATGACAGCTGGGATAGGCTCCAGTACCCCACCACAATCCAGAAGGATAAGCGGTTTAGATGATGTGTGTGTGTGTGCGTGTGTGTGTGTGTGTGTGTGCTTTCCTTCACAGCGATGCGCTTCGCTCCTCCCTAAAAGCCCAAACTCATTCATTCATTCATTTTGGTCTAATTTATGTTTATGTATTATTTTTATATGTTAAATTTAGCAGTTTCCAGTAGGTTGTGGAGGTGCTCTGCAACTTAGCTGATTCTATTTTGATCCTATTTATTTTTATATCATTAATTTACTTGTATATATTTATATATTACATATTATTTTGTTTATTTATCTTTTTTACATTAATTTTTTGTTTGTTTTTCAGTTTAATTGTATCTAAAGTTCAAGGAAGTTCACTGTAAAACGATTTTTGCCGTAATTCAGCAGCATAACTTACACTCTTACAAAAGATGGTTCTTCAAGGGTTCTTTAGTAAAGAAAATGGTTCTATAAAGAACCATGAACACTCTAAAAACCCTTTGCTTGATTAAATAGTTCTTTGCATCATGAAAGCGTTCTTCAGATTGATATAGAATGTGCTGTAGATGGTTCTACATAGAACCTTTTCAAAAAGGGTTCTATATAGCACCCAAAAGAGTTCTTCTATTGTTACAAGCTTGACACTGTAACAGTTAAAGAACATTTTGGGTGCTATGTAGAACGCTTTTCGAAAATGTTTTATATAGAACGTCATGAATGTCAGAGTCTTCGTGAAAACTGCGTAAGTGGGTTTTAAGAAGAAATTTCTTCTTAAGAATGGTTGGTGAACGAGGCCCAACATCCTTTTTATCAGCTCCGCCTACCATATAGGAGCCCTGTGTAGTTCTGTGGTTATAGATAGTCCGTCTGTTTCTCTGCATACTTTGTTCACCTTGTTCCTCAATGATCAGGACCCCCACAGGACCCCCACAGAGCAGGTATTATTTAGGTGGTCTCAATGCTTGGCTGAGAACCAGAAACACCCAGCCAACAGCGTCCTGCCTCCAGAAACTGACCGTGAAGGACTAGAAGATGAGCTATCATCACTTACTTTACATCTACAAGGTGGACCAGCAAGGTGAGAGTGTCTAACAGAGTGGACAGTAAGTGGACACAGTGTTTGAAGCACCTACAGGTTACATTTCACTTGTTTGATGTTCCACCTGAGGTCCCATTATGACATTTATGTGATTTTATGTACCAAAAACAGTCATAATTCATCCAACCTCTCTCTGTTACTTAGACTACTGTAGGCTTTGTTTATTACTGTGCCTTTAAGACTGATGTATGTAAATGAGCTCTGTTCTGATTGGCTGCCCTGTATTGTGATGAAACACTCTTTTTAACTTCAGCTTTTGGGTGCTTGTTGAGATGAACACCCAGAGAATAGTATCCTGCTTTTTCTTTGATATGTTAAAAAACAAATTATATCAAAATGCATTATTTTTATTTTTCACCAATGAAAGAAGTGAAAGGTGAAAAGATCTAAGTTCTTACAGGGTTCTTTAGTAAAGGGAATGGTTCTATTTGGAACCTTGAGTCCTATATAGAACCATCCGCATGTTTAAAGCGTTCTTTGCATGGTAAAATGGTTCTTCAAATTAATGAAGAATGTGTTGTATATGGTTCTGTATAGCACCAAAATGGGTCCCTCTGTTGTCACAATACACTCTTAAATATGGTTCTTCAAGGGTTCTTTAATAAAGGGAATAGTTGTATTTTGAACCATGAGTTCTATATAGAACCATCTGCATGCTTGAAGGGTTCTTTGGTGAAATGGTTCTTCACATTCACAGGAAATGTGTTCTATATGGTTCTGCATAGCACCAAAAAGGGTTCTTCTGTTGTTCCATGCTTGACATTGTCACTGTACACTCTTAAAGATGGTTCTTACAGGGTTCTTTCGTAAAGGGAATCGTTCTGTTTTTAACCATGAGTACTATATAGAACTATCTGCATGCTTAAATGGTTCTTTGTTTGGTGCAATTGTTCTTCAGATTAATGAAGAATGTGTTCTATATGCTTTTGTATAGCACCAAAAAGAGTTATTCTGTTGTTAGGTACTTGATATTGTCACAATACACTCTTAAAGATGCTGCTTCAAGGGTTCTTGAGTAAAAGGAATGCCTCTGTTTGGAGCCGTAAGTTCTATATAGAACCATTTGCATACTTTGCGTGGTGAAATAGTTCTTTAGATTGATCAAGAACGTGTTCTATGGTTCTGTATAGCAACAAAAAAGGGTCTTCTGCTTTTCCATGCTTCACATTGTCACAATACACGTATATAAAGATGGGTTTTCAAGGGTTCCTTACTAAAGGGAATTGTTCTATTTGGAATGAGTTCTATATAGAGCCATCTGCATGCTTAAAGGGTTCTTTGGTAAAATAGTTCTTCAGATTCATGAAGAATGTGTTCTCTATGTTTCTGTATAGCACCAAAAAGAGTTCTTCTGTCGTTCCATGCTTGATGTTGTCACAATACACTCTTAAAAAAGAAGGGGTTTTTGGGTTCTTTAATAAAGGGAATGGTTCTATTTGGAATGATGAATTCTATATAGGTGAAATGGTTCTTTAGATTGATCAAGAATGTGTTGTATATGGTTCTGTATAGCACCAGAAAGGGTTATTCTGTTTAAACAAGCTTGACATTGTCACAATACACTCTTAAAAAGATGTTTTTTCAAGGGTTCTTTAGTAAAGACATTGGTTCTACCTATAACCATGAACGTTCAAAGAATGATTTGCATGGTGAAATGGTTCTTCAGATTCATAGAGAATGTGCTGTATATGGTAGAAACACCCAGCCAACAGCATCCTGCCTCCAGAAACTGACCATGAAGGACTAGAAGATGTGCTATTATCACTTACTTTATGTCTACAAGGTGGACCAGCAAGGTAGGAGTGTCTAACAGAGTGGACAGTGAGTGCTGTATATGGTTTTCTATAGCTCCAAAAAGGGTTCTTCTATTGTTACAAGCTCTTCCTCGTCACAATAGCAGAACTCTTTTTGGTTGCTGTAGAACCATATACAGCACATTCTCCATCAATCTGAAGAACCATTTCACCATGCAAAGAACCATTTAAGCATGAAAACCGTTCTATATAGAACTCGTTTCTAAACAGAACCATTTTCTTTACTAAAGAATTCTTGAAGAACCACTTTTTAAAAACGTTTAAACACTTGTATCCATGACTGTCGGCTGTTCGAATGCAGTTTACAGTTCACTCGACTGCAGGATAAATGTCCATATATGGACTGAACAGTCTGGACAGTGAATTGAAAGCTTTGGAATTAACACTGAGGGTCCTGACTGCTGGTGAACAGGGTTAACGGGGGGCTAACAAACTATACAGAGAAACAAGACTACAGCCTGTAACTGTAGAACCACAAAGTGCTCCTGTATGCGAAGTGGAGCCGATAAAACGGACACAGAGTGTAGATACAAAGTGGGTAGGCCTAATAAAGTGACCACTGAGTGGCCTTGCTTGCCTGAACATTTAATTCTCTGGGCTATTTCAGTGACTGAATGACTCAGATTATTGATTGCTGTGTCAGGTTATCTCCTCCTGCGTTCCCCCGTACAACGCTGGCAGAGTTCTCTCCAGTTTCTGCCCTGCGTCAGTGAGGAATCGACACCGGAAGTCCAGGCAAACATCCGTGATGAGAAACTTCCTCACTTCCTGCCCTTCCTGCCATTTGCTTTTGTCATACGTGATGATGAGTTTCTGGTTTCCACACATGTATGAATCCTCCTTTGTGACTCTATCCAGTAGCCACTCAGATAAAATGGGACTGCATTCCATTCGATAGCTGTAAAAACCACATTATAGGAGCATTGCTTAATGTGATGTGGCTCCATGCCGGTGAAGTCAGTGTGGAGGAATCTGCCCGTTTCCTCAGGCCTTGCACAGCCGGGAAAAACGAGTCAGCAGCAAGTTTGTGGTAGGGATGGGCGATCCCACCGATGGCCTTTTGAATCCGACACCAGGTGATACTACGGCTAATCCTCACACCAGTACCATCCTGCCTTCCCCACCCCTGTTGTAAAACGCAACATAAAATGCAATAAAAAGTTGATCACCCATAAAAAAAACTTTCGCAGAAGTCAAAAGGTCAATCTTTGTGATTTTTTTTGGTGAAAACCAGTAAAAATCTTTCTAAAAATGATTTGTAATTGAAAACATTTGCATTTGTATTTAATAAACAGCTGGTTTATTTGAGAAGACAACATGCAGCTTTTTTTTCCCACTTCACACAGATATTTTGAGGATCAAAGTATCAGAACTCAAAGTTTTTAACTTAAAGTAAAGTCAAAGTTTAAGGAGAACTCCACCATTTTTTCAAAATTCCTGCATAATTCAGTGTGTGAGATGTAATCAGAGTGATTCAGAGTGGTTTGGTGTGAAATGGTTCAGATGTCTTTACAGTGGTGGTGATAGGAACCAGGGGTCGCCATGACTACAACACAAATATAGACATTTTATTTACTATCCAGAACCACCAGTGAACCTACACGAGTCTTCTGAGTTTATATGGAATGTTGATGATGGAAAACAGTGATAAATCTGAAATAATACATTTCTTTGGGGACTGTTTTGCCTCACAGCACCCTACATGTATCCATCCACCATGAATGGATTGTTTAAGACATCAGGCAGTGAATTCATAACCATTTCATCATGTAGTAACTTTCTGTGAGGGAGCTTTTAGAGGTGGACATCTGGTTCCTGTCACAACCACTGTGAACAGTTCTGACTCAGTAAGTTTCTGTAGAACAGAGCGTTTCACACCAAACCACTCTGAATGACTCTGTTTACATCTTAACAATTTTATTATATTTTTTTTTGAAAAATCAGTGGAGTGCCCCTTTAAGGGTTCTCAAATCCCACTTCAAGGACCTATTTATTATTTTAAAGCATGAAGGCATGCAGAAAAAACAAAAGTGCTTTTTCTTTTTTTCATTTTTGGAAAGATTTTCAACATACCAGCATTTGGGTGCCACGGTATGTGCAATGTCTATCATTAAAAACAACATATCAGCAGGTTAGGCTTGCTTTATACCATATATTTGGATCCATCTAATCAGCTCATTAACACACCATTACTGAGTTGAAGTGGTTGTGCTGAAGGGTAACTCCACTGATTTTAGAAAATGTTTACTTAATTAAATGGTTTAGATGTAAACAGAGTCATTCAGAGTGGTTTGGTGTGAAACACTCCATTCTAGATAAACCTACCGAGTCAGAATTGTTTACAGTGGTGGTGATAGGAGCCAGACGTCCACCTGTAAAATCTCCCTCATATGAAGTTATTACATGAAATGGTTATGAATTCACTTCCTGATGTCTGAGACACTGTTTTATGGTAGTTTTGTGGTAAAGTTTTGGCCTGAAACGTTTTGTATGGTGGAGGGATACATGAAAGGTATTATGAGGCAAAAAAAGTCCCCAAAGTGAATTTACTGATTTCAGATTTTTCACTATTTCACCATTATCAACATTCCATATAAACTCAGAAGACTCACGTAGGTTGACTGGTGGTTCTGGATAGTAAATAAAATGTCTATATTTGTGTTGTAGTCATGGCGACCCCTGGTTCCTATCACCACCACTGTAAAGACATCCGAATCTGTAAATTTCTCTACAATGAACCACTTCACATCAGAACTGTTTACATCTTAATGATTGAACTATGCAGAATTTTCAAAAATCAGTGGCGTTCTCCTTTAAATCAGGTCAAAGCTCTAAAATGTGCAGGACAGTGTGCTACCAGGACTAGGGTTGCAAAACACTGGCTTAGATAACCCTGTGTTAGAAAACCATCAAATGCATCTAGAATCAGTCACAGGTCACCTGTTAAACCATCAGGGTCCTTTACACTGTAAAATCAACCCACCAGAACAAACAGCAGAGATTAGATAGAATTACAAACCCACAAGGAACCAGCAGAAGTATTTATGGGTTTCTTTTCCTTTTTTTCATCAGAGTGCAGAGTACAAATATTCACTTTAAAAGAACTCAGGCTACAACTAGTTCCCAAATAAGGTGACTGGGCTAAATATAGGACCATGTTACAAAAACGAATGTTGTCTTTAAGTAGAGAAATGAGCTAAATCAATGCTAGATTATTAGGAGTTGGCTTGCATCGCATCTACAACATGAAATCTCAAAGTAACTCACAGAGCAGACAGTTTCTAGAACTGTTCTCATGCCTGGTGGGTCTAGCTGCCTTTAAACAAAGCTGAGTCAGAGATGAATCGTCTCTGCTACATTATTTTGGTTATTGACGCTGATGTTATAGCTCAGAAAGTAGATTTTCCACTTTACTCGTTTGCTTCTCTAATGAAAGTGGTTTACAGCAGCTTACTTGCAGCTTTTAATATCGACATTTAACGAGAGAAAATCCAAAACAAAAAACGCTGTTAGATAGTTAGCGTTAGCTAGCTAGGGCAGTCGATCCCAAAGGAATCGATTCTTCGAATCCAGCACTTCTGGTAGTCGGCGTCGAATCTTCGCCAGTCACTCTAGGAGTCGAAACTCTTGGAGTCGACTCTTCAGCTCCGTGTTATTTTTCACTTTTCAGTTTTTTTTTTAATATAATTAAGTTAGCTGCTTTTAACAACACCAGGGCTGAGAGCACAAACTGTTCACATAAACGTTTATTAATCCGTCATGCGTTGCAACTCTTCAGGATTCAGGTCGCAATAAACGATTATTAGGAACGAAAACCATAAACAAACAGTATTGCACACTGAGCGTTCTGGAAAATAGGACGAAGCAGAAGTTGGCTTCTTATTCGCCAGCTTCTCGGTTCATTTTCCGTTCCACCTTAAATGGCGCTGCTTTTGCACTCTGGTGCGACGCACCACTGAGGCGCATGCAGCGTCATTTAAAGTGGATCGAAAAAGTCGAAAACGAAGCCAACCTCAGCCTCGTGAAAAGAGGACTAAGTTAACACCAACTAGTTCCTCGCTACAGCAGCGATCTTCTCGGTACATCACTCCGCCCCTCATTATGTGAAATAAGCTTCATTTTCAACATATTATACTCTAAAATTTGGGTAAATGTTTAGGCTGGTTTAAGCTCTGCTGCATCCCTACACCACTTTCAGCTGTCTCGGTTAAAACAGAGTCGTGGACCTAACCACGAAGTTCAAGATCACTACGCGTATCCATGGAAACCTGACCTAAGCACTCCGTTCAAAAATACAAATCATTGCGCGTAGCTATGGAAACCTGACCTCAGCACTTCTCGTTCAAGATCATTGCGCGCAAATACTAACGTATTAAACCGTGAACCTGGTCTGCTCGTTGCTACAGCTTTTCTCCCGCTCATTCAATCAACGGTTGTGGGCTGGGTAGTATAAATGCACTTAGAATCAGCCTATAGTCCACTGTAGTCGTGCGTCATTCTGTAGTCCTCGTTATGCCCATATTAGGAATTCCGGGTCTGAGCTCCATTTCTCTATGGCCAGAATGAATAGGGTTTTCGAAAAATCGCCTCTAGCGCCCCCTGTGTTACATAAACATGTTCAGAACCCGATACGTTTTGTCCTGTTAACATTCTTCTCCCGAATACCACCGGATCCTCCGAATTACGAGGTCGTTAAAGAGCTATAATACTAATTTTGCTACATGCGAGCTAAAGCTACTGCGCATCCATTAGATGTCACTAAGCTACGCGGTACTAAGGCGGGCTGTGGCGGAGCTCTGACGAGCTGTGCTACCCTATCGAGATGTTCGCAGTGTAGCGCTTATTTACAGGTATACCCGTAAATAAAACCTCTAGGTAGGATATTCTGATAGGCTAAAGCTCCATATAAAAATACTACCCGTGTTAAAACTACGAGGCTGAATGCAGCTTCTTGCTTGAATGTTCTCGTTCCACCTTAAATGATGCAGCAGCTGTGGCTAGCTGTCACAAACAGCAAACGAGACAAAACGCTGACCTGTCGGTTCTGTGAAACAGCAAAAATAAGTTAGTCACTCAGCTGTTCAGCGGAAGTAGAGAAACCTCCTCATATCAGGCCTTTCAACCCTCCATGGAGCTGAACTCAGCTGCTTTTTCGGATTTCCCCGTTCCACCTTAAATGGCGCAGCAGTTCAGAACGTGACTGCTGCACCACTTAAGGTGGAACGGGTAAAGTCGAACAAATAGCTGGCGAATGTCCTCAGAAAAATATTCCCAGCATTAAAATAATAATGGGGATATTCTGAGCCTAAATCAGTTTATCAGGGTCAGCAGTGATATGAAGCTGAGTCTGTACTGGGTCAGCCTGAGTTCAGGTCTGTAGATCTTTTCAAATCAAGCTAAAAGGAAAGATCTATCCTGTTTCAGTGAGAATCAGATGAAGAACAGAGAACTGCAGGGAAACCTGCTGATTTTGTTTGGACTCCTTTTCATCTGCCCTCAGTCTGAACATGGAAATGTACCCTGACAAAGCCTGATTAAGCAGGCCGCCAGTCTAATGACGTAACTTCAGTTCACAGTAGCTTTAGCTCACATGTAGCATTATTCATATTTCAGCTCTTTAACGACCTCGTAATTCGGAGGATCCGGTGGTATTCGGGAGAAGAATGTTCACAGGACATAACGTATCGGGTTCTGAACATGTTTATGTAACACAGGGGGCGCTAGAGGCGATTATTCGAAAACCCTATTCATTCTGGCCATAGAGAAATGGAGCTCAGACCCGGAATTCCTAATATGGGCATAACGAGGACTACAGAATGACGCACGACTACAGTGGCCTATTGGTCACTTGTTGGACCATTTGGATCCTTTACATTTTTTATCAACAAATTTAAAAGCCAAAAACATCATAAACAATGGTTTTTGTTGTTTGTTTTTTTTTAAACAGAGCGCAGTCGCAGCTCTGGAAACCTGACCTAAGCACATAGTTCAGTATCAGTATAGGAATTTCTGTCATTGTTTTCAGGTGAAAGTGATTATTTTAGCTCCCCAGCGGGCGTATTAACGCTTTGCGTCACTCCTCATTTGCATAATTTTCCCGGGTCTTTGGCTCCCAGGCGGCTGGAGAAATCAACTCAAGCGCTGGTTTGGTTCCGGTTCCGAAAGTTCCCGAACTTCGCCGAAGAATCAACAGTTGTAGCAACGAGCAGACCGAGTTCACGGTTTAATACGTTAGTGATTATTGAACTGACCGAACCGAGCTCTAAAGTCGGTCATATTTGGTGCTGAAATGCCGCTTCAACAGCCAAGCGTGTAGAAAGTAGTCCGACCTAAATCACTGCGCGTAGCGCGCGCTGATCGCCAAGGGTATATATAGGACTGTGTTCTAGGCGGTTCATAAACGTTTGTAGCGTGGTGCTGTTTGGAAAACCTTCTCAAATGGTGTGGGAGAACCTGGCGCGGTTCTGTTTGCTCATTGGTGGGCTGATGCCTCTGGGACACTGTGCCGCTTTGAAGGGTGAAGGAAAACCCGACTCAGCGGATGTTTTAAATGTTAATACACAGGGAAGATTGTTGGTGGGTAAAGGTGGCGGTGAGAAGCCAGAAGCCAAAATGGTGTGGGCCGGGAAGCTCATCATTGGGTTAAACGGCAGTGCTCCTGAGGACTTCAGCGATATTCCTGAGAGTCTAAAATATGGCAGTGGATCTCTCAATGACTCTGATTATCAGTCTGACCAGGCTGGTGAGTAGCATTAGCCACTTCTCAACCCTTGGCTGAAAGAGCAGGAGAAAGACTGTTGGCATTAAAAACTAATCCTTGCTGGAAACCTCATAGAAACCCTGCAGGATTTCTGTTGGTGGTGTCCAGTAGTCAGTAGTGCTGTTTTTGTTTTTTCTGATGGGTTGATGTCACAGTGTGAAAGGGTTTTAGTGCTTTAACAGGTGAGCTGGGACAGTTTCCAGATGCGTTTGATGGTTTCCTTATGGGATCTGAGGGTGTTCTACAGGAAACTAGTGGTAGCCATTAAGCCAAATCCTGTTGGGAAGCAAAACAATCTGGTTTTAATGGTCTTTTTCTTTTCTTTTCAGCAGGTTTAATTGTTACCTTAAGAGATCACTAGTTTTCTGTAGGACACCTTTTAGACCTCATTGGGAAACCATTAAATGCATTTGGAATTGGTCCCAAAACAACTGTTAGAATCCTTTATACTGTAATATCAACCAATCAGGAAAACACAAAACACCATTATTGGCTATTGGACACCACCAGGAACCAACAGAAACTTTTAATCACTCACTCAGTCACTCACTCACACACTCACACTCACACACACACACACACACACACACACACACATAATGACCCATTGACGTATAAGGATTTTCAATAGGCCAATTTTAAAATACAGAAAATAAGTATATCAACTGCAATTGTTCAAACACTGAGAATGTTGTGAACCCAGAAATTCATATTTAAATTTTAGATTGTTATTTTAGATTTTTTTTCATCTAGATGAAATGGCTGTGGCCTTAAAAAAAAAGTCATGTGGTGCGACCATGCTTTGTCTCAAAATTAATTCATTTCTTTGACACACTTTTTTTTTTTTTACAAGTTCTCAGTAATATAAAGTGTTTAAAAACAAAGGGTTTGCCTTACTTTTGAGTTTTATAAATAATGATCTCATTTTTGTTCTGTATTGTCTCAGTCACCTTCTTAAATGAAGTAACAGACTTATTTTTCCTGCAAATCGCATAAAACTTATAAAACGTTCTTTAAAAAGCCATTAACTCAAACATACTGCATCAGTGATTAACATTTCAGCCACAAAAATGTTATTTTATTTTAAATTTAAGTTATTGCTATTGTGTCTCATCACATGAGGAGTTGCTCCAAATGACATCTCTTAAAATCTATTTTAAAATCAGATCAAAATAAGATCAATAAACAGCAAATTCCGTACAAAAAATAGATATGAACCAGTTTTATCATAATTTTAAGGATTTGTCAAATGTTTCAAACTTTTTTATACTAAAAATCTTATCACAAATCAATATAAGTGCAGCACATTCACGGCTTTGTTTAGAACAAACATTTCATTTGACTTAACAATGGAATAAATTCATTTTGTTTTTCAAATCATTTTGATCAGAACCAGAAATCCCGCATTTGTAAAAGTGGGTGACAAAACAGGGCAAATTCTATTGCTATTATACTATTTTTACCTTTGGAACCTTTCTTTGCCATTTTTTCTCTGGTACACAGTAAAAAGATTCACAGTAAAAAAAAAAAAATATTTAGTGGTAATAAGTAAATTGAAAATGTTTTAATCAAAGTGAATTGTAAAATTGAGTACAGCTATTTCAATTGTTACCAGTTTTATTTTTTTTGTTTGTTTTTTTTTAAAAAGGTAGAACTGAACTTTTTACAGTGTAGCTAAAACAGGAATGTAATACAGCATCATGCCATAAATCTATGTTATATAGTTTTTCATTTTGGACTAATAACAGATGATAGCAAATGCAATGTTAACAGAAAATGCATTTCTTCCAGGTAATGAAAAAATACATGAGCAATTTTTATTTTTAAAAATTTTAAAAATAATTACATTCATTTCTCTTCTCCTAGCAAGGTACACACTGCCTATGGTGAGAGATATTTACAATGGTACCTGGTAAAATAAATTAAAACGGGTATAGATATATAAATAGAAGTTAAGTGAAATTACATGTGCTTTATTTTCTGCACTTTTCTCATTATAATGTACAAAGATCAAACACAAACTGTTTCCAAAATATTAGAAAAAATTACTCAATTGCATTAAAATCGATTCTAAAAACAGTACAAAAACTGCCAGATATCTATTATAGAAAACACTCTTCATCGGTTGCACCACATGGTATTTTCAAGTTCGGTCAAAATGTACCAGCACAGAATTGGCCACCGAAAGAAAATAAGCTAGCTTTCCACAAAAGGTAACAATGAAATTTATAATGAAAATGTATAATTGCAGAAATAATTAATATCCATTATTTTGGCAACAACATGTCAGCCTTTAAAAAGATTTTTCTTTCCCAAATTTCAGAGAGACTTACAAATCTGCTTGCTGCTTCCATGGGTCCTTGGCAAACTGCTATATGATGCAATCTCCTGGTTTTGAGATGGTTTTAACATAAACGTCCCAAAGTGGTTGTTTCTTGATGGTTACATCGCATGATATTTCATAAAATGGACATCGGACAAAGTTTGTTTGTATATTATGGTGTGTGTGTATATGTATATATATATATATATATATATATATATATATATATATATATATATATATATAATTAAAAAAGTGTGTATATGTGTTTGCATGCATAAATTAATATTATTAACTATTCCTCTCGTGTTGTTAGTCTTCTTCCTGGATGTTCTTATGGGGAGAAACTTGCTATGTTAGCCTGTTGTCCAATCTAATAATTTTAACCGTCACAGACTGGAGTGAGCTGCAGTACCTCCAGGGATCGGTCTACAGCTTTGGTGGTTCTAAATCCCCAGCAGTGCAGCAGCTGCTTGGAGTGAGGCCAAAGGTGGACTGCGATGAAGATGCTATGAAGCTGAAAGTTAATGGAGGAGTCTCTGCCTTTCGTTTTAGTTTGCTTATTGACCGAGGTATGCAACTGTAATGGGGAAAAAAAATTGTTACTTAATTTCCACGCGCTTCCCACGGGAATACAAGAATCACTAGAGAGGTATCATGCCATGGTGTGAACAGTTACAAACAAGAGAAAATGAGCTGCAGTACTCTAGGCATATACGCTATGCTAGCCTAAGCACAAGGTTTATAAACAGTGTAAGACTGGAGTCACACTTTCAGTGGTGAGTCTAATCTAGTAGTTGCATAAACATTCTCCGTGTCTTATAGGGAGATATCATCTTATTTTGCAAGCAATAAAATGTTGTCTTGGCAATATTACTGATAAGGGACACAAATGATAAACTAGCTTCCAGTGATTGTTGCTTTTGGTTCCACTGGAAAAACATTAAGGTCAAGTATATTATTGGTTATTGACACATTTATTCCCAAAAATGTACTTTTTTGCAGGCAGTGTTCCACCACTTCCATTATCAAGAATTCCTACAGAGTGTGGCATTCATATACAGGCGACTTGGAGGGGCTTGGTCCTCACTGTACCATATGATGGATGTTATGTGGCACAAGAGGTATGTTGGAAATCCATAAATAATCGTTTGCTTTTTATCTGAGCAATTAATTCTCCTTGCTTTACAGAGGGATGCATACATTCTCCCACTACGACTGTGGGGGTTGCCAGCTAGAATGTCTTGTCCCTTGTTGAATCCGGCTCAAAGTCCTCCCTCTGTCTCCTGTTATCCTAATGGCATGATTGTGAAGACTCAAAACATTGCCCCTGTTGAGGATCTGTGGGTGAAAGGTAATTTGCATGTGCATTGTGCAATCTTTCATTTTTTTTTTTATTTGATTTTTATAGTCTTTCTGAATCCCTCAGTTGAGAATGAGTGGCAGCCACTGCTGAAGGCGTCACCCAAATGTGGCTATAGCATAGTGTCCCATCCAGATGGAGTGGTTGTTTCTGCCCCATATAAGCCCTGCATGGAAGCAAAGGTATGCAAGATAACGTGTTTTAAATCTGTTAATTTAATCTGTTCCTTACATTTAAATTTGTATGTCTCTCCTCAGGATGGACTGTATTCTCTTCGCATGGCTGCTAGAAATGAATTCAAGCTCTTCTGTCCCTCCCTTGTGCCTAGTTTACCCCTAAATCTGTCCAGTCTAGTTCCCCCAAATCCGAGTGGCAGTGCTGACACCAGTGGCAGCGCTGACACCAGTGCCCCTATCGAGCGAACATCAATTGATGCAAGTCCAATACCTTCTCGACGTCCAACAACTTGGCCATGGTTTGGTCCTCCTTACCCACATCAAATACGTCATTCTTTAACACACAGTCCTACTCCTAAACAACCAGTTGTACCATACATGCTTAGTCAAAGAGATCCACTGCCTACAAGCCTACCAGTCTCACCTGCCACACCCCAGAAAGCTCATCAAATACTTTATCCACAGTTCCCCAATACATGGTACCCTGTTTATCCTCCAAAGCCTCTAATACCTGCACCAATTGGTAAACGTCCTGCTGCACCAGCTTTCCCACAGAAACCCAAACCTGTGCCTGCACCCACCTCAAGAACTATGCCTTCAGCCCCATTATCTGAACTATTTGATGACCTTGTTGCATTCCCTCCTAAATTACCAGAGCAACCTACTTGGCCCCCACCTGGGGCTGTTCTAATGTCTGTGCCTTCTGATCCTGGTGAACGCCCTGGATACTTTGTTGCCCAAGGACCTCGGTGGCCTTATCAGCCCCAATATCCAGACAGGCTTCCTGTTTCCCCCCCAGCAGAATCACTTGAGGGCTCTAGTGTCTTGAAGCAGACAGGTTTATACCAAGCTGTTCCACAAATACTGCCTGGGTCTGTTTATCCACCTCAATACCCACAGAGGCCTGCTGTCTTCCCTACATCTGTCCCTCCTGAATCATTTGATGCATCTAGCATCTTGGGGGCAACAGATTCTCGTCAGGCTGCTCCACAAATGCGTCCTGGATCTGTTTTTGGCCAGGCACCTCAGTGGCGTTATCCACCTCAGTACCCACAGAGGCCTGCTGTTGTCCCTACAGCTGCCCCTCCTGAGTCATTTGACATGTCCAGCATCTTGGGGGCAACAGATTCTCGTCAGGCTACTCCACAAAGGCGTCCTGGATCTGTGTTTAGCCAAGGACCTCAGTGGCATTATCCGCCTCAACGGCCACAGAGCCCTGCTCTTTCTCCTACAGCTGCCCCTCCTGAGTCATTTGACATGTCCAGCATCTTGGGGGCTACAGGTTCTCGTCAGGCTGCTCCACAAATTCGTCCTGGATTTGTTTTTGGCGAGGGACCTCAGTGGCGTTATCCACCTCAGTACCCACAGAGGCCTGCTGTTGTACCTGCAGCTGCCCCTCCGGAGTCATTTGATATGTCCAGCATCTTGGGGGCTACAGGTTCTCGTCAGGCTGCTCCACAAATTCGTCCTGGATTTGTTTTTGGCGAGGGACCTCAGTGGCGTTATCCACCTCAGTACCCACAGAGGCCTGCTGTTGTCCCTACAGCTGCCCCTCCTGAGTTATTTGACATGTCCAGCATCTTGGGGGCAACAGATTCTCGTCAGGCTGCTCCACAAATTCGTCCTGGATCTGTTTTTGGCGAGGGACCTCAGTGGCGTTATCCACCTCAGTACCCACAGAGGCCTGCTGTTGTCCCTACAGCTGCCCCTCCTGAGTCATTTGACATGTCCAGCATCTTGGGGGCAACAGATTCTCGTCAGGCTACTCCACAAAGGCGTCCTGGATCTGTTTTTAGCCAAGGACCTCAGTGGCATTATCCGCCTCAACGCCCACAGAGACCTGCTGTTTTCCCTACAGCTGTCCCTCCTGAATCATTTGAAGCGTCTAGCATTTTGGGGGCAACAGATTCTCGTCAGGCTACTCCACAAATGCATCCTGGATTTGTTTTTGGCCAGGGGCCTCAGTGGAATTATCCACCCCAGTACCCCCAGAGGCCTGCTCTTTTCCCCACACCTGCACCTTCTAAACCACTTGAAGCCTCTAGTGTCTTGGGGGAGGCAGATTCTCCTTACCAAGCCGTTCCACATATGTCAAAACCACTTGGGTACTCAGGATGCTGCCCATCACCAGCATTGTACTCAAGCTGTTGTCCTCCTTCGCTATCCTACTATCAACACAATCACCTGCATTTTGGCTTACCTTACCCTGCTTTTCAGTCTGCTGCCATGCTCTGGTCAACCTCGCAGGCCACAGGTGATTATGAAAGGCATTCTGGAGCATTGCTATTACGAGATGATATCCAGCAGAGAGCTAGAAACCCTTCGGAGAGACTGTTCTCATCCTCTCGTCCCCATGGCTGGCCTCTGAAACCTACTGTGAGACCTCAGACAGTCCCAAACTCTGCTATCTCATCAACTAAACATCCCTGGACTGGTCAAGTGACACCGTTATTTAGCTCTTCACACAAACCCCTGAGGGTTGGATCACTTGCCTATTTAAGTAGTCACCATAAACCAAAGCCTGGCTCTCCCACTTACATAGGTGAAAACAGTCCTGAATACAGCGTGATACGTACATCAAGCCCTCTACAAAATGCTAGTCTAGCCCCCAAAGAAATGCATCGTCCACCTGTCCCAACTTCAGGGCAAACAAATGCAGCGTTCTTTATGTTCCCATCTCATGAAAATTCTTCTCAGCTGAATTATAGTGACCTAGTTGATTCCTTTTCAAAACGTTTCCATGATAAACCTCCCAGGTATTTCCCACGTGGTAAAATCCCTTCCACAGTAGCAGTGCCCCGTAGTTTTGCCACCAAGTCTGAACCACAAAAGCAGGACCCCATATTGCTTGAACTGAATCAAAGTTTGTCCAAGCAAACTCCTGGCTCTGAGCCTCCAATGCAACAGAATGCACATTCTCAAGAGCAGGTTCCCAGTGTTCCTGGTGGGCTTCCAAATGTTCCATCCCATGACCATGCGACTGAAGACTTCTCCATGCCTCACTTACAAGCAGTCGAAAGACTTTTTAGCAAACACTGGGTTTCTGTTGTCCCACCTAAGCAAGCTGCGCAAACAGAGGTCTTTGACCCCCTTGGTGGACTACCACCTCCTGGCTACCAACCACATGGTAAGTTGCAAGTAGGTTTAATGCTTTCTACTTTTGCATTATGCATTATGTTAAGATGTTAACCTTTTACTTTCCTACTTTTTAAGGTCCTATTTGAGGTCTCCTGTTTGGCCAAGCAAATGAAGATGGGACCAGCGTTCTTGCATTTAAAAAAAACAAATTAAAAAAATAAACAAATAAATAAACCTTGGAGTAAGTCTCATCCTTTGTTTCTCATCGTTCTATTCTAGTTGCAATCCTATATTTCATCTGGATACCTCTGTGAAACTTGTTTTTTTTTGACAAAGTACCCTCACTACCAAGATCGTTGGTGTCCAATCTTATCCACAAAGGGCTGGTGTGCCTGCATGTTTACTCCTACAAAGCAGGAGCTCATCTGATAAAACGTTTGAAGACTAAGACCTACTGATTCTACTTGTTTAATCAGGTGTGCTTGTTTGGAGTGAGAACCTGCAGCCACACCGGCCCTTTGCGGATAAGATTGAACACCCCTGGTCTAGATTATGGCTCTACATCCGTTCAGTTGAAGCAGATTGAAAAATTTTATTAACAGTTGTGTAAACAGCAGTTTGAGCATCAGAACAGCTTAGTGTCTGTGAGAGCCACTACCATTTCACAGGCTTGGGAATGATAAAAAAACAAGCCGAACATTGTTTTCTCATTTGCTTGTCTTTGCATATGAGACTTGGTTGTGTATAGTAGCGTTCATTTGTGGAAATCTTAAACTAGCCTTGATGTTCATATGGTGGGTGTGAGTGTCGTTTTTCTTTTGCATGAAACCACAGGCTGTGTTAACTGTGGATGGCAATAGATAGCCAGCGTCCTTCTTAGTCCAGTTAGTCTCAGTCATTGAGATTCATGCTCTAAATGCACCTGATGGAGCTTGATCAGATGAGCGTACTAGATCATTTGGGTGTCTTTTAGAACTGATGCAATACTTAACTGTGCAGGGCTACCTTTTTCTGTAAATGAAATGGAGCAGTCAGGTTGCATTCTTACTGATATGTCTGAACAGGTAAATATGATGAAGGTATACAGTCTCACCAGCTGTCGAAGTCTGTTTTTATGCTGATACCATGCCTGAACAGGTAAACATTAGTTGTACAGTCACCTGTGGTTTAAGTATAGTGTAATGTTCTGGGAAAATGGATTTGCCAGTGCTGAGTCATGGTGAAACGTAAAATCAGGTGTTACAGTTTTTGTACATGTTTGAGAGATCACTGATTGTGATATGACAAATACAGTCTATCAGTCTGTGTTAATGCGTTTCCCAACACCTGCTTTCCACCCCCTTTTAGCATTTTTGCATTGCTGTTCTTTTTTTGCAGAGTAGAGGCTGTACTTGTGTGCTGCATTGATGGATCTATTTAGCTGAAGTCAGGAATCTTGTTGAAGTACCCACTGTGAATAAATAGCAAATAGTCTGTTATTATTAGTGTATCTCCTGAACTCTATAGTTTGTTACTGCTAACATAATTTTGGTTGAAATTTGATTTTAGTTCTTGGAGGGTTGAGTTAGGGATTCTCAAACAACATTTAAAAAAGTGCTTTTTTTATCAAGAGTTCTTTGTGGCACCAAAAAATTCTAAAATAAAATCTTTTTAAGAGTGTGCAGGTAAGTGAGCAGGACAAGCATTGAACAGTAAAATAAAAAGCCATAGTCTTTGACATACATGATTGTGGGGTCGTGTATTTGAATAAGTCCACCCTGATGGATAAAATGTCTTCAGTTTATATATTCACAAGCTGTTAAATCTGTGTCAAATAAATAAATGTGCTGTCATTTTTTCAGTCGGTCAGTTTCCCCCAGACAGATTACGCCTAAGCCTGGACTAAAATTGGTTTTTAAAGACGAATCATTGTTCGCATCGCAATTTAGCCCCAGACTAGTCTAGGCTTAAGCTATGCCCAGAAAACCGGCACTATAATATTGTTTCGGTCAGGTAGTACGCAGGGTGAGCAGTAAGTTGTGAAAGACTCGTCCAGACTGGAAAGTCCAGGGATCTAAAATAGTTGTGCATTCTGAAGACTAACTGAAAAATATGCAGCATTGATACTGAACTATAGGAGAAGGAAATATGCCTGGTTATGTTGTATTTGGAGTACGCACTTAAAAATAATCCCTTTTGAATGGTTCCACAGGAGAACCACCTTTGGTTCCCAGAGTAATTTCATTATAGTTCTTTAAATGAGCGAGCAAGAACATTTTAAAGGTTCACACAGTTCTCAAACCTGACTTCAGGGTCCCCCAGATAGCATGGTTTAGCTTTATCCTAGCCCCTTACACAACCTCCAAATGTGGACCATTGGAATGGGACCTGAGGGCTGGTTTTAGAACCACTGATTTAGGGATTCTACAGTAGTCAAAGGTTTTTCCCAGAACGTATGTCCAAACTAAGGACCTGTATTTTTAACAGTGGACTGCTCTTTCAAAAATAATGGCTCAAATGTGAATGTTGTGCTAAAAACAAGCAAATACTCAACCAAAGAGTCTGAGACTGAAGGTCATTTATTACATTAAAATGGTACAGGTGATACATGGCCTACAGCTGGGCTACATAGTCTTTAGCACCATTTGAAGTGGGAACTGTTTGATCATGCAGGATAAAACAGTCATCCCAAAATGAGTCAGGATTATGGCCCAGTTTTCAGCCAGTTGTTGACCTCAGAACTCCAACAAACCCTTGAAAGGCCAGATGTATGGCTTAGATACACACTAAGACTATGTTCATGTTACAGAGTTGAAGTGGGACGAATCCAAATTTTCGTATTAATGTGACACTTTATTGTTCAAACACATGGTCAGGGTACCATAATAAGACCAGATTAGAATATATATAGTTTTATGTCACTGTACATGCCCATATCACGGTGGTCATCATAAAGTATCACATGTTGATCATGCATGTGACAGAAATATTGGATATATATGTAAATATATACGTTAGAACTAACGCAAGTAATTTGACTGTAGTCTTAAAGTGCGACTGGCTCAGAAATGTATGACCCTCCCTGGGCACCGGACAAGCGCTATGGGCCCAGCCACTGGTGCGTCTGCAGGCTGTGTGCCGACCACTATTGGGGCTACATCCCTCTTCACGATGGGGGCAGCGGGTACGACCACCGAAGCCTCCAGCGACTCAGCAGACTCTGCAGAGACCAGGCCGCTGGCCGTGGGGTCGTGAAGAGGCGTCAGCTTGTGGTGTTTGAGGGCGTGGATGGTGGGTGAGTAACCAGGTCCAGAGGTGTGAGCATGCAGGAGAACCGGAGGCTGTGCAGAAGGAACACTAGCATTGACGTTCGGGTCCACAACTTGACTCTGTGGAGGGAAAGAAGTGTGTCTAGTTAAAAAAATGGGAAAATTTAAAGCTTTGTGGTATTAAAAAGGCTTAAATTATTGGGACCACTTTTTCTGATGGTCCACTCTGGATCACCTTGTCTTTAACTGACATTCTAGGACCCACATCATGGGAAAAAATCCTTTTCTTTTAATAAAAGAGTTTAATGGACTATGTAAACATTGGTTAAGTTTCAAAGTACATCAAGTCCATAGACGCTACAAAACCGGCCTTTTTTGGATTCACTGTATTTGTTACACAGCAGTTTGGCTCCAGTTAATCACAGTGAAGTTAGTAGTGCCTGGACTACTTTTTGAAAAGCCAATCAGAACAGAGCTCATTTACATATGGCAGTCTTAAAGGCACAGTAACAAAAACAGCCTGTTTCATTCTAAGGGACAATGAAAGGTTGGAAAAATGGTTACATACAATTAATTCTGACTGCTTCTGGTACATAAAACCACATAAATATGAAAAAAGAGGAACTAGAAAAATAAAAATAATCAGAAAATGTGGGATATGAACGTTTTTGTAGATGAGCTAAAGCTGTGAAGCTCACCACTAAAAGGGCCATATTAAAAATCACAGCAAATCTGTGGGCCAGCTGTGTTTTTATTTCATTTTTACTTAACAATTTGCCACGACCACAACTGACCATTGTTTATTCAAAATATGCCAAAACTGCAACAGGAAAATGGGCATTAAAAAGTTTTCCAAAAATAATTCTAAATAAAAATAAATTGTTTCGGGTGTTTTTTAAACTGCCTGTTTTCTTGAACTAGACACCAGGCATCTCTTCTTTTTTGTGTAACCGCTGACCCATAGATTGTTGTTGGGGGTCAGAATGCACACTGTGTTGCAGTGCATGCTGGGGACTGTAGTGCATCTCAGGGTGACATGGGCTAATAAGAATAATATAGAATTAAAATAATTTCATGGGCCGAATAGGACTGTCACAGGTCTGACTTGGCCCCCGGGGCCTTGTGTTTGACGCATGGGATCTAAGTAAAGTATGACCAGGTGATGTATGAGGAGCGATGGTTCATTACCAGGGGACTGAAGATGTGGCAGTTAACTGTCAAACCAAGATCCAAACCTTCAGAAAGACAGAAGCCGTGGCGCTAGGAATGAACAAAGGGATAAAATAAACAAACCACACAAAAATGACAGAATTTCACATCAAAACAATACATGAAACCAACAGGCTTATAGGTATCAGTGCACTTACAGCAACAGTGTGGTGCAGAGGGACACAGACACCGTCATCAATAGCTGTGCAGTTGGTTTCAATGATGGCAAATTCTGCTCTGATTTTGGACCCACCTCCCACGATCTGTGAACATTGTAAAGTGACCGAATCTCATGAGCGTTGAACTAGATGCTGTTAAAACCGAATCTCCAAGTTCTAGATTGTAACTGAAAAATGTTCTTAACTTTTAACGTACGTTCATGTTACAAGATTTTCTGTAAAGTCATTTTAGAACATTACTATTGGTCTGTTCATCATGACACTTTGACACAAAGGCACAAACAGTAGAAATGGCATCAATTATATTTTCAAATATACAGTCATATGCAACAGTTTGAATACTCTGAGATTACGTTTTGTTGTTTTGACACATCCTGCACAGGGAACAAACTTAAATACATATTTTAAGCAAATTTTAGGACATCATTTCTATGTATTTGCAACATAACTTTTTTCACCGGCCACATTTTACGGTATTTTTTTCCCCACAATATTAAATTCAGCAAATAAACAGTGTGTTTATGTGTAATAGATGTGTATTTATTTCCCTTAGGAATATGTATGTATATTTCTCACTGCTGTCAGAACAAAACCTCCATTTTTGCTGTTTTTCAGTTTTTGACATAATTTTAAAAATGCCAAATGTCCTACACTGTGTGTAAATTTAATGATGAATTTACCAAAAGAACCCCCATGGACCCTCACAGAGCAGGTACTATTTGGGTGGTGGATCATTCTCAGCACTGCAGTAACACTGACGTGGTGGTGGTGTGTTAAGGTGTGTTGTGCTGGTCTGAGTGGATAAGACACAGCAGTGCTGCTGGAGTTTTTAAACACCTCAGTGTCACTGCTGGACTCAGAATAGTCCACCAACCAAAAATATCTAGCCAACAGCGTCCAGTGGGCAGTGTCCTGTGACCACTTATGAAGGACTAGAGGTGGACAGTGAGTGGACACAGTGTTTAAAAAACTCCAGCAGCACTGCTGTGTCTGATCCACTCAGACCAGCGCAACACACACTAACACACCACCACCACGTCAGTGTTACTGCAGTGCTGAGAATGATCCGCCACCCAAATAGTACCTGCTCTGTGAGGGTCCATGGGGGTCCTGAGCACTGAAGAACAAAGTATGCAGAGAAACAGATGGACTACAGTCTGTAATTGTAGAACTACAAAGTGCACCTATATAGTATATATATATATATATATATATATATAGAGAGAGAGAGAGAGAGAGAGAGAGGGAGAGATAGATAGATAGATAGATAGATAGATAGATAGATAGATTGATTGGAATAACACATATTCTTATTTTTAATTATTATTATCATTACCTGAGATGACAGTCGTCCGACCTCAAGAAGTTCAAAAACAGCATTGGAGGTGTTATTTCTGTTGTAGTCGTCCAGTGAGGCTTTGATCAGCTGAGCGGCATCAGTGTCATTAAATGGAATGAGGTAAGGGCAGCCAGCACAGGGGAAATCAGGAGTCTCTGCTCAGCACAACAGCAGTAAAACAGAGAAGATAAGAATGTAAATGTATACATAGTTGACAAATACAGTAAAACACTTTGAACAGCTTTGTGCTGTAGAGAAAGATTAGAGATTATGAGCTCTATGCACTCTTAACCCAACAGTTTGGCCAAAAAGTCATATTTACACAGTTTATGTCGTTTCTCACAGTGTATGACACACAGTTTTCCATGAAGATGGACAAAACATGCACATTAGCCTGAATTTTGTCTCAAACTTACCTTATAGTTAATACTCTTTTTCAAATCAATGGTATTTAATTGGCCACTTTCAAACTGGGATTAATGTAAATTAAAAATGATTCTTCAAGGGTTCTTTAGTAAAGGCAAATGAGTAAACATAAGACCTTTTTCCATTTTGTCTATGTTTATAGAACATAGACACCGCATAATCAAGTGTTTTAGAGATTACTGATTTGAAGCAACTGTCTGATGATTTAGGCCTGCAGTTAGCACCATGCTAATTTGTGTAGATTAGATGTAGATCAGCTACGTTAGCCTCGTAGCTCCAGTGCTAAGGCTAAAGCAAACTTCAGGCACCGAACGTGTCTCGGCTGATCAGTGAGGAGGGAAAAGAGCTTAAATTTGGCCTTTTGCCAAACGAATGCTTTTAAAAAAGCAGTCATAGGACTGAAATGAGCCTCCGTGTTTAACCTGTTTCTGTTTTACACTTGAACGCAACGACAGACAGGACGCCGGCGGCTTTGGAGAGAGCCACGTCGCAGTCGGCCTCCACTGCCTGAGGCGGGGCACAGAGAGAGACAAGAAAGGACACGTTACTGAACATCCAAAACAATCAGAATGAAAGGAAATCTCAGGCTAGACGGCGGTTTACCGTTTCTTGCTTGGTTCTAACTGGGCACAGAGCTGCGGATGTGGGGTCTAGAACATGGCACTTAGTCTCCAGGAACTCCAGCTCCATCTTGTAGACCTCTGTCCCATCAGGCTACAGAGAGACAGACAGAGAAAAATGGAAATAAATTGTGCTGATTAGACTATTTCAAACGTGTTGCATATTGTACCTTTAATTCAGATTTTAATGTCATTTTTAATAATTTAATTAGGATCATCAAGCCAACCTGGACCTTTTTTGCTTTCTTAGTTCATGTTGTTGGTCATATTAAACATGATTCATTATGTTATATCATTTCTTGGTTTCCATGGCTTTAGCCCTGCCTCTAAAACATCTTCTGATTTTTTGATGACATAACATTGCACCAGTGGGCGGGGCAATATAATATTAACCAATCATATCATGGTTCACTTCCTTCCCCTCCCATCACACCCACCTATCTTGGAGAAAAAACACTTAGCTAGATCAGAGAACCTTGCTAATGAAAAGTTATTTAGATAAATATGGATTTTAGCTTATGTAAATAAGCTAATATGTAAATAAGTATTTACATATTTATATGTCTATATATTTATTTAAATATTCACATAATCTGCCTGCAATTGTATGCACATATGTATGCACATCTATTCGATTTTGGATATATTTACATGAGTATTCAAGTTGCAATGCTAAAAAAAAAAACGCACAGTTGTATGCAAAAGTTTAGGCGCCCCTTGTTCAATGATGTTGTAGTGTAAATAAGTGAACACATCCTCTACAGAGAACACACATCTGCACATTTTAGTACACCACTACTGTTTATTCGCTGAATTTAACATATTGGGAAGAAAATAAAACATAAAACGTAGCTTGTGCAAAAGTTATGGCACACTATACGTTTTGTTTAATTGTTTTTCCAATATGTTAAACTCAGCAAATGAATAGAAGCCAACCCTGCATTAAAATTTGCAGAAAAATGCAACATTCAGGTTCGTTCGTAAACTTATTTTAACTTAGAAAATCTTAGAAAGTCATTTGATCTTTTGCGTACGACTATGTTTAGATTACATTAATGAATATGAAGATGAATATTCATGCTAGAACATTTTATAAATATTTTTCATTTTCTGGTCCCTGCAGCTATCAATACTTATATTCCCCACTGGTCTTTTTTAACTGTTCTGTCTTAGCTTTTCTTTAGCTCCAGCTCTGTCCCATCCTCCGCGTACCCTGGGGTAGATCTTGATGTCCTCGATCTGGTTCAGGGCGTACTTGTAGCCATGAGTGTGCTGGCTGTTGATGAAGTCTAGAGCCGCCTGTGCGCCTTCATGGGCCTCCGGGGAGTGGCAGGACGGCAGGGTGACGTTGGGCAGCGGTGGCAGCTTGGCCCAGGAGCCCACCAGCAGGAGGCCGAGGACAGCGAGGGTAGCCTGGAGCTTCATCAGGAGAGCTGCGGTAAAAGCCTTGGTGCTACTCAGCTGCACTTGTTGAGTAAAGGTGACCCGGTGCATGGCCTGCTTGCCATTTATACCCTGCACTTTACCCTTCCTCACATGGGCAGGGTAAATATGAACGCTTCGGACCAACGTTGTGCAAACTGCGTGGGCAGCTTCAGGCAACAGGATGAGGGGGTGTCGGGGTGTCTCAGCCGGAGGGTTCTGTGAAAAATCAAACATAAACTTTTCCCATTTACATTTCAATGTAAACGTCATAATATGTTTGGAGCTTCTTTAGCTTTGCACTGTAGCTACAGTAATGGAAGCTAATGCAGACCGGTTAGCATGGTGCTAACTGAACGTCTAAATCACCACACAGTTGCCTCAAACTGCATGTAATCTCTAAAAGACTGGCATATGTGGTTTCTGACCCCGTATCACACTGTTATCTGTAAACACTGACAAAAGTACAGGCGAAAAAGCTGCTGCTTCTACTGTTTTTAGCTATACTAATGTACTTTTGGCTATGAGTGTCATACAGTGTCAGAAACCACACAGTCAAGCCTATTAGAGATACTGAACACCTCAACACAGCTACAGCTCGTAGCTTATTAGCCACTTTCCATGAATAGAGTTCAATTTATGTTCCATTATGTTTTTAAAAGCAATAATGTGACTCCTTTGTTTACTTCTGTGAAAAGTGAAGGGATCTGTACTTCAATTTAAAATTAAATTATTAAAATTAGCATTTAAATGATCACAAAAATACATAAAATGTATCGTAAATGTAAAGGTATGTATACATAATCTGTATCCACATTTAATATAATGCATTTTGGGCCGTCCCACCAACACTGACATTGACCTTGCCTATGAAATATATACAATAACATTTTCCAGTAACAACATAATTACAATGTTATTTGATTCATTTCCAAGCAATTCTGTGTTGAACGAATGAATTTTTTCCCCTATTAATTTATATAATTTAACTAAAAGTCGTTTTAACCTGTGTCCCACATTTAATGCGCAACCATGTTACCCAAACCTGTTTCCCCCTCGTAAAAATGAAAATGGAACAGTCCATTTATTATGATATATGCAGGAATTCACAACATCTTGCTGTTTTCTGCAGAATGACCACCAGACAGGTCAGTTTTCTCATTTGGTTTTCTCAGTTTACACACTGATTTGGTTGCATTGGTAAAGCTCGATCATTCAACCCTGTTACCAAAATTCTAGTATATATATATATATATATATATATATATATATATATATATATATTTTTTTTTTAAGTATGTAAACTATGTGGTTATTAGTAGTTGGCATGCAACATGTGCACCCTGTCAAGCGGACCTCCCCTGAATGCTGCTTATTTTAGGCTAATTTCGCAACACTTTCAACCCTTTTTAATGAAAATCAAATAAATATAGCTTGAAACAAAGATTTGAATGAAAACATTTTGATTAAAATAATTTTTTAACTTTCCCCTCTGCTCTGTTTTTTTTACTGCGTCTGTGTTCAACCCTGTTATTCAGTCATTTATGGTGAAAATAGTCTGAAAAGCATTTAATTTAGTAGGTTATGTTACCAGAAGGGTTAATTTTTTTAAAGACAAATTGCACCATTTTTGATTTAGAGAGAAAAAAACTCTATAGACTTTGAAACAATGCATGCAAGAAAAACAGAAAACACAAGAAAACTTTAGATTTGTATTATTTATTTGAAAGGTTCTAAAGGCATTTCATAAACATCTGTATTTCTTGCTAGAAAATAAGGAATCCAATCAACACAGGCTTTAAAATTCCATTTATATCTCCTTTAAAATATGTTAATGCAAAGAAATGCTCATATAGCCTCACATATAGCCTCTGATTCAACAGCCTAATGTTGGAAAACATCCCTTTCTGAAGGTTAAGCACTTTGATTTATACTTTGTCAAAAAACTCCAGAGGAAAAAGTCAATGTTTTGGGTTTTGAGGCCTAAAATGAACTCTGCCCACAGGAAGCGCCAGTCAGCACATTTCTAGTTGCTGTACAGAAGCTACATTAGCCTTGTAGCTCAATAAGAAACGTCAGATATGGAACATGCATTGGCTGGGGTTTGTCGGAAACTGTGAAATGTATTTATTAATTCATTTATTTTTGAATTTTGAACTCCAAATCTGCCAATCTTGCATACTTTAGCTGCATTTGGAGAATTCCTTGCTCATGTCTGAGAATGTGTCCACCGGTTACAGTGCTGGACGGCCGCTGCTGCCCTCTGATCCGGCCGTGTAGACAGAGTAAATATTACGCCGCAAGAACGGACGTTTAACTGGTGTCAGCTCAGGTCTCAGACAACAAGTTTGTTCCCGTTTTCACAGATAACATCCAGGTCCACCGGCCATCGAGTTCAGCCTCACATGCAGCGCACTGAACAGCAAACGTGTGGAAGAAAACAGGCAATTTGTGCTTCTTTTACTTTCAAAGGTGTTTTATAATTACAGCAAGTCAACAACCAACACATTTACTGCCATATTTAGTTTAACCAGAGCACTTTGTTCCAGAATATTCCATTGGTGTTGCAGTGCTGTACTTAAGTGCAGGGGCGCCCAAACTTTTAGTCCTGTGGGGCCGAAGTGCATGGTGGGCTGACGGCCAAAAAGACAAAACATTGTACAAATAAGTTTTTTACAGGTTACAAGGTTTTTAAGTACAGTATTTTATAACATTACCCTTTTATTTTGTTAGCAAAATACTAAAAAATACTATTTAAAAGGAACAATAGGAAAGTGCATTTCCTGAACAGAATGCAGTGACTGCACAGCTTAAAGTTGCACTACGTAAGATTTGTTAAAATTGAAAGAATGCGCATTACTGAGTCAAGAAGGGGAGAAACCTGCTAAAATGTGGCGTTCTTGTTTTAGCTATAGCTAACGTTAGCTGGCTAATTCGCTCATATTAACCCATTACTTTGCTAACAGTGTCTTTTTTGCATCAGAGTTCATTCTTTTTGGAAAACTTGTAATTGTGACGTTCCTTTAGCTGTATAGCTGACGTTAGCTGGCTAATTTGCTAATATTAACAGATCACTTGGCTAACAGTGTCTTTTTGCTTCAGAAAACGTCAGGGAAACTGGTAACTGTAAAGCTGTTTTAGCTGTATAGCTAACGTTAGCTGGCTAATTCGCTCATATTAACACATTACTTTGCCAACAGTGTCTTTTTTTGCGTCACAGTTCACTCTATTTGGGAAATTTCTAATTGTGAAGTCGCTTTAGCTGTATAGCTGATATTTGCTGGCTAATTTGCTAATATTAGCCCATTACTTTCCTAACAGTGTCTTTTTTTGCTGCATAGTTTGTTTACTGTTTGGGAAACTTGTAACTGTAAAGTTGTTTTAGCTGTATAGCTAATGCTAGCTGGCTAATTCAGTAATATGAGCTGATTACTTTCCTAACAGTGTATTTTTTGCTCCAGAAGTCATTCTATTTGGGGAAACTTGTAATTGTTAAGCTGTTTTAACTGTACAGTTAACTTTAGCTGCCTAATTCACTAATATTAGCCCATTACTTTCCTAACAGTGTCTTTTTTTGCTGCATAGTTTGTTTACTGTTCGGGTCCCTTGTAATTATAAAGTTGTTTTAGCTGTATAGCTAATGCTAGCTGGCTAATTCACTAATATGAGCTGATTACTTTGCTAACAGTGTCTTTTTTGCTCATTCTATTTGGGGAAACTTGTAATTGTTAAGTTGTTTTAACTGTATAGTTAACCTTAGCTGCCTAATTTGCTAATATTAGCCCATTACTTGGCTAACAGTGTCTTTTTTGCTTCAGAGTTCTGTGTTTGTGAAACTTGTAAAGTTGTTTTAGCTGTATAGCTGACGTTAGCTGGCTAATTGGCTAATATTAACAGATTACTTTGCTAACAGTGTCTTTTTGCTTCAGAAAACGTCAGGAAAACCTTGTGAATTGTGAAATTGCTTTAGCTGTGTAGCTGACACTAGCTGGCTAATTCGCTAATATTAGCCCATTACTTTGTTAACAGTGTCTGTTTTGCTTCAGAGTTTGTTTTCTGTTTGGGAAACTTGGAATTGTTAAGTTGTTTTAGCTCTACAACTAACATTAGCTTTGTTAATATGAGCTGATTACTTTGGTGTCGTTTTTGCTTCAGAGTTCGTTCTCTATTGTTTGAGAAGCCAGGCTCACCATTATTCTCAGATAACGTCCTGTGCTACCGTCTGTCTCCTTTCATAAACGCAACCAATATAACATATACTCGGCTAACATTGCAGTCCATTGAAGTTATGGTAACTTTATGGCGTGCCAAATTAAACATGGCAGAAATACCCAGACAGCGAGCATATATCGGTCCACTGGCTTGATGAGGTCGACACCCCGCCGGCTATTTGCCACTGCTGGTCCACCCTCGGACCACCCAGATTACTGTCCTGCATACAAGCTCTACCTAGTTTTTAATCTCCTCAAACAGATTTTAAACGAACAGCCTTTTATTTTAGATAAATGAACTAAGACAAATATTACAAACAACTAAGAGCAAAAAAATAATGACTGGGCCTGATGTGAAATGATTTTATAGAAAATGTTGTTGCTGACACTGTTAAAATTATTTTACTGATTAAAATGATTTACTAAACTAATTTACCATGTATAACTACAGAAAGCTGGTAAAGTAAATTGGACTACGAGTAGAAAATGAGTGATACGTGGAATTTTGTCTAATACTCTGCTTAACCACCGGTGGCCAACAGTGGTCCACTATCCTCTTGCTATCAAGGTAGATATCTGAGTGGAGGCTTAAGTGATGGACATGGGTCGTATGAATAGTAGTGTTAGTTAGCTATCAGTTATCAGTGGTGAAGCAGGTAAACATATACATACTTTTCCCTGCAGTTATGAACAGAGCAGTTTAGATAAAACAAAATGTTCTTCTATATGTTTTGTGCAGTTACATATTTCCACCAGAGAGGTCGCCAATTCCCCAAATTTGCCAAACATACACTGTTTTAAGCTATTATAGCCTAAGCAGTGTGAGTGAGTGTGGCTAGATGGTGTTGCTGTGGTATTTTAGGTGGTTCGTGCTATTTTCCTCACCGAGGTGGAATAAAAATCAGCCAAGTACAGGCAGTTCTGATGCGATGTGGTTTTGAAGGCAACATATAGTACGGAAACAGCTAATGCCAGCTAGTCAACTAGTTTATTGCAACTGTGAGTGACAACATCATTTTATCTGAGGAGCAGAAAGAAGAGACCACAGCCCCGCCCTCTTGTTTTCCACTGGCTTGTGTTTTATAGGTTAGCGAATCCACAGGGATCATGAACTCAGATTGAAGCAGAATTAACCGCTACTAGAATTTAGTTCTTTTTACGCTGACTTCGCTTTTGCCTGTCAAATTTTACTTATGCAAAATTTGGCTGCGGCTTTGGGTGAAATGAGGTATGTCCCAATTCAGGGGCTGCATCCTTCGAAGGGCGCAGCCTATGAAGGCGTATCTTTGAAAAGCCGTGTAGACCCGCCAAGGCTGAACTGAAATGAGAAGGTCTGCTCTATGGTGGATTTGCTGTTTGTGTCACAGCACCACTGTGAAACGCCGCTCCTGTCAAGTTCTTTTAAAGTTCTTTAAAGATGGAACCAGAAACTTTGATTTTAGTTTTTATTTTTTTCATTTATTAGAGCTGGAGATGCTTCACTGCTGGCATCTGCACATTAGCGTGAGTTTTGCTTCAGACCACATTGGCTTTTGTTAACATCCGTATCGTTCGCTATTTGACTCAGTTTAAACCCAATACTTACATTTAAAGTGTCTCCTCAGCCGCCGTTTGCTCCTCTACTGGCGGCACCATGTTCTCGAATCCTCCCTGGCAAGCAGTGAACCTCGGGATATGTTGGCTGGTGAAGGACCCACACGTTGGATCCTTTGTTGCCATGGAAAAGAAGGACACATTTCTAGGCCGCGTATGAAGGAGTCTTCGAAATGGGCCGGCCTAGTCGCGCCACTGTGACGCAATCGGCCTTCAAATGCAGCCTCCGAAGGACGCAGCCCCTAAATTGGGACGCAGCTACAGTGTTTCAGGTGGTTGCTAGAGCATGTCTAGTCATTTGCTGTGTCTCTAATGGTTGCTAAGAGGTTGCCGTGGTGCTTCAAGTGGTTGCTATTCATGGCTATAAAAATATGTTTGTTCTCTCATGGGGGAGGCGGTGAAGTTATGGTGACTTTTTGGCGTACCAAATCAAACATCCTGAGAAGTCAACTTTGACCCGCAGGCCACACTCTGGGCAGCCCTGATCTAGCTTATTCTATTTAAACAGGCTTGTGTGTTTTTATGTACTTAGCTCTGCTTTCAAACTTTTGGCCTGTAGAGCAAACAATCCCCTTTTCACAATCAGATCACAAGGCTTGTTTGCACTAATCAGACAAACACAGCTTGAGATTTAGTGACTTTTTTTAATGAGATCTGCACAAACTTTGAGAAATATTGTTGGTCTCTGACTGTCAAATCATTACAAATGGGCAACGGCTGATAGCAGTTCAGTCTACAGATGTTAAGTATTACACTCTCTTGTATGCCCTCTATCCTGTAAACTACATTCTTTGGATTCTTTGGGGACATCATGGAGAAGCCGGGAAGAAGAGCAGTCTACTGCACTGCATGAGTGGAATGGCAAATGAATTCTATTCCAGACCTCCAGGGGGTGCCACTGCATGAAGAACAATACCATAACAGCTCTGTTCATTCATAACCTCCTTCACTTTGCCTTTTAAGGTAAAAAGGGCCAGTTTAGAGACTGTAGTGAACCTCGTGGGCCAAAGTAAACAGACCGTTTCAGAGGGCACGCATACTCGGAACATGAGAATACTCTTCCACCGGCTTAGAAGGATCTGAGGCGTTAACACCAAGCAAACATGAACAACTTTGGTCTGCATATTTACTCATTTTGCATTTTTCACATACAAAACAAATGCACAACAATTGGCTTAAAAAATTATAGGAATTTGTGAAAAAAATATTATAAGGCACAAATCAGCCTCCTACGTCAGGTTATACTAGGCTTCTGAAATGCATATGAATGTAATGCTATTATACATCTTTACACCATGTCTAAAAAGCTCAGTTTAAATATAAGAAAGATAAAAGTGTATTAAAATTCATGTTGATGTTCTGGAGTTCACAGCATACATTCACTGGCCACTTTATTAGAAACGCCCACCTTGTGCTTTTATTAACTGGCCACTTTATTAGAAACACCCACCTTGTGCTTCCACTCACTGGCCACTTTATTAGAAACACCCACTTTGTGCTTCTGCTTACTGGCCACTTTATTAGAAACACGCCCTTTGTACTTTTACTGACTGGCCACTTTAAGAGAGACACCCACTTGCTGCTTCCACACACTACAGACTTTATTAGGAACACCAACCTTGTGTTTCCTCTAACTGGCCACTTTATTAGAAACACCTACCTTGTGCTTCCACTTACTGGCCTTTTTATGAGAAACACCCTCCTTGTCCTTCCGCTCACTGGCCACTTTATTAGAAACGCCCACCTTGTGCTTCCACTAACTGGCCACTTTGTTAAAAACATCTACCCTACAGTATCGGTGTACAGCCCTGACGCACCAAAATAGATGCACCTTATTGGTCTTATTCATTTTGAACAATGTGATGTTCATATTTTTCTATTTTTCTCAGCGTATTCTGCTTCTCTCCAACACATCTCTCCAAAGCAGAAAAGTAACCATGGGGGGGCCCTGTTGTTTTTCCCTCCCCATGAGAACCTGAAGAACCATGTCAGGAAACCCCTCCAGTGCAAAAGAAAATGGTACATTCACTCCTTACGGTGCCTTCAGACTTCTGTCTGAAAAGTCTGAAAATTGTCACCAGAGTTTTCATTGAGGTGTTAATTGGTGGAAGATTGATCACATAACCAATACACATATTCACTGAGCTGGACCAATGCCAACTCTTCTGTCTTCATGTGGATTCAGAGATTGTTCTGGATGATACCTCATGGAATCTACCTTACACTCTTAATAAGTTCTTCATGGGTTCTTTAGTAAAGATGAACCATTCGCATGCCTTAAGGGTTCTTTGCATTGTGAAATGGTTCTTCAGATTGACAGAGAATGTGTTGTGCATGGTTCAATATAGTGCTAAAATGGGTTCTTCTACTGCGACAATGTCAAACTTGTAACAATAAAAGAACCCTTTTCAAAAAGGTTCTATATAGCACTGTATACAACACATTCTGAATCCATCTGAAGAACCATTTCGTGATGCAAAGAAACTTATAAGCATGCAAAGAGTTCTTTGAGTGCTGATGGTTCTATATAGAACCACTGTCTTTACTAAAGAACCTTTGAAGAACCATCTTTTTTAAGAGTGTACTTCTATTCAAGACATCCCTGTATTTTACAATGACCACTTGACCACCCCAAGACACACATATTAGGGCCCACATTCTCCAGCCTCAGTCCTGTAGTTTGGGCTCTCAGGTCTACTCGTCATTTGCAGCGTTCCACTCGATCTCCGGGTCGTCGTCCAGGCGGAGGATGAGGTAGGACAGCAGCTGGAAGATGTTCTGCCACAGCAGCAGGAAGACGTAGAGGTAGAAGTCGCTGACGTCGATCTGACAGTGTTCTCCTGCGAAGCTCATCTCACACATGCACTGGAACTTGTTGATGAGGTTCCGGCAGTAGCCTCCGTTCAGACAGGGGTTGGAGGCGCACTCGTCCAGCTCCATCTCACACCTACGGAACAGGATGTCTCAGCAGTGGCTTCACACGAGGGGCTCTAGCTCTTTTATCAAGCACCATCTTCCTACATTCAGCTGCTCAACTGCTAGTTGGCTTATTATTTGAGCAAGTGCTCAAGCTGAAGAGAAACTGCAGCATAAAGTTTAGATTAAGTTTATACAGTGTCAGGGCCAAAGTGGGACTTTAAAAAGCTGACTAAAGTCTGTTTCTTAAATGTGTCAAAATCATGCTGCAAATTATATTAAGTAACTTAAATTAATGTCCTGTCAACGTTTCTGCCACAGCAGGAGGAAGACGTAGAGGTAGAAGATATGACATCATCACAGTGCAACATTAGTGTCCTACCAATAGACAAATTTTGCTGATTTGTAATTATTGTATAATAAACAAATCATTTCCATTTGGTTTGTATGTCATATTTTAATAGTGCTGGACATGTACACTGTTTTAAGTCTTAACAGTCAATATTCCCTTTAACTACACTCTTAAAAAAGGGTTCTTCAAGGGTTCTTTAGTAAACAAAATGGTTCCATATAGAACCATGAACAATCAAAGAACCATTTGCATGATTAAAGGTTTCTTTGAATCATGAAAGTGTTTTTCAAACTGATGGAGAATGTGTTCTGTATAGAACCTTTTTGAAAAGGGTTCTATGTAGCACCAAAAAGAGTTCTGCTGTTGTCATGATATGAGCTTGTAACAATAGAAGAAACCTTTTCAAAAAGGTTCTATATAGAACCATATACAACATATTGTCCATCAGTTTGGAGAACCCTTTCATGATGCAAAGAACCCTTTAATCATGCAGACTTCATGCAGAATCATGCAGGTTCTTCGAGGGTTCTTCAGTAAAGAAAATGGTTCCATATAGAACCATGAATACTCAAAGAACCCTTTGCATGATTAAAGGGTTCTTTGCATGATTAAAGGGTTCTTCAAACTGATGAAGAATGCGCTGAAGATGGTTCTATATAGAGCCTTTTTGAAGAGGGTTCTATTTAGCACCAAAAAGGGTTCTACTGTTGTTATGATATGAGCTTGTAACAATAGAAGACCCCTTTGTAAAAAAGGTTCTATGTAAAACCATATACAACACATTCCTCAGTTTGAAGAACCTTTTAATCATGCAAAGAAAACTTTAAGCATGCAAAGCGTTCTTTGGATCACTGTACATGTGCTGCACATGGTTCTATTTAGAACCTTTTTGAAAATGGTTCTGTATAGCACCCAGAAGAGTTCTTCTATTGTTACGAGGTCAAGCTTGTAACAACAGAAGAGCCCATTTTAAAAAACATTCTCCATGGTTCTATATGGAACCATTTTCTTTACTGAAGAACACTCGAAGAACCACCTTAATCTGATGATCTCTCGAGGCTGATGTTAGCTTCCTTTGGGAATTGCTGCTCCACCTTAAATAGTGCAGCCCAAACAGGCATCTGAATGTTAGTGCTACATCATTTAAGGTGGAACGCTAAATAAGAATAAGGCTTATCTGATCTCTGTCCACTGTATGAGTTACAATCAGCAAACCAGGGCTGTAGATGTTGGTGGGGGCTGCTGGTTTACCCCTTAAATTGCTACAGATCCCCCCGGGAATCCCCCCCGATTACCCCGAACAAAGAATGTCAGTTTATTATTGTTATTTTGAGCATTGGCCATTCTTACCACTGTCCAGTGAAACCAGGCAGACAGTCACATGTGTCCTCCAAAGTCGAGCAGTTCCCACCATTAAAGCAGCTGTAATTCCACCTCTCGTTCCCGCAGACGGAGACCGGCAACTTAGGATACCTAGAGGAGGAGATAATAGCCTATATCAATACAGCAAACAGACGTTTCTCCATTCTGTTCAGATTAATGTGGAAATATTGATGGGAAATGTCGATGAAAGTTGCTAAATGTGCCACTCACGGGATCCTGTCGATGTACCAGGGGAGTTCTGGAACTCTTTCTCTGAAATAAACATTAAAAAAAGGTCATGTAACCTCAAAACAACAAGCTTTTCTTTTAGCCCTGTAAGACCAAACAAGCCCTCTTCAATAACTTTCCCACCATTTCACATCAGATCCAGAGAAGCTGATCTTCCTGAGTGATTCTGCATTCAATTCTAAGGATCAATCAACACTGCCCTGCAGAAAATGATATCTTGGCAAGTGGAAACATTGAAAATGCCGTTAATAAAATTGAATATTTCTCATTATGAGGTGGTTGTAAGAATATTGTAAGACTATTCGTCTATTTCTAGACATTTTACTTTTGATTAAGCATTTTTATCTACAGAAAGTGCCTTTTTCTAATGGAGAATATGTTTGCTTCTAAAAAAAAAGAAAAAAGTTACCTGAATTATTTCTCAAAGCAAGTAAAATTATCTACCAGAGGAATAAGACAGTTTCACTGGATAGAGTTATCTAAAATGATCTAAAAGGCCACTTTATGAGCTATAAAAATAACCATATATAGCTTATAAAGAAGGAGTAATCTCATAATTGGTATACAACATTCTCAAAATGATAAAAAAATAAATATATTGATCAGATTTGATTGTTTTTACTTGCTGAGATATCATTTTCTTTGCAGTGTACATCTTTACTGATTGACCACTATTATGCAATCCACATTTTTTGCAGTAAAAGTGTAAGTACTAGTTAATTATATTTATTTTGCATACTATTTTTTTATATTTTATATCGAATATTTGTGTAAATAAGTGGTATCACTGAAAAGCTTGTGATAAATCAGAGAACATAAATCTGAGACTGTGTGATACATCCAAGGTGCGAAATACAGGGGGGCCTGAGGGTCCTCCTAATTAACTGTTTGGACCCCTGGAATATCTCAAAATCAAAATTCTGACCTATTATGATACTATGCTGACCGTTAGGGTAAAATAGACGCTCAACTACAAATGCAGCTCATTGTTTATCTGCTTCACCCACAATCAGCTTCTGTCTTTGCTGTTCTTAAGTAACTAGAGCTGCAGCACTGCTCTGCCTCAGGGTGGTGCTGTAGCAGACTGGTTCACCCAGTTACTCCTTCATAACCTAGCAACTAAGGCCAGGTTTTGTATCTATTGAAGCATCAGCACCACTGGTGAGTGAATTAGAAGCCAGTTAACACAGGACCCCTCGAATCCTGTGGGCTATTTTGCACAGATACATCCAAGTTGCCGTCAAAAGATTTAGGCCCAATCCCATTTCACCCCTCGGACCTACCACTTAGCCCTTTACGCGTTCACGTCTAGGGGCAGGGTGTCCCGAGTCTTATTAAGATAGGGGTAGAGCGAAGTGTTGGGGCTACATGACCCTCCAAACTGAGGTTTTTCAGAGACTCCAAACAGAGTGATATGAGAAAAACAGAAAACTGGCAAGATGGCTGAGAGAGAGACCAAAGAAACCCACAAATGTAAAGTATTATGGTCATTTTCTTCATAACAAGCATGTCTTGGTAGCTAGCTAAGTTTCCCGTTCCACCTTAAATGAAGCAGCAGATAACCTGGCTTCAGCTTTGTATAACTGAAGAATTGGGGGAGGGTGATAATAAATAATTGCCCCCCTCTTTGAAGGCATATGATTCCCTAAATGTAACTAAAGCCCAGCAGTGAGGAGCTGAACTTTACCCTCCTCTGCTGTCACTGCAGACTGGCAGGGTCGCCTACAGAGCAGCGCCAGTAGCTGTTAATGAAGTGATGCTCTTTTTATTTGAGGGTCCCATTTCAGAGGGAAGATTTCAACCACTACCTCTTCTAACTCAGTTCTAGGGGGCAAGGTCACAATTGAAAACGAGGGGTGAAAATAAGTGGGGTTGGGCCGTACTGTACCTACATGGCCACTTAGGTCTGACAGAGTTAAGAAAGGAGGTCCCACTCACTTGCAGTGAGGTCCAGTTGTGTTTCTTGGGCAGAGGCAGGCATATTGTTTGAGCCCTCTGAGACAGGTGCCTCCATTGCTGCACTTGTGTCCCGCGCACATGTCCACCTCTTCCTCACAGCGCTGACCAGTGTATCCCGACTCACACAAGCACTTGTAACCCTCAGGGACCACACTGCAGGACCCGTGGATGCAAGGGTTCGAGAGGCAGGCGGCAGTGTTCTCGCACGTCTGGCCGGTCCAAAGAGATGGGCACCGGCACTGGAACAGGTCAAAGAGGTCCTGGCATTCGCCTCCGTTCTGGCATGGGTTGGGGTCACATACTCTGGATCCCTGGCAACCGAAGCTTGGACTTCCAGAAGTCCTCAGAAACTGCTCTTCCTGAGGCCTGGGCAGGTTGAGCTCAGTCTGGCTGTAGAAAGGCAGTGAAAGGCTGCCAATCTCCACCAAACCCAAGCACCCCTCCAGATTCGCCCAAGGGCCCGAACCGCCCAGCAGGATGTCCACGTCTTCTCTCAGAAAGTCCAGATCTCCAGAAGCTACAGAGGATACTGAGGCCTTCTCCTGGTCCAGAACCATAGTCCAGGTGGAGCTCTCCAGAGCTGGATTGTCCATGCTCAGGACGGCGCTGTGCCACTGTCCATCGCTCACTGCAGTCTGGCTCTGCACTCGCAGCAAGGGGGCGCTCTCTCTGACCTGCAGCTCAAGGAGAAGCCATTCAAATTTACATTTGTGTAAACGATATAGAAAAAAATCCTGCTTAAAATGAACAGATGCCAATTCTTGGTAGTATAAGTAAGACACAACAAGGACAGTAGTAATAGTGGTTATAGATGAAGAAGCCTGAATTTTGTCCTTAATCTATTTAAATCCAAAGCTGATAGTAATGCATACAAATATATACAATATATACAAGCTACATATATACAAAATCATAATTACTTTCTATTGAGAGGTGTCTGTCCCAAACCCCAACACCTAAAATTACACTTGTGGAAATAATACTTTTACCAATATTATCTAATAATAACATCTTTTTGGATATTTTTAATAAATTTTTATTTTTTTTAAGGTGAAGGTGAAACGTTTACATTGATCATGAGTTTAGTTTTTGAATTAAAAAACCTTCAAAATTCAAAAAATGATGTGCTCATGTCACCACCGAAACACAGAAATTTAATCAGGGGGCGGGGCCCCTATTTTAGCCACACCCCTGCATTTTAGAGCAGGAAGTGAGGCTGCATCCCTGTGTCTCATGGCCACATGGCGAGCAGTTAGATCCCACTGTTTTGAAGTAAATGTGTCCCAAAAGTGTGAAAATCAGTGTGAAATGTTAAGAATTGTCACTACGAAACACAGATTTTGTGCAGTTAAGTAAACTTTTGTGTTTTAATAAAAATAGGATGATTTTATGTGTGCGCAGCTGTTCAAAGCTGTGTTTGCTAGTCTGGCTGCATTTTTGAGTTCAGTTCAAAATGAGCTAAACTTGTCACTCCTGAAACATTCGGTAGTCTTAGGTAGAGTTATGATTGTTTTGGTATTGACAAAATGGAATGTTCAATAATTCGTTTTAATTAAATAAACATAAATAAGGTACATGGTCACTCAAAGCAAAAGGATTTTAGTCCAAATTCCAAATGAGTTAAAAGTCCGAAATGCGTTTCAGCTCTGACTTTAAACCAGTTTGGTAGGAAGATCCATATGAAGATTTAGAAAACAGTAACTTTTTCTTTTCCAATGGCAAATCCTGTTAATATTCATGCATGAATTTATATAACAAGGTCATGTGCTACAACCTGCAGCTCCAGAACCAGGAGTCCGTCCTGGAGGGAGACGGTGATGAACTCAGACTCCCGCTCTGCGTGGAGCAGGGTGGCGTTAGGCTTCCTTGTGCGGAAACTCAGGGAGACACTATGGAGGAACCGCCGGATTTTCCCGTTGCCTCTGTGAGTGATTACGGGGCTGCCGTCACGGAGGGTAGCGTTTGTAGCACCTGTGAAGCAGACAGGACATTCAGTCATGCTTCCCCAGACTGATTTACTGCAGCACTCTAAAGCAGGTGTAACACAGGGTGTCCAGTTCTGATCTTGGGGGCTTCAGTCCAGCACAGATGCTCATCTAGTCATTTTTAGGCTCAGGTCTCACAGAGTTAAGAGAGGAGGTCCCACTCCTTTACCACTGTAAAGACACCATTGTGTCATTAAGTCCCTACAATGAATCATTTAACACCCCATATGAAAAAAAACAAATATGTACATTTATTTTTATATGTTTGAAATACATTTCAAATACATTGCAGTTCAAACTGAACACTAAAATGTATTTCAGAACATATTGCCATGTTAACTAAACATATTTTAATATACACTTATTTTAAAATGTATGGGGAAATATCACACATAGAAATGTACCATACAGAAATAAATGTATGTAAATTTATCTATCAAATATATTTGAAAATGTATAAAAAACAAAATCCTGTCTGATGCTCTTCACTGTCTGATACCTTTAGAAATGAATTTGTATTCCAGTGTCTTAATTGTAAATATGATCAAATGATCCTTTAACAGGACAGAAGCGAGTGTTGTGGGTATTGATCCTCTGTGAAAATGCAGTTATGATCTGATATCTTGTTTATTTGAAATACATTGTGTGTGAGAGTCTCACTGCAGACGTACATGGTTAATGTAAAGTACAATGCAGATCACAGAAGTCAGCATTGTTCATTCAGCTACTGTATATGTAGTTGTATCTGTAATCTTTGTTAAAACTACATACAACTGAAAAAATGCATAATAACAAGTACAAATAAATACATTTTAAAAATATACTTAACAAATATATTTTTGGCCATTTTCATACAGTGCAAAAATATATTTGATAAATACATTTGGGATATATTTTTTATCCATATAGGACCAAACCACTCTGAATGACCGTTTACACTGAATTATGCAGCAATTTTACAAATTTGGTGGAGTTTCCCTTTTAATGCAGAAAATAATTTTGCTTTTCATCCTGAAATATGACACTGACATATCCAAAAGTGGGGCCTGGGGTGGTATAAGAATGTGCACTGGCAAAAAGGGCCACTAAGCCAATTAATCATTGGGAATTTATGGCCACAATATTAGAAAAATGGTTATCATGCAGTTATATGCAAAAGTTAGGGCACCCTAGTCACATTAACATAAAATGAGGCCAAAAATGTCTGTTTTATTTTTTCCCGTATGTTAGACTGAGTTCAGCACACAGACAGACACGCTGAGGTTAATCCAACACGAGATAATCCCCGGCTCCCACAAATCCTGAGTAGTTCTATAGCAAGATGTAATAATCACAAAAGATTTATGTAATCAAACTGACTGTAGATGACGCATTACAATCTGTCATTAAAGGGCCATTCCACCCATTTTTCAGTTCTGCATAATTAAAAAGGTTAAGAAGTGAAATGCTCTGTTCACAGTGTTGGTGATAGGAACCAGGCGTCCAGCTCTAAAAGCTCCCTCACTGAAAGTTGTTGCAGGGTGTCGTGGGGCAAAATAGTCCCCAAAGAAAACGCATTCTAAGCCCTAGAACTCCTCAATTTAGGGAGAAAATTGCCACTGAATTAGGAGCCCTTTGGGCCAAAGAGTCAGCTCTTCATGCGCCAAGCTGATCGTTCTGACTCACTGAAAAGAGCTGGAATACCCATCAGTATTTTGGGGGGCTCTGTCAAAGTTCCTCCTTTGCTTGATGGAGGAATGTTTAGAGATGATTATGGTTGGCTGTGAGGTGTGTCAATCATGATTTGTCAATTAAAGCAGCACTGTGTAATATTTTTTGTTAAAACTGAAAGATGTAGCATTACTGAGTATGGAGAAAAAAGAACCCACTAAAATACGATAAGTGTGCACTGCTGTGAGGCATTTTGTGGGAGTTTTCAGACAATGTCGTACGTCTTTATGTATTAGTGTCAGAAGCAAAGGCTCAGAAAGAAGATCGGACTCAGTGTTTAGGCCTCAAATGCAAAATGCTCCTCTGCATGTTGCATGCAATTACATATTTCCACCAGAGGGGTCTCCAAATCTCCAGATCTTAAATAGTGCTGCTTTAAAAAGGCTGTTTTTGTTACACTCTCAAAAAGGTACTAAACTGTACCTAAAACTTATTTAAGGTTCACAATCAGACCTTAAAACCACTGTTGGAGCTTTGAGGAAACATTTACATTGTTTGTACCTTGATGAACGAAAAATGTACTTTTTTCTGCCTTTAAGACTGATATATGTAAATGAGCTCTGTTCTGATTGGTTGCCCTGTATTGTGTCTCATTCAAAAAGCAATCCCAGCTGAAAAACTCCTCATAGCTTCAGCGTAAGAAACTGCTTTACATTCTTAAAACAGATGGTTCTTCAAGGGTTCTTTGGTAAAGAAAATAGTTCCATATAGAACCATGAGCACTCGAAGAACCCTTTGCATGATTAAAGGCTTCTTTGCATTGTGGAAAGGTTCTTCAGATTGATGGAGAATGTGTTGTATATGGTTCTATATAGAGCCTTTTTGAAAAGGGTTCCATATAGCACCAAAAAGGGTTCTTCTATTGTAACAAGCTTAACATCGTAACAATAGCAGAACCCTTTTTGGTGCTACACAGAACGCTTTTCAAATAGGTTCTATATAGTCCAGTTTAGTCCAGAGAGAGAATTCTGGCCAGGAATAAAGTCTCGAGTCACACTCACACTCAAAGCCCTGGCTGTGTGTCTGACAGGCCGCGGTGGAGGGACAGGGAGACAGATCACACCACTTCACCCGCTCACAGCGCCGCCCTGCTGTGTTGGGAGGGCAGCTGCAGGTGAAGTCGTCCCACATGGAGTAGCACACTCCGCCGTTCAGACACGGGTTTTTCTGCAAAGACAACAGGACAGGATCGATCTCAGCTCCACATACGGCCTGGTGGCATCTAGATACTGAGTTCTTTTGAGGGATGAACACTCACAGCAGTGCTGCTGGAGTTTTAAACACTGTGTCCACTCACTGTCCACTCTATTAGACACTCCTACCTTGTCAGTCCACCTTGTAGATGTAAAGTCAGAGACGATAGCTCATCTGCTGCTGCACAGTTTGTGTTCGTCATCCTCTAGTCCTTCATCAGTGGTCACAGGACGTTGCCCACAGGACGCTGCCTACAGGACGCTGCCCACAGGACGCTGCTGGCTGGATGTTTTTGTTTCTCAGTCCAGCAGCAACACTGAGGTGTTTACAAACCCCAGCAGCACTGCTGTGTCTGATCCACTCAGAGCAGCACCACCACGTCAGTGTTAACGCAGTGCTGAGAATGACCCCCCACCCAAATAGTGCCTGCTCTGTGGGGGTCCTGTGGGGGTCCTGACCACTGAAGAACAGGGTGACAAAGTATGCAGAGAAACAGATGGACTACAGTCTATAACTGTAGAACTACAGAGTGAAACTATATGGTCAGTGTAGCTGATAAAGTGGACAGTAGAAACAAGTGTAGAAACAAGGAGATTGACTTAATAAAGTGGACTTTCGGTGTATACATATATATATATATATATATATATATACACAATTAGGAGACATTCTGCATATGTTAAGTAGCCTCATGCTCTGAGACTCTGAGAATAGCACTGGGTTTTAGTGTGTTGTGACTGAGTTGCGTAACTAGGTGGCTTACACTGCAGGAGTTATCTCCAGTGCAGCCACGGGTGACCTCCACCATGTTCTCCGGGCTGTAGGAGCTGACCGTGGTGTTGATGGGGTAAAACTGCAGGCGCCTGAAGCCCAGCCGCAGGTCCTGGACGCAGCCCTTAAAATACCCCCCAAAGGCCAAAGAGGCTTTGCGGTCTGGCAAGCCTCCCACATGAACCGTATCTCCGGCCTGCACCACCAGCCTCCGGATGGCCACGCTGCCCTGGGGTTTGGCCGACTGAGCGAGGCTCAGCTTCCCCGGCTCCAGGAACACGCTGACCAGATGGAAGTGGCCATCATTAATGATGTCCTGGCCCAGCAGGCTTTCGAAGTTGTTGATTTGAACTTTGACCTTTCTGTCCTCCAGCCACAGGCGAAGGTACTGGCTGGTGCTGTTGGAGAGGACGAGGAGCAAACCCTGCGGCCGACGAGTGCGCACGAACATGGACACAGTGAAGGAGTCTCCAGGCTCATCCGGCACAGAGAAGACAGCGTAGCTCTCCAAGTCCTCATTTCCGAAGCGAGCGGCGATGTACTCTGCAGAGAAATGAACACAGACACTGTCACCGGACCCCAAGAACTCTAGGGGTCTGACTGTAGGTCCACACTTCAGTTCCTCACAACTACAGAGTACTGATGGGTTCATAGTAGATACTGAATAAAGAATGGTGCTTACTGAACAACTCATAGAACGTAATGATTAATTCATACTAGATTCTGATACCATTGGATTAATTTTAATAACTGAACAATTAATAGTACTTACAGAATAATCTATAGTAGACACTGAATAACTCATAGAATGTAATGATTAATTCATACTACATTCTGATACCATTGGATTAATATTAGTAACTGAATAATTCATAGTACTTACATAAGAATCCATAGTAGATGCTGGATAGTTCATAGAATGTAATAATTCATACCAGATACTGACACTGAATAATTAATATAGTTACTGAATAATTCATACTAGATATTGTATAATCCATAATACATACTGATACTGAATAATTCATAGTAAATACTGAATAAGTCAAAGCTGATACTCAATAATTCATAGTAGATGCTCAATTATTAGTACAAGATAGTGAGACTGAATATTTCATAGACACGGAATAATAATTAATAGTACACACTGATACTGAATAACTCATAGTAGTTACTGAATAATTCATACTAGATACTGATACTAAATATTTCATAGCAGACATTCAGCAAGTCATAGTAGATACTGATACTGAGTATTTCATAGTGAATATTGAATAAGTCAAGGTAGATACTGAATAATTCATTATAAATATTAAATAAGCCAAGGCAGATACTCAGTAATTCATACTACATACTGAATAATTAATTATTAATACTGAATAATTCATAGTAAATACTAAATGTCAAAGCAGATACTGAATAATTTATAGTAAATACTGAATAATTCATAGTAAATACTGAATAATTCATAGTAAATACTGAATCATTCATCATAAATGCTAAATACGTCAAAGCAGATATTGAATAATTCATAGTAGATACCAAATAATTCATAGTAAATGCTGAATATTTCACAGCAGATACTTAATAATTCATGGTAGTTATGGAGCTATTTTCAGTAGATACTGATTAAGTCATAGTAGATAATAAATGAGTTCAAACACTACAAAATGACGTAGATAAAATCAGAGAGAGGTTAGTTTTAATTAAACAATAATAAATTAGCTGAATTTGTCACTTGGACACAATATTTACATTGAAACATTAGCAGGAGTTCATTGGTTTGTTTTCAAAAGGACTCTTATATAAAGTTCACGCAAATCTAAATGAGTTACTTAATCCCACGTTTCTTTAATCCATGGCCCAGGTGTGCCTGCGTGTGTGTGTGTACTGAAGGTGTGTGTCGATGCCTCGGTTTCTTTAGCTCTTTAATCCCTGCTCTGTCTCACGACTAAACTTGTCCATGTTGAAATCTAGATGGCATTAGATTGAGGTGGTCCTTAGTTTTGAAAGCAGCAACACAGACGCCTGTAGTTTTTTTAATTTTTAATTTTTGTTTATGAACTGAGCGGTCAGCTTTTTCAGGCTACTTGCATAATTGACTTAATAGTTTAGCGAAAAAAAAACTAATGTCTACAGTTTTCACAGTTTTCCCGTAGATCAGCTGAGACATGTTTAGCTAAGACATGTTTCGCGTCTGAAGCTTGGCTATGAGGCTAATGTTGAAAACTCATGTACTGTAATTACACTAACTGCATTCCTAAGTCATCACAAACTTGCCTCAAACTGTGTCAAGTAATTGGAGTTACACAGCAGCTGTAGTGGTTGTGTTGCTTCAGCTCCTGGACTGGTTCACTTGCTCTCACTTTGAAACATTGGAAATTTATTTTAGACCAAAAGGACCCAAAATCGGAAACAGACCCTAATGAAACTTCAGTGCCTTCAGTGCTGACAGATGCTGGATGTGTGGTTGAACTAAGCATTCATTTTTGGACCTGATACTTCTTAATAAGATATGAGACTCTTTATTCAGGTTTCTGCTGGGCTACGTTTGCTAAGTTGGTAAAACTTCAGACATTTATTGAAGTTCTTGCCAGGGTACATATGCTAAATTTACAAAAAAAATTTTTTTTGCTTGGCTAAATTTGATAATTTGCTAAGACTTCAAACATTTATACTCAAATTTTACCTAAATTACATTTGCTAAATTTCCAAGGCCTGAGAACTTTTATACTCAGATTTGGCAACATTTACATTTAAAAAAAAGGCCTAAAACACTTTTACTTTAGGTTTTTTGAAGGATACTTTTATCTCTACTCCAGTCAGTATTTCCTGTTGATATGAGGCCAGGTTTACTGCACTGTTGTTGGAAATAAAAGTTCCTGCTTGACTCAGAAATCGAGCGTTACCCTCTGAGCAGTCGTCTCCTTCGTACGGCCGATGGCACTCGCAGGTGTGCTTTCTCCACCCCAGGCTGATGCACCTGCCCCTGTTCTGACACGGACCGTCCAGGCAGGCGTCTCTCTCACTGCACCCCAGACTCACGTTCACCTGCCTGACCCCTGAACCCGGGACCACCGTCTGAGAACGAAGCCGTACGTCTCGCATGCAGCCCAGGAAAAACGCAGCAGCTCCACGGTCCGCGGCAAGTTCTGAATGAAAGTTTTAAATTAAATTACATTCGTTTTTCAAATTGCAGCGAGGTCTTCATCTCCACTGGACTACGAACATATTTAATACCACCAAAAACAGTTAAATCCCCTAAATTAGAGGCTAACTAATAACAATGACTATCATAAACTGTCTAAGTCAAAAATGTATAACTGGCTAATTGTGTATTTCTGATGACCGGATGCCAGTTGGAGTTCTAATAAGTTACAGTTTAACTTACAGACTTGCAACCTAGAAACTATTAGAGGGCCCCCTGGTGACCACATGGCCCTAAGCAGCTGCTTATGTCTCTTAGTAGTGGAAGCTTATGTACACCAATTAGCATCAGGCTAACTGCATGCCTAATTCAAGTTGACTTGCTTATGTTGATTCTGATACTGTACGAAATATTGTTATGTAAGCTTCCATTACTAGTTAGCTACATTATCTTTGTAGCTCCAGTGCCAAACCGAAAAAGCAAATATCAAATATGTCTTGGCTCATCACCTGCATTTAAGAAGCATCCATCAGAACCAATATTGCAAAAATTGCAGCATAATTTAATGGTTAAGATGTAAACAGAGTCGTTCAGAGTGGTTTGGTGTGAAACAATCTGTTCTAGAGAAACTTAGTCAGAATTGTTCACAGTGGTGGTGATAGGAACCAGACGTCCGAAGAGTTTAATGCCTTTAAAAGCTCCATCACACACAATCATTGCAAGAAATTCTTTTAAATATGCTGGCTGATGTCTGGGACATTGTTTTATGATATTATTTGTGATATATTTTTGGCCAGAACTGTGTTTTTAATCCATTTATGGTGGAGGGATGTATACAGGGCGTTTTTGGATAGCAAATAAAATGTCTATGTTTGTGTAGTAGTCATGGTGACCCCTGGTTCCTATTACCACCACATTTCACACCAAACCACTCTGAACCACTCTGTTTACATCTCACTTAATTATACAGAAATTTTGAAAAATTGGTGGAGTTCCCCTTTAAGAGACTGTAATGCGGGCAACAGATACCATCTCCAGTGTGATGGGTCTGCTGCTGTTCCCCCGTCCCGCCGATATAGAGGTTCTGGACCTCAGCCAGGCCGGATCCCAGCTCCGCCAGGGAGTTTGACTCGACTGCCTCCACTAGCGCCTCCTTGTGGCAGGTCTCAGGAGTGCAGGACGGCTCGAGCAGACTGACCCCCAGCAGGCCGCTGCTGTGCAGGAAGGCGTGGACTGTGTGCCAGTAGCCGTCTGAAACGTCCCTTGACAGCTCCAGGAGGACCAGCTGGACATCCTGGACTTGAAGGGTGTGCCGTAGTCGGCCGTCCCGCAGCTCCAGCGAGAGAAACTGTTCGTCCACCTGGCACAGAGTAACAGTTTCATTAGCACTACAGTTGTTTTTGAAGTGCAGGTATTATTTAAAGGGTCCACTTTATATAGTTTGTATAGTGTTATGTACCGATTCTTTCTCCAAACCCTTTTAATGCCTTAGAATCAAGCAAGCTGTATATGTTGCTGTACCTCTAAGACTGACATATGTAAATAACCTCGCTTCTGATTGGCTGATTTGCCCTGTTTTGTGCCTTTTTCATAAATCAGTTTGAACGGACGGTCATATGTAGGGGGAGAATATGAAGGACACGAAGGAAACGAAGGGGCAAAAACAACACATGTAGAACTCATTATGGTTGTGATGTCACAACCATGAGCAGTTCAAAGCATGCACTGCAAAAAATGGTGTCTTGTCAAGTAAAATGATCTTCAATACAGTCAATAAATCTAATATTTCTCCTGTTGAGATAGTTGAAAGCTTAATTTAAGGTTATTTACCTTATTTATAGACATTGTTTACTTGTTTTTCGGTCATTTTATCAAGTAAAATGATCTCCCTATGGTGGCAGACAATTGTGCTTGTTGTAAGAAATGTGCAAAATGATCAGCCAGTACAGTGAGATAATTTTACCTGATAAAATGGTGGAAAAACAAGTAAACAATGTTTGATATGAGCTAGATAATCTTATAATAAGTGCACAACCCTCCCACAATGGGAAATATTAGATATATTGACTAGATTTAAGATCATTTCACTTGACAAGACAGTATTTTTTGCAGTGTGGTGCTTTTGGGGCTTTGTTTTCAACATACGCAACAAACTGTATAAACTGGGTATGTTTTGGAACTTTAACGATGTTTACAGTACATTTGCACAAATCTTGGTTTTCTAAGGTTTGATACTGTGATGTCACAACCATGACGAATTCAAAGCCTGTTTTTTAGTTTTGTAGTTTGGTTCCCATGTATGGACAGTTTACACTGGGGATTAAAGAGTATATTTTAAACTTCAGGAATGTTCACACAGTACATTTGTAACATTCATACAAACTTTGTTTTTCTATGTTTCTACGATTTGGTATTCTATGATTCTAAGATGTGATGTCACAACCATGACGAATTCAAAGCATGGTGTTTTGGGGGCTTTCTTTCCAATATACGCACTGTGTAGATCGGGGATTGTATGTTTTGGCAAAGTAACTTTAGCCATTACACAGTACATTTGCACAAAATTTGGTTTTCTATAATTTGATGCTGTGATGTCACAACCATGATGAATTCAAACTGTGTTTTTTATTTTTGTGGTTTGGTTCCAACATATGGGCATATGTTCAACATATGTTATAGAACTTCAGGAACGTTTACACAGTACATTTAACATTTGTACAAACTTTGTTTTTCTATGATTCTATGATTTGGTATTCTATGATGTGATGTCACAACCATGATGAATTCAAAGAGTGCTGTTTTTGTGGTTTGGTTACCATATATAGACTGTATACACTGGGGATTGAACAGTATATCTTAGATCTTTAGGAATGCTTACATAGTACATTTGTAACATTTGTACAAACTTTGTTTTTCTACAATTTTATGATTTGGTATTCTACGATGTGATGTCACAACCATGATGAATTCAAAATGTACTGTTTTTGCAGCCTCATTTCTGTATAGGGACTGGGGATTTAACTGCATGTTTAGGAAGTTTAGCATGTGTACACAGCACATCACATTGTTTTTTTATGATATGGACCCTTTAACCCCTTAAAATCACAGGTTTATTACACACTAAGGCTTATTATCCAGTAACTACAGGGACTTCAGTGCAAACTGGCAGAGCTATTCTTAGGCTATAGATGTGTATAAAACATTGGGCCTACTGGTGGGCCCTGGCTATTTTCTATATGCTCATAAACCTGGCACCGCAGCAGGGTAGCTGTGCTCTGGACCGTCCGGAAGCTCAGGGTCACGTTCAGGGTCACCGAGCCGTCCTCTATTGGGTTCTGGACGTGAAGAAAGCCGCTCCTGTCAAAAGAAAAAGTGGTGGACGTCTGGCACCGTGTCCCTGTGAACCCCTCTGGGCAGGAGCACCTGTATCTGTGGCGTCCGTTGCTGAGGTAAGGAGAGCAGGTGGCTCCGTTTTGGCACCGGTGCCGTTCACAGCCCAGCAGTGCCACTGTGCAATTTTGGCCACCATAAAGGTGCCCATCCTGGGGCTCATTGGAACACTGACATCTGTAATCTCCACCCAGCCTCACACACACACCATCATTCTGGCACGGTTTGGTGTCACACACATCTGCGGCCTCTTCACTGAACACACCTGTGAAGATAAAAGAGAGTTTTCACCAAAGAGCTGAGCCTGCAGTGCCCCCTAGTGGCCATTCTGCAGGCAGAATGGAAATCGACTCCGTTATCAGATGAAATAGGGCACTGTTGACTCTGTTGGCTCTGAGTTAAGCTGCTAGGGAGCAATGAGGGGTAAAAGGGGAGGGCTGAGGACCCCCTGCTGTGAAAAACAGTTCACACCTCTCCACAAAGACGGAGGTAAAACGTACTGCAGCTTTCTTCCTATCAAACAATCCTGTACAACTGACACAAACAGCATTCAGACACAATCAAAACACTTTTACAAATGCTTACTTACTTTTTATAAATCATAAATATTTGCATCCAAATACATTTCATCAACTTTATTGAAGAAAAATTAAAAGGAGCTCCAAAACAGGTGAAAAGTGCATTTTATGATTACAATAAAAATAGTTAAACCCTAATTATTAATTATTTTTTAGGACTTCAGGTCTTAAGATCATTACATAATACTATATATTATTAGAAGTATTTAGAAACTAGTACGAATTATTCGGTAATTATGACACCAATACATAATATATAATACTAATACACCGATCAGGCATAACATTATGACCACCTCATTGTTTCTACACTCATCGTCCATTTTAGCAGCTCCACTTATTATATAGGTGCACTTTGTAGTTCTACAGTTACAGACTGTAGTCCATCTGTTTCTCTGCATACTTTGTTAGCCCCCTTTTACCCTGTTCTTCAGTGGTCAGGACCCCCATGGACCCTCACAGAGCAGGTACTATTTGGGTGGTGGATCATTCTCAGCACTGCAGTAACACTGATGTAGTGGTGGTGTGTTAGTGTGTGTTGCGCTGGTCTGAGTGGATCAGACACAGCAGTGCTGCTGGAGAATGAGCCACCACCCAAATAGTACCTGCTCTGTGGGGGTCCTGTGGGGGTCCTGACCACTGAAGAACATGGTAACAAAGTATGCAGAGAAACAGATGGACTACAGTCTGTAACTGTAGAACTACAGAGTGAAACTATACGGTCAGTGGAGCTGATAAAGTGGACAGTGAGTGTAGAAACAAGGAGGTGGTTTTAATGTTATGGATGATCAGTGTGTTTACAAGGGTTGTGGCCTTGTGTGGGTGAAACAGTGCCCCCTGGTGGTTATGAATGAAACATTTTTAAACATTCCAGGTTTTATGGAGAGCAGGTTTTATTAAGGACTTCTTTAGATCATTTAAAGTCTTTGTAAATTTGAGAACTTGTAATCTTTTAACTAATTCCAAAAAATGACTAAAGGACGGTTGGGAACACCAACAGTTTGGTGATTTTCCTGCTCAAGCACAACTGATTCAGCTCTTCAGTTAACTGCCAAGTTTAGTTGGTGTGTTACATCAGAAAAATCAGTAAACCGTGCTGGACTCTGGACCTCAACTCCTGGACAACAGGAACCTTCACCGAGTAGCTTTGAGGTTTTAAAGTCGTGTTATAATTCAATGTGTCGCTCTGTGTGGGTGAAACAGCGCCCTCTGGTGGCCGTAAATTCAAAACACTGCCTCTTCGAGCGTTAAATGGGAACTTTGCATAATTAAACGGTTAGGATGTAAACAGAGTGGTGTGGTGTCAAATGCTCCGTTCAAGAGTCAGAACTGTTCACAGTGGTGGTGATAGGAACCAGACGTCCACCTCTAAAAGCTCCCTCACATAAAGATATTACATGAAATGGTTATGAATTCACTGCCTGATGACTGAGGCGTTGGTTTATTACAGTTTTGTGATAATATTTTGGCCTAAAACTATTTTACCATCATCAACATTCCATATAAACTCAGAAGACTCGTGTAGGTTTACTGGTGGTTCTGGATAGTAAATAAAATGTCTATATCTGTGTTGTAGTCATGGTGACCCCTGGTTCCTATCACCACCACTGTAAAGAGATCTGAACCATTTCACACCGAACCACTCTGAATCTCTCTGTTTACGTCTCAAACACTGAATTATGCAGAAATTTTGAAAAAAGTGGTGGATTTCCCCTTAAGTCGCGTCATTGTTGAAAGTGGCGCTCTATGTGGGTGAAACAGCGCCCTCTGGTGGCCGTAAATTCAAAGCATCGCCTCTTCTAGCATTACTTGCAATGCATTACAGTTACTGTAATCAATGTGGCATTTTTTAAATGTCTTATATAACAAATATGAAATTACCATTGAAGGGACACTCCAGCCAAAATTAAAATTTAAACCAATGTTGTAAACATTCCCACTCGCCTCATACAGCGGTTCCCCAGTAGCCTCTAGAGTGAAATTTTCGGGATTAAAAACTAGCAAAGCCCTTTCTGATGATGCATCTTAAAGGTGGGAGGAGCTTTTGAAAAACTACAAGCACTTTGGTGTGAATAGGTTTGAAATGATGTTATTTTCATTTGCTGGCTGATGCAGAAGAAATGTTACTACTAGAAAGCCAAATATCACATTTGTATTTATTAGCCTCAGTGCATTTGTTTAACGCAACGGGCCGATTCACGTTGGTTGTATGATGTATCAGCGTAATGCATGCTGGGTGTTGTAGTTAGAGAATACTGGTGGACAAAATGGACACAAAAGTGTGAGTTGTGTCAAACAGATGAAATTGAGGGCTTCACTATAGAATATAGCATAACACAACAAATGAGAGATGGAATGCAAGTTTTAGGACGAAATGCCCCTTTAAAGACAGTGCGGACAGTGGTTTGATCGCTATTAGCTGACTTAAAGGGCCCATATCATGCAAAAATTCTTCGTTTCTGTAAATGAAAGATTTTGATGCAGTATGTTAACATTACTAAAGTTTTAAAACGTACTGTTCAATATATGACACTAAGCTTAAAAAAACAGCCAATTTTGAATCCATTGCTTTTGTGATGTCACAAAAACCAGCACATTTCCATATATCCATCTATTCAGACTACAGCAGGTTAGCCCCGCCCACACCAAAGTTATAAGGAGTGTTTCAGTCTGGGCTGCTTTTTAAATTGAGGCAGCCTATCAGAACAGAGCTCATTCACATATATCAGGCGTAAAGGGGAATTCCACCAATTTTTCAAAATTTCTGCATAGCTCAGCGGTTGTGATGTAAACAGAGTGATTCAGAGTGTTTTAGTGTGAAATGGTTCAGATTTCCTTACAGTGGTGGTGATAGGAACCAGGGGTCACCATGACTACAACACAAATATAGACATTTTTAATTTACTATCCAAAACCACCAGTAAACCTACACGGAATTTTTAAAAAGTTGTGGAATTCCCCTTTAAAGGCACAGTGACAGAAATAGCCTGTTTAAGTCTAAAGAAAGTACAAGAAAATGTAGCATATGGGCCTTTTAAAGTAACTATCACCCCTGTAACACAGGCAACCAATGAGAACTCAAGCAATAAGTCTTTACCTGCAGAAAGCAACAGAATGGTCCAACCTAGCACGTTCAGCCTTGACATGATCTCAGTCAGTGTGGGCGAGCTGAGTGAATCTGGAGATGTCTGAGAAGACCCATCAACAACAACAGGACACGTCCACAGTGCATCTTCATCCAAGTGTCTGTGTGCTGGGCTGGCTAAGGTAATGCTGGGATCAGTGCGAGGCAGATCCACAGGATTAGGCTAATACACTTATACACCTAACACGCGGGTCCCAGGCCACTGGCTAATTCGCGTGACGTCACACGTGCTATCCAGACAGACTTCACACCAACGTCCGTCTGGCCTTACATAACTTGCTCGAGGCACTCTGAGTGAGCCTGAGCTATTTCTGCAGGGAGACTGATTTAGACACACGGTTAATCAAGCAAGGCCCAACATAAACAATGCTGCTGTATTTAAGGCGGTTTACAGAGACTCTCTCAATACATCAGGCTTAACAGACTCACAGCCCTGGAAAAGAGCACCATTTCCAACATTTCTGCATAATTTAATGGTTAAGATGTTTGGAAAGTCATTCAGAGTGGTTTGGTGTGAAACGTTCCGTTCTAGAGGAACTTACTGAGTCAGAACTGTTCACCTCTAAAAGCTCCCTCACAGATTTTATTTTATTATTACATGAAATGGTTATGAATTCACTGCTTGATGACTGAGACACTGTTTTACAATCACTCTGAGAAGGTTTTGGTGTAAAGATTTTTTTTTTTAAATCCACTCATGGTGGAGGGATGCATGCTGAGGCAAAATAGACCCCAAAGAAAACTTAATTTTTCACAGTTTATCATCATCATCATTCCATATAAACTCAGAAGACTCGTGTAGTTTCACTGGTGGTTCTGGATAGTAAATAAAACGTCTGTATTTGTGTTGTAGTCATGGCGACCCCTGGTTCCTATCACCACCACTGTAAAGACATCTGAACCATTTCACACCAAACCGCTCTGAATCACTCTGTTTACATCTCAGTGATGGAATTATACAGACATTTTGAAAAATTGGTGGATTTCCCTTTTAATTACTGCACTGGGCATGCAGTAATAAAGCTGTAATAAAGTTTGATGACACTGAACTTCTTGTATATGTATAAGTGCAGTCCTACAGCACTAGGTATAGCTAAACTACTACTACTACTACTACTACTAATAATAATAATAATATCTTATTTATATAGTATTTGTTTATGTGCATCTCTTCAAAAAAGTTAAAATAAAAAGAGTTAAAAATTGTTAAAAACAATAAAAAACTATGAAGCGAGGCCAAGATAAAAAGGCAGAAATGGGTCCATTAACTAAACAAAATAAATCACCAGATGAACACTGAACTGGGGTAATTCAGGCTGCAATCCATTGCTGCTAGTGCCAAGTAAATAACATGGCATGCATACATTCATTCATTCATTCAGTTATTCATTCATTCATTTATTCATGGACACAAACCTTAAAAAGGCATTTCAAAGTTAGAAGGAGACTGAATTTGACAGTGGATGGAGAATAGAATCATCATAAAATTGCCTCATGAATGCAACAACCTGCAGCCATGAACATTTTACTTAGTGCTGTCTTGTCCCCGGCTAGGCTCAGTCTTCTCCACTGTTTGCCTCTGACTTTGCGCTCGCACCATTCCCTTTCAGTCTGCTGGGGTGGGTGCTATCCCACTTCTGACACCAGTGTGGTGTCAGTGAAGAGGAGGACATGGGAAATATTGCACTTTTAAGTTAAATGCTCTTCTGTTAAACAGGCAGGAAGGGAGAACCGCCGCTCACTGCTGCTGAAATGCCAAGATAGCAGGCAGGTCACTTCTAGCCATACACTTTTTCACATTCGTAGGCACTAACATTGTACTAACCACCCCCACAGCCTGACACAGTAAAACACAAGCAACACATAGTCACACTTAGGTGATGTCTATGTGCAAAGGAACAGAATCAAAACATGAAAAAAAAAAAAACATATAAAATACATTCATGTACAAAAATCAGTGTAAATATGTCATGAATATCAATAAGAGACATTTTTTCACGCCCTGATTTGCAACCAGGCTTCACAGAAAAGTCACAGATGGGCCTCGGTGGCTGTAAACTACACTACCCACAATGCAGCGCTCCATACGTGGCGCCATTATCATTGCAGAAAAAAAAATCGATTTAACACGTAAACTTCAGCTATTAATCCTACAGCACAGCATTGAGAGGAATGTCGAAATCTAATCTCTGCCTTGTGAACACAGCGATTTAAAAAGCAGCGAGATATGGTTATTAACGTATGGAACAACAGAACCAGCCAATCCCACGGCAGCTTGTTGAGAGGTGCCAATGTAGGAGGGTGGAGCACCGCCTGTTTTGTTGTGGACGTTTTCGGGTCATATTTAAGGGGAAACCCGGTTTTATTGTGGTTTTTAGAAGCTATGAGGAAGGAATATTAGCGAAAGACACCAAGAGAAGCTGCTCCACAAGGTAGGAACGAGAAAGAGGCACTATAAAGCATTTTTTCAGGGCACCGTAGGGTCGTGTGTCGAAACTCTCCTCTCAGGGGGGGCAGGGGGCTCCACAAGGGGAATCCAAGAAACGAATGGAAATGAACGGGGCTCGTTTTGCATAGTTATGACCAAAGCAGCCTTATTTTGTCCACCTCTGTCCACTATAGCAACGGCTGGTCGCCTTATAATACCAGTGACCTTCTGTTTACTGCAGGCCCAAATGGCATTTGCACTGTGATAAGCAGGGCTGGGATGTTATGGAATACAAGTATTGGAAATATTTATTCAAAAATACAGAAATTAAGTATCTTTATTCAGTCCAATAAATCACTGTTCAGAATACAGTTACCTGTTACATTTTTAGAAGAGTACTTTTAGTATTTCATAATAAAGAAATATATACCATTTTTAATGAAACACCATCATTGCATGCTTATTAACTCTTGGACTGAAATCAGTATGATGCATTATTAATCTCAGTGTTACTGAGCTCTGCTAAAGCCTGAGTAGACTGATAAATCAATGTGATCAGTTATTAATCTCAGTGTTACTGAGCTCTGCTAAAGCCTGAGTAGACTGATAAATCAATGTGATCAGTTATTAATCTCAGTGTTACTGAGCTCTGCTAAAGCCTGAGTAGACTGATAAATGAATGTGATGGTCAGTTATTAATCTTAGTGTTACCAAATTCTTTTGAAAGTTGATGGAACCTCAAGAGTGATAGCATCTTGGGCCAGGCAATATGTCTATGTACGTATATATATATATATATATATATATATATATATACACACACACACACACACACACACACACACACACACATATACACACATATACACACACATACATATTTATATATATATATATATATATATATATATATATATATATATATATATATATATATCATGATAAATTATGTCACAATACAATACAGTATGCTTTTCTGAGTATATCTTGTATATTGTCAGTACTTGCAGAACACTGACAAACTACATGTTTCAAAGTACAAAGAGCAAAATAGCAAAATTAAAAGAAAAGAACAAAATTAGTCCCGTTTAACTAGATTTAGTGCTATATATTGAATAAAAATCATTGTGTTTACAGTTTTTGATTATTTTTTTAAAATGTATTTTAAAATGTAGCTCTACTGTTCTTTTTCTGTTCCAACTGATCAGATGTCTGAAAAAATAAATCTTGTGACATACGGTCGCAGTATTATTATAATTTTTTTTTTTTGCCATAATTACCCACCTCTAGGTCCATCCTTATTTTATTCATCTTTGTACACTATAAGGAGGACTGTCTGATAGGTTATGCCATTGACTGCTCAAGTACAGCTACCTGAATTTCTCTAAATGCCAAGACACCTAAAATTGATGTTTGAAATGGTCGGGTGACTCACTACAGTGGTCAATGTGGGCGAAGTGGATCAGTCTTGCATTCAGTCTCACTCAAAATGCAGCGTATTATGAGTTTATTATGTGTTAGTATGACAGCGCAGTGCACTTGTAGTAATATTACTAAGTAAGACTACAAATATGGAAGCTGTATATATTAGCCTCTTAATTCAAAACGCTTGAGCATAGAATAATACAATCGACTACAAATAAAGTACTTGTTTTAATACTGCTTATATTGCATTCACTCCTGAATATCGCTTCCTTTTTACCAGACCACATTTCTTTTTTGATTTTTTTTCATTATATAAAATTCAGAGATACAAGGTTTTGTTCCAACATCCAACATATATATATATATATATATATATATATATATATATATTTATATGACATATTGGAAAAATAAAATAAATGATGGTCTGTGCAAAAGTTATAATATGTGACACCACACTGACACCTGTAATGTATTTTCTTCCAGATTCCCAGTTCAGACGTCTTTTTAACCATGAAGGCAAAAAAGAAAGCAAATATAACTCGACAGTCCACAGCGAAGAGAAGCGTTAGTGCACATTCTGAGGGAACAGCATCAACTGACCCAGCGGAAGAAAGTGAGAAGAATGATATGGACTCAACTACCAGCGCTGAGGCTTCCCAGGAAAAACGGCATTTGCGGATCTCCCAAAGCGACGGCTGCTTCCTCAAGTTCTTGAACAAGGACCGGCAGGCGCGTCCGTCGTTCTGTGACATAGCCGTCACTGTGCGTGGAAAAACGTACCACGCCCACAAGGTGGTGCTAGCGTTCGGCAGTAGCTATTTCCACGCTAAGTTGAGCGAAAATCCAGACCTGGACCATGTTACCTTCGACAACGTGGAGAGCTCCATCTTTGGCCACTTGCTGGACTTCCTGTACACCTCTGAAATGGAAGTGCAAGAAAGCCAGATCCCTTCGTTAGCTGAGGCTGCCTGCTTCTTCGACATGATGGAAGCGGTGAACCTTTTAGCAGGGGAGGTGGAGGTGGCTCCAGGGCGACAGGAAGGTGGGGGGGAAGGGGAGGAGGAGGAAGAACCTGAAACATCTCCTCATGAAGGAAGCGATCAGAAGCCTCAAGCCGAAACCCGGTGTTCGTTCTGTGGCCGGACGTTCCGCTACAAGAAGTCGTTAGATAACCACGTGGCTAAGATGCACAGCATTAGCACCACTAAGGAAGCTGAGGAAATGATTATCAAAGCGGTGGACGGCACCCGCAAATCGTCCCGAAATAGAAGGAATTTGACCAGGTTTGAGAAGCAGGAGACCCGAAACGGCCTCGCAATGGACATCCAACAGGAAGGGAATGCAGAAGAAGCTGCTACGTCTGTTGAGGAGGAGGAAGAAGAAGAAGAAGAGGAAGATGAAGATGAGAATGTTGGCGATCATCATCATGAGCACTTAGAGCAAAGAAGTGAAAGCAGTACAGAACAGACAGAAGCTCCTGTGGAGGAGGAGGTGAGTGGAAGGCCTGAAGGAGACTGCAGGAAGACCAGTGAAGGTGATGGTGAGGACGAAGCTCTCGGGACGTCCGTGAATCAGGAGACTGAACTGAACTCCGACCATGTGGCTAAAGCACGGGGCCCAGCAGAGCAGGTCAAAAGCCACGTTTACCCAGAGGGACTGGCACCCGTTATTATCCAGAGCTCCAGCAAGAAGACCCTCAAATGCCCCAAGTGTAGCAAGACGTTTGACCGTATAGGTGAGGGTTCTGATAAAAACACATAGCATTTCAGAACCATTGACCAATTGTGCTCTCTCTTGACCTCCACGTTTAAGCTATCCGTGCAGTGTAACACCCACATACACACACACAAGTGAACTAGTGGGGGGCAGTTGTGGGCTGGAGTTTAGGGAACCAGCCCTGTGACCGGAATGTAGTCGGTTCGATCCCCTGAGCCGACAGCATGTGAACTGAAGTGTCCTTGAGCAAGGCACCTAACCCCCCGCTGCCACCCGGTCGCCGTGGATAGGGCTGCCCACAGCTCTGGGCAAGTGTGCTCACTGCCTCCTAGTGTGTGTGTTTTCACTAGTGTGTATGTGGGGTTCTTAATCTTAAACACACACTAGGGGGCAGAGAGCACACTTGCCCAGAGCAGTGGGCAGCCCCATCCACGCTGCCCGGTGAGCAGTTGCGGGTTAGGTGCCTTGCTCAAGAGCACTTCAGTCAAGTCCTGTCAGCTCAGGGCCACCAGGCTGGTTTCCTAACCTCCAGCCCACGACTGATTTTTTTTCCTATAGTGAATAACTGCTTATATGCTTATATACTTATTTCTTAAATGGGCATGACACCAGCTACAGCTTGATGCATGACTTCACATGTTGAACAGCAGGGGGAGACATCGCCACAGTATTGAGAGGTGGATGTATTTACACTTATGTGACATAATTGGATAAAATGTGTCTCAAATGTCCCTCTATCTCTGTTTTAAATGCATCTTGGGTGCATTTACACCTGCATTTAATGTGGATAATCGAGATATAATCCTTATACTCAAGATGTATGAAACAACGGGGTCTAGAATTTCTACACGATTCACCCAATGTAGGTTTAAATAGGTTTACATTAATGCTGATGTTCTGTATTTCAGTCATGTACTGTTGGCTCAGGGGATCAAACCGGCGACCTTCCGGTCACAAGGCTGGTTCCCTAACCTCCAGCCCAGCCCTGACTGCCCCCAGCCCATGACTGCCCCTGAACTTATTTGTTATAAATGATGTATTAATAATTAGGGGTGGGCGATATGACAAAAATGTAATATTGTGATGCTTTATCGTGACGTTTTCACGATACACAATATGCATCAAGATATTTTGTTTTTCTGAGGTTCAACAAGTTGGAACAGACAAAATTGAGCCTGTAGTGCCACATATAGTATTAGTAATAATACATGTACAACCTCAGTGGTTTGTTTGTTCAATGTTTTACAAACTGCACTGCACTAAATCCAATTAAACAGGCCAAAATATGCTCACTGTGTGATGAAACGTGGTCAGTACTGATGATATCCATGATATGCTCAGAAAAGGGTTTTGTGATGTAATTTATGACAATGATATAATATCATCATATTGCCCACCCCTGTTTATAAGATATTGTTTGTTGTTTCGTTTTGTGGTTTCCAGTAGAACTGGACTGTTGACAAGCCATGTTTATGGGTAATATATAACGTTATTGATGTTTTTGCTTTTTTTTGTCCTCACAGGAAAATACGAGAGTCACACCAGAGTGCACACGGGAGAGAAACCTTTCCAGTGCGACATCTGTCTGCAGCGCTACTCCACCAAGTCCAACCTCACTGTGCACAAAAAGAAACACGCCGGCGACGCCCCCGTCCAGAGGAAAGAACACAAATGCCCCTTCTGCAGCAAACTGCACGCCAGCAAAAAGACGCTCGGCAAACATGTCAAAAGGTGTGAAGTTATGCTGAAATTTAAACACTTGCAAATTTTATTTTCCACCGTATTGCTACTCTGAAAATTACATTTTTTTACTCCGAGCTTGATGAAGAGAAAAAATAGGGTTTTTTGAGAATGAATGAACAGAAAAGTATATATATATATATATAAATAAAAAGTTGGCGTCGTTACATTTGCCTCCTCTTGTATTCATTCAATTTCAGTTTGAACACAAGCATGATTTATATGTTTTGTATCAAACTGTAACAGTCACTGAGAATTTTAATCTAATTTTTTATTAGACTCAGTAGAAACAGCCTGGTCTGATTCCATGTTTTGTTTGTAAAAAAGTTACACATCCTCTAGAGAGAACACACTTAAATATGATATTTGTCTGCAAATTTCAGCGCACATTTTCTATTTATATGATTGATATATTTTGATGTTTTGTGTCAAACTGCCAAATCACTGAGAATTAAAAAAAATTATACACTATATGGACAAAAGTATTGGGACACCTACACATCACACCTAGAAGAATACAGAAGAGCGTTTGTGAGGTCAGACACTGATGTTGGACGAGAGGGTCTGGCTCACAATCTCCATTCTAGTTCATCACAAAGGTGTTTGATGGGGTTGAGGTCAGGGCTCTGTGAGGGTCAGTCAAGTTCGTCCACACCAAACTCACCCAGTCAGGCGTTTATGGAGCTGCTTTGTGCACTGGGGCTCAGTCATGCTGGAACAGGAAAGGTTCTTCCCCAAACTGTTCCACAAAATTGGAAGTGTACAATTGTCCAAAATGTCTTGGTGCTGAAGCATTAAGATTCCCCTTCACTGGAACTAAGGGTTCTAGATCAACCCCTGAAAAACAACCCCATATCATCATCCCTCCTCCACCAAACTTTACAGCTGGCACAGTGCAGTCAGGCAGGTAACGTTCTCCTGGCATTCACCAAACCCAGACTCGCCATCAGACTGACAGATAGTGAATTTACGTATTGTGTAAATACATTAAACAGAGTGATAGTAAAAACTCCAGACTTCTAATGGTTCTAACACAGCAGCTCCTGGAAACGTTTCCTCCTCATTATTCTCTATGTGTTTGCAGGTTCCATCCTGACCGCATCCAGGAGTTCTTGAGCATGAGGAAGAGGAAGAGTGAAGGGTGGAAGTGTGATGTGAGTTATTTGTCTTCTGGAGTCACTTTTATTCTGCTTGTATGTAGATGATTCTGCTGAACTGGTATAAAATCAGTTACCAATTAAACTGTTAAATCTAAAAAGTATAAGATTTGTTGCGCTGCCTCTAGTTGCGTAGTTACAATGACCTCTTACAAGGTTAAAGCGGGTAGTTTGGGAATAATTTATTAAGAATTTTATACTTTTTTATTTTTAAGTAATAAATATTAAAATATTTGCTATTTGATATCAGAAACTATAATTACAGTGATTCTTCAACAGTTTACATACTGTACTGTAGTAAATCCAGTAAAAAAATAAGAATTATGCTTTTTTTTGGAGTGAATCATTCAGTTATTCAGTGTTAATATCCTCGACAAGCTCAGAAAAACATAACTTGACATAATTTATCATGACAACAGTTAAAATATTGTTATGTTACCCACCCCATCAACTTCACTGTTGATATTCTTGTCTTGAAAACAAATCGCAGGCATTTAAGCACAGGCATTTAGATCAAAATGTCTTTAATATTATATATAAAACATAAACTCAGTCAGGTTGGCCCAAACCTCTGACTGGTTCTGTATAGCAGATTATTGTTAATATTATTATGGCTATTATAGTAGCTATAATTATGTTTATGTGATTATAAACTGTATGTGACTGTTTTTCTCTCCAGATCTGCCACAAGTCCTTCACTCGTCGGCCACATCTGGAGGAGCACATGATCCTGCATTCTCAGGACAGGCCTTTTAAATGTGCTTACTGCGACGACTACTTTAAATCACGCTTCGCCCGATTAAAACACCAGGAGAAGTATCACTTAGGTGGGTTTAATTCCTTCCTCTTTTGGACGTTATGTTTGTTTTCTTTGGCGGTAGGAGCAGCTGGTGTTTGTGGGTCCTTTAGCGGTTTTGTTTTGTCCTGTTGTTCTCCCAGGACCTTTCCCGTGCGACATCTGCGGGAGACAGTTTAACGACACGGGCAACCGAAAGAGGCACATAGAGTGCACCCACGAAGGGAAGAGGAAGTGGACCTGCAACCTCTGTGGGAAATCCGTCCGAGAGAGGTGAGACTAGGACTGTTGTCAAGGCCTCCTCTGTCGAGTCTGAGGCAACTTTCAATTAGAAAGTAATATGATAAAAAAAAGTCATAATAAAATACAATCTCTATCTTTAATGGCTTAATTAAGTTAATTTACTGAGCTTGTTTGTCAGTTTTGACATCGTAATTATATGAAGATATCCTCCTTTTTTGTTTGACGTCTTTATAGTAACATTGTCACTCTCGTCTTGGCTCCAGAACGACGCTGAGGGAGCACCTGAGGATCCACAGTGGAGAGAAGCCTCATCTCTGCAGCATCTGCGGCCAAAGCTTCCGCCACGGCAGCTCCTACAGGTACAGCGGAGGAGTTACGGCGCAGCTGCGGCTCTCTACACTGTAAAAAAATCAGGCTGCCTTAAAATTTTAGGTTAATTAAACTTCGAATAGTACAAGAGTACAAGAATCTGTGTTTTAATGTACTTTTTTAAGTTAAACCCCAATTCTGTACAGTGTGTTAGTAATGGTTTACAGTATTGTAGAGAAAAATCTGTTTATGATGTACTTTTAAAGGCTTGTTCGCACAGGATTAGTGTTGCTGGTGAGGTAGGTATAATTTTTGCTGGCAAACTCTCAATTTAGTCTCCTCTGAATGTGCTACATTGGTCATTTTTACGGACTGTGCACTCCCACGTCAGTAGAGATTCTGGCTTCTTTTATACAACACGAGCAGTACAAATAATCCCAGATTATATTAATCCTGTGTGAATCGACGTGTCTGTAAAAACATTGTCATACAGGTGATTCAAGATGATTCATCCAATTTCAAAATGATTTATTTCACTTGTAAATCATTACAGATCAATGCAGTGAACTGTAAATGGTTTAAATGAGCATAAAGTTTATTATGTAATACAAGGTCTCAGTATGAACCTCCTCCAGCTGTACAGACAACATCAACACCACAGTCAGATTCATCCCATACTGGATTGAGCGTGTCGGGTGTCGCTGCACTCACGGCTCTTTCAGTGCGATTTCGGAGATCATCCAGTGTTGTGGAACCAACGACGAACGCTCTGAGCTGTTGGAGCTTCACTGACCACGAAAATCATGCTGCACAGTTATGACCGATTCACTCTTATTGAAGTGGAGAACGCAGAATGCTTTCTGCTCAGGGGTCTCCCTCTCCTCTCAGACTGAAGGGAGCCATCTTCCACTGACAGTCAGAAACTCTATGACCCCCTCTTTCAATTGGATTGTGATTGGTTCCTAGGAGCCTCACGGTTGTAAAAATATGGCGCTTTGAAATCAGATGAATCTTTTTTAATCACCCTGTATTCTGTGGAAAGAAATCGGTCGGGTTCTTAAAAATATGTTAACCCACCACTCCACGGAAAACTAATTCTGTACTAGTACTAAAGTAAGAAATTGGAAAAAAAATCTATCCTAATCTAAATCAACGGTTCTCAAAATAATCCCCAGGTCCATGTTATGCTCAGTCCCCAAGTGTTGGGAGATGGGATCAATCCAAAATGTGGACCGTCTGGGGGTCCCTGAGGAGGACAACCTTGAATTTAACCTTTAACTTAAAGGTCCCATATCCTACATTTTCCTTTCCTTTTGTTTTTTTTTCTTTGAGGTCCACTTTTGGTGTTTCTGTGGGTTTTTATGTCCCCAAAACAGCCATATTTCATTTTTACATGACTATTTTCCAACCTGTCTGTTTTTTGTTACTGTGCCTTTTAAGAGTGATATGTAAATGAGCGCTGTAACTTCATTGTGAATGGGCGGAGCTAAACTGCTGTAGGCAGGTATATGTAAATGCATCTGTTTTTTTGTGACATCACAAACTCAGTCATTTCAACATGGGCTGCTTTTGCAGATTAGTTTTCCTACATGAACTGCATGGACTGAAAGTGAGAACATTACATTTTGGAACTTTAACAGTGTTTACATATTACATTCTTGAAAAAAGATGGTTCTTCAAGGGTTCTTTAGTAAAGAAAGTGGTTCTATATAGAACCATGAACACTCAAAGAACCCTTTGCATGATTATAGGGTTCTTTTCATCATGAAAGGTTCCTCAGACTGATGGAAAATGTGCACGAATGTGCAATAGACGGTTCTATATAGAACCTTTTTGTAAATGGTTGTATATAGCACCCAAATTGGTTCTTCTGTTGTTACGATGTCAGGCTTGTAGCTGTAGAAGAGCCCTTTTGGGTGCCATATAGAACCCTTTGCAAAAAGGTTTTAGAACCATTTTCTTTACTAAAGAACCCTCGAAAGAACCATCTTTTTTAAGAGTGTAGATAAAATTGAGGAAAATTTCCATGAGATTTAATTTATGCAGCCAGTCAACAGTCTAAGTCTTTTCTTCCTCAGGCTGCATCTTCGTGTGCACCATGATGATAAGCGGTACGAGTGTGAGGAATGTGGCAAAACATTCATTCGTCATGATCATCTAAAGAAGCACAGGAAAATACACACCGGTAATAGAAACCGTTTAAGACTCTTCACTCCAAATTCTGTTTATTTTTCCACCCACTGAGAATTTAGCATCGCGCTGAGTTTGAGTTTAGAAGACATGGTTATGGCTCTTATGTCAGATTTCGGTCCTCCGCAGGTGAGAGAGCGCACCAGTGCGAAGAGTGTGGGAAGTGTTTCAGGCGTGCCGACCACCTGACTGTCCATTACAAAAGCATTCACCTGGGAGAGAAAGTCTGGCGAAAGTAAGCACTTCTACACGTCACACAATCCAACTGGGTACTTTAGTACAGGGGTACTATGGAGGTCCATTTCCACCACTGGAAAAATAGCATAGCTTTTATATAGCGGTTCTATATATATAGTAAATAATAATATAATAATGAGAAAATTGACTTAGGACGCATAATTATGAGATAGCATCTCATAATTAAGATCCTGTCTCATAATTACAGCTCAGTGTCTCATAGTTATGACATGTTGTCTTATAATATGTTCACATAGTAGCTCATAATAATGACATACTCATAAAAACGACTTTTTATCTCATAGTTATGACATAGCATCTGATAATTGTCTTGCTGTCCTATAAAGAGTTCCTAAAGAATCTCATAATAATGACTTACTGTATCATAACGATGACTATCTCATAATGATAACTAGGTACGTCATAATGACAGTGTCCTATATCATTATGATAATTTAGTATCTTATAATTATAACGTAGCATCTCATTATGAGACAATTTTCTCATTAATAAGACATAGTGAGTCATAATTTTAAGATACTAAGTCATAGAAAGTCATAATTATGAGAGAGTCATAACTATGAGATAATAAATCATAACTATGAGATACTAAGTCAAAACTATGAGAAACCTTCTCATTATTATGACACACTGAATGGCCTTTTTTCAAGGTAGAAATGGGCTTTGATTGGACGCAGTTCTAGCATTCATGAAAAAAAAAATGAAATTAAACACACAGACAAAAGATTTTGAGAGCATGTTCTCCAAACCTGCAGGTACAAGGCTGTAGTGCACCAGTGTGAAGTGTGCAAGAAAGAGTTCAGAGGGAAGACCAACCTGATGACCCATTTCAGAACACATTCAGGTAAAGAGGAGTTATTCACATCATCGTGCCACAGTTTCGTCTGTATGACAGAACCGTTCCTGGAGATCTACCACCCTGCGTCGTTTCTCCTGCCCATTTTTCAGTCTCCCTTTATCCTTTAGAAACAGGCTGTTTTTGTTACTGTCCTTTAAGACTGATATATGTAAATGAGCTGTACTCTGATTGGCTGATCAAAAAGCAGTTCAGTCTGAAACACTGCTTTCATTGAGACTGGGTGGCGCTAAAGTGCTTGAAGCTAAATAGGTGTATATATGTAAATGTGTTTGTTTTTGTGGCATCATAACAATTTAAAAATAATTGTGAGTTTTTGTAGCCTAGTTTCCATATATGTATACTGTAACTCTTTTATGTCTTAAAAGTGAAGAAAACTAGTTTTTCATCATATAGGCCCTTTAAAAATGACTTTTTTTCATAAACAACAGCTGATCGGTCTTGTTGACCAATCCTTCCCATCTGAATTGCTCTTTTTGTTATTTTAAAACTCAACAGGTGAGAAACCCCACCGGTGCGTGATCTGCAACCAGACGTTCCGCATTAAGAAAACTCTGACCAAGCACATGGTCATCCACTCAGATGTTCGTCCCTTCAACTGCCCCCACTGCAGCGCCACCTTCAAGCGCAAGGACAAGCTAAAATACCACGTGGACCACGTCCACAGCGGACGTCTTGTGAGCCAGTCCCCGTCCCATATGTCCACTGCCTCAAACGACAAGCTCCCAGGACCCCTGACCTCCTCCGAAACGGCCAAAGCTTACAAGAGCGTCCTGCAGGGTGACGTCTGTGTCCCGGTCACTCTGGTGCCTGTGCAGATGCCTGAAGAGACTGACTTGGCCCATGCGGTCCAGCAGCAGCAGCAGCCGCAGCCAGGCAGTTATCAGTCGGCCACTGATCTCGTGTTTCTGGAGAAATACACGCTGACCCCTCAGCCGGCGAACATAGTGCACCCGGTGCGGCCAGACCAGATGCTGGACCCCCGAGACCAATCATATCTGGGCACTCTGCTGGGCCTGGACACGGCCACCACCGTCCAGAACATGGCTGCTTCTGAGCATGCCCACTAGCACTTCTTCTGGCTTTTAAATGCTCAGCTGCATAAACAATAGTCATGCTGACCTGTGCTTCCTTGCCGTTAAGCATTTGCAGAGTGTAATTTATTTACAGCAGAACATCAAACTTAGAGATGTGCATTCTTACTAATTTTGATATTTGTGTGTCTGTAAGGTTCAAGAACCACATATCGTTTAACCGCAAGGGAATGTCATTCAGAGTTGTTTGATGTGAAATGCTCCGTTCTAGAGAGTTGGAATTGTTCACAGTGGTGGTGATGAGAACCAGACATCCACCTCCAAAATCACCCTCAGAGAATGTAATGAAATGGTGTAGATAAAGTGGCTATATTTGCCTTGTAGACAAGGCAAACCCCTGGTTCCTATCACCACCACTATAAAGAAATCCGAGTCTCTCCACTGAATGATTTCAACAATTATGCAGAAATTTTAAAAAATTGGTGGAATTTCCCTTCAATGTACCTAGTAAACAATTGGCCGGCAAATCTACATTGAGATCACATACATGACAACAACGGACTCTTATTTTTTGTATTATAATTACAGTGAAGGATTTGAAGGTACAAACTGAGGAGTGATTTTAAGCTACAGGATATAATTTACAGTAATGTGATTTACAGTGCAGCACTTTGGCTTAAATGCCTGATGAAAAAGAGCTTTAGACTTTTAAAGCCTCAGGGAACCTAAATCTGTGATTTCTTTCTAAGTACCTTAATCTTGCTTTTGTTGGTGTGTGCAACTTTCCAGTGTCCACTGAATGGCTGATGTATTTAAAGTGTTTCCATATAAAGGCTTGATAATGTTTTCAGTGAAGGGTCTCAGCAGGATCTACAGCACCAGATGTATACACTGTGTGGCCAGAAGTATGTGGACACCCCTCCTAATTATTAAGTTCAGGTGTTTCAGCCACACTCGTTGCTAACAGGTGTATAAAATCAAGCACATAGCCTTGCAGTCTCCATATACAAACACTGGCAGTGAAATGGGTCGTACTGATGAACTCAACGTTTAAATGTGGCACTGTCGTAGGACGCCACCTTTGCTATGAGTCAGTTTGTGAAGTTTCTGTCCTGCTAGATCTGCCCCTGTCAACTGTAAGTGCTATTATTGTGAAATGCAAGCACCTAGAGCAACAACAGCTCAGCCACAAAGTGGTAGACCATAAAACCTACAGGGCGGGACCACAGAGTGCAGAAAGTGTAGCACTTAAAAATCACCTGTTCCCTGTTGCTTCACTCACTGCAAAGTCCCAGTCGGCCTCTGGAAGCAACATCAGCACAAGAATTGCGTGCTTCATGAAGTGAGTTTCCATGGCTGAGCTGCTGCACACAAGCCTAAGATCACTATGCGCAATGCCAAGAGTCGGCTGGTGTGGTGTAAAGGGCCGCCACTGGACTCTGGAGCAGTGGAAACGTGGAGTGATGAATCACACCTCTCTGTCTGTCAGTCTGATGGACGAGTCTGGGTTTGGTGGATGTCAGGAGAACGTTACCTACCGGAATGCACAGTGCCAACAGTAGAGTTTGGTGGAGGAGGGATGATGGGCTGGGGCTGTTTTTCAGGGTTTGGGCCCCTCAGTTCCAGTGAAGGGTGATGTTGATGCTGCAGCACAAAGACATTTTACACAGTTATCTGCTTCCAGCTTTGTGTCAGCAGTTTTGGTGAAGAGCCTTTCCTGTTCCAGTAGGACTGAGACTCTATGCACAAAGCAGCTCCATAAAGACATGGTTTGACCAGTCTGGCGTGGAGGAACTCCAGTGGCCTGCACAGAGCCCTGACCTAAACCCCACTGAACACCTTTGGGATGAACTGGAATGGAGATTGTGAGCCAGAATATCAGTGTCTGACCTCACAAATGCTCTTTAGACTGAATGGACACAGATTCCCACAGACACTCTGCAAAATCTTGTGAAAAGCTTCCCAGAAGAGTGGAGGCTGTCAGGTGTCCATATACTTTTGGTCATATGGTGTTTGTAGAGCCCATTTTACTCATTTTTCCCTACTGCTTAGTTCTGCTTCAGTGGAGTAGCAGTTGGAAAAAGGGCTGTCAATCAAACATGCCCTTTAGAATATTAGGTCACGCCTAGTCAGTTCGCTACGGAGCCCTGCCAGTCAGTTTGAATAAAAATAATGTGTTCCTAATGTGTGGCCACAACTTAGTAATGCGTGGGAACAAGATAAGTCGTGGCTCCGACTTAGTAAGGTGTGGGAATGAGATCTTGCCTGATTAATCTTTGGTCAAGGCTCAATTACCTTACTAAGCTGTGGCCACAACTTAATTATCTCGTTCCCACACCCTAAGTCGTGGCCACGCATTATTTATATTTATACAGGATGTGACCAACAGGGCTCCGTAGTTCTCAGATAGGTCTGATCAGCGTTTTTTAAGCTGTGTTTTATTGTATTAATGTAATTTTATTTAACTTCATTAGAAATTTGGCGGATGTTTAATATAATACAGCACACATTATTTAATATTTTACACTGTGTTCTCTGCGACTTTAAAAGCTTTCTAATTTGTTTAAAATTCAACCCGGCAGTGGAAATCATGACAGCTAAAGAAATAATAATGAATAATGGCATTAAACTGCAGAAGCTGATCAAACAGAGGTCGTCTCACTCTGATGGCACATTCGCCTACGGCAAGAACTGCTTTAAACGTGAGTGACATCACTAAACGCGCGACTTATGCACTAATAAATAATTGCAGCTCACCAATAAACAAAGGAGCGAGTGAAGTGTAGGTACAGTATGTTGAAATTCTTCAGTGTGATTTTCACTGTATTCTGCCTGAACATTTATTCCAATATGCAATTCAGTTGTTCTCTGCTGAATTGTGAGGCTGAGTGATTTAGGAAAATGTGTCATAATGATTTTTCTGACCAATATTCAGGTCATTTAAGTGCAATAATTTTCTGTAAATTAATCTTTAGGCCTTTTATTTTGCCAGGAAGACCAGCACATGCATTTTTTCCCAGATTTGAGGCTGATTGTAGTGTGCCATAATGTCGGTTCATGAGTTCTGCATTAGTAGCATGTTATCTGAGCATGTTAGTTTTCGGTTCTAAATATTTATCATAATTCCAGTATCGGGCAGATAATACATTTTCCCATTTTCCTGTTAATGAGCGAATAATAGCCTATATCGGCTGCTGATCGATCATACACCCTTTAAAACCACTGAAATGTGCAGTGCTCCAGATCTATGATTAGGATCTGCTGATCTTAGATATAGTTGGGCTTATTTTTATTATTTTATTACTAATTTTTTTCTTCCTGCATTCTAAATAAGACAGATGGCCAGAAGTAGAAAGATAGATAGCGTAACATTTCTATCTACACTAGAAATAAGATCGGCTACACTTCTTCCGGTCCAGGGGCTGGCAACGTGTGACTCCGGAGCTGCATGCAGCTCTTTTACTGTCCTGTTGTGGCTCCACAGCAGAATCAGATTAGTAGGTAAAAATAAAATAATCCTCCTTTACAGTAAAATAAAGCTCTGCTGATCGTTCAACACAGTTTAACAATAAATGGTCTTAAACTCTGGAGTTAATTTAGAACTGCTGATTCACCCTTTAACCCTGAAGATCAGCGCAGACTGCTGGTCACTATAGCAACACAGACTACAGTCTTGCCTGGCTAGTAGCTAACGAAACGGCAAAGAGAGAGATTTAAGACGAACGTCGATCATTTGGAGACGAATGGACTTATTAGTGTTTATAATCACCTGATACGTCCTGATACGTTTAATCTGCAAAGAGAAACTGAAACACTAAAAAGTTGCGTGGCTTAAGTCGCTTCTCATTCGCCAACTTCTTGTTCAAATTTTCCTGTTCCACCTTAAATGGTTACATTCTGGTGCCTCAGGCAGAACGGCAAATTGGAGGTGGAACGGGAAATTGAAGCTGGAGAACGAGAAGCGACTTCAGCCTCGTACAAAGCCGAATGTTAAGAGACATTTTACAAGAAACTATTCTACTTTTGAGAAAAAGTTTCCTGCCAGAGATGGGAGAAAAGCGGCTATAGCTGAGCTAAAGCTTAAAGCAGAACAAAGCAATTCTGCGTAATTTTTAGCCTCTACTAGGACATCAGCACCTACTGAGACACAGCCAAGATGGTAAAATGGACATAAAATATTGTGGCTCCTAAGGCAGTTTGATTTTTGTTGAAAGGGCAAAATGGCTCTTCTTAACATTTGGGTTGCCGACCCCTCTTCTAGATACTGAGTTCACAGCTCCTCTCGGCTCTGGGATTTAGATGAATGTCTTTTAATTGTATTATCATTTTCAACACTGTGGTAACCTTGCTCTCTCTTTAAACATGATTCAATGGAGGCAGGTGCTTAATTATAGCCCAACATTTTTAAGGTCAGTCATATAATGTACAGTCTGACACTACACAAATTTAGAAGTAAGAAAAAATAAATCAGAGTACATTTAGATATACAGGATGGTGAAATAACAGCGAGGCCTTTTGATGGTGCTGTAGTGTTAGAGGTGTGGAGAAGGCCCTGGGGAGCCACTTGGTCCTCATAAAACAAGCTGTGATAGGTGAGCTTTTCCCTCAGGTGGGTTATAGGGTGATCTTCTGGAGAGGTTATCCTGCACGAACATCTCTCCTATCCATCATCGCTGAGCTAGTGGCAAGGATAGATAAAGAAGGGTCAGGTAGTCAGAGTTGTATCTCTATGGGTTCATCCTGGCCCACATTTTCTTTCACTTCCATGGGTTCCTCCTCATCATCTTTTCCATCAGCTTTCATGGGTTATTCTTGATCCAGTTCTCCATATTCCAGGGATTCCTACTGATGCGGTTCTATATCCTTCTCCATGGACTCCCCCTGATCGAGTTCTTCACCCACCTTCATGCACTCTTCCTGGGCCAGTTCTTGATGAACTTTAGTGGGTTGATCTTCATCCAAAATCATGGTGAACAGACTTGCTAGATTGTAATTTGCCGTGGTGGTGCTGGGGAACCTTCAGCAGTTCTGTGTGAAAGATAGCAACACTTTGGTTACGTGTTTTGTCCAAAATGGTGTTGTCGAGGGTCCAGGTGGGCTGGTGTTAACAGTTCAGTGTGCTAAGCTTTATACACTCTTAGGACCACAACAAGTAAGGTGTGTTAATGGGCAATGGTCAGAGCTGCCTGTTTGTAAAGGTCAGTATCACTTGTAGTTCAAATCAGTTTAAATTTAAAAAGTGGAAAACTTTTTTGATCTTTTTTTTTTACATTTAATCCCGTTTCTCTGTTTCCTCAGCTTCATGTAGACTGGATCAGTCAATGTTTTATTTTCCTGAGAGAGTACATGCCGCAGGGCGAAGAGGAGGTGTTTTTTTTGTTCTCGCTTTTCCACAGTGCAAGTCAAATGTGATGATGGAAGAGTGCTCTATAGAGGATGTGAGTGTCCTTCATGTCCGTCCTGCACATAAACACTCTGTATTCTTATCTGAGTTACTGACGCTACTGTCGCTCACATACATACAATCACTTACTATGAGCCTCATTACTGGGTGGTCCCATAAGCCTGTGAGGCAGGTTAAAAACATTGAAAATAATATTTAATTTAGCAATTTGCAAAAAAAACTGCAATACAGTTTGTTTCATGAGAGCTTGATGACTGTTTCTTTTGTTTTCAGGTGGTCGCAATGAGCGGGTGAGTATGAATACACAATATCTCAGCATTTCCAATAATTTTGCTTAAAAAAATTGAAAAATTGAACAATATTAATGAAGGATGAGTGATATGGTTTAGTGTGATATCTACCTGTGATGCAAAGTCATGTAAATCATTGTAATAAAGTTATAATGAATGATTTGTCTTGTGTTGACAGTGATATCTGCGTGTGCGGCACTTCTTACTGCTGCAGCTGCTGCTGATATACTCAAACCTGCAGAGGGACTGGAAGAAATTACAACCCAAATGTTTCAACTTTTAAGCATTACTGTAACATTGCTTTCCTTTTCCAGAACAAATGTTCTTATTTTAACCAGAATAAAGGCACTTCCTTAAACACTGGCATTTCATCCTTTCCAAAGCACATTTAACATATCAGTGCTGTCGGAACAAAAATACAACAAAACGTGTAACTTGATTTTTTTCTGCAATATTTAAACACAGCAGTTGTCCTTTATGAAATATTATGGTGACTGGACACAGAAATGCTTCAAAATTAGGAGTTTCTTTATTACTTACATTAAAGGTTAAGAAAGTTTTTTGCCTTCTCCTGAAAATCTAGAATAGGTCCCATATGCTAAACCCCATAGCTAAACAAAGAGTCTTCTTCATTAAGTCCACACTCTACACTCACTGACCATTTTTTCAGCTCCACTGACCATACAGTTTCACTTTGTCGTTCTACAGTTACAGACTGTAGTCCGTCTGTTTCTCTAAATACTTTGTTACCCTGTTTTTCAGTGGTCAGGACCCCCACAGAGCAGGTACTATTTGGGTGGTGGGTCATTCTCAGCACTGCAGTAACACTGATGTGGTGGTGGTGTGATAGTGTGTGTTGTGCTGGTCTGAGTGGATCAGACACAGCAGTGCTGCTGGAGTTTATAAACACCTCAGTGTCGCTGCTGGACTGAGAACCAAAAACATCCAGCCAACAGCGCCCTGTGGGCAGCGTCCTGTGACCACTGATGAAGGACTAGAGGATGACCAACACAAACTGTGCAGCAGCAGATGAGCTATCGTCCCTGACTTTACATCTACAAGGTGGACCAACAAGGTAGGAGTGTCTAATAGAGTGGACAGTGAGTGGACACAGTGTTTAAAAACTCCAGCAGGTTTCCTCCTTGGAGGTGCTCATATTTTATTGTGTTCTTTTTCTCCTCACTCAGTAATGCTACTTTTTTTAGTTTTCATAAAAAATATTAAATAGTGCTGCTTTAAATGGCTTCAACTGTCCAATGTTAAGTTATAGCAGGCTAAAAAAAGGTGAACAGACACAATCTTTAGCTTGATGCTAATACAACAAGGGAATTCCTATCAACAGGCTAATGGAAATTAGCATCATGCTAGCAGTAGAAATTTCAGTAAAAATGCTACTTGCGAAGCAAGTTAAAAAGGTCTCAGGATTAAACAGTGATATGTTTGTGATTCGCATGGACGGCTGGTATGTTCATGATTTTATGACTATGCTTTACACACTTCAAGTGTTTAGTTCATGCAGGCAAGCTAATTCTTCCTGAAACGGTTTAATCAGGGCTAATTTTACATGATAGCGTCTGGAGCCTGGTCACTTAGCAATTTATACCTAATGCCATCAGATTAATAAAGATATATATCCAAAAATCCAGCTTTTTTGATTTTTAAAGTGTTATGGGGACATACCTACTGAAAAAAACAGCACAGAGCAGCAAGCATTCCATGCTGGTCTAGTGCTGGTTTAGCTGGTCACCCAGCAAGATCATGCTGGTTGACCAGCATGCCAGCATCCACAACACAACATCTGCTTGTTTTGCTGATGACCAGTCCTGCTTACTGTTGTCTTCTGCATGTACAGTAAGCTGACATGGCTGGACAGCTTAGACAGAATGACTGAAATCAGCTGAACTATGGTGTTCAAATGTTTTAGTCTTCCTTTCTGCAGACGCACAAAGCTGTGTGGAGTCCAACTCTAGCTCAAGGCTTTCTAGTTCCTGAGCAGGAAAGCTACGAACACGGCTCCGAGGTTTCCTACGGCTGTAATTCCGGACTGAAATCCGGAGCTGAAGCATGGTGGGGGGTGATAAAGTGTGAAAATGGTAGATGGTCCCACACCCCTCAGTGCATTGGTAAGTACATTTCCAGGCTATAGTCGACATGATGCGATGAATGTATAACTTTTGTGTTGTTTTCATTGTTGTAATATACTCAGAATATACATATGCAGTGTTATGTGTAATTACAGCCAACATATAGATATAATAATGTGTCCTGAATGTAATGAAAATCATATAAAATATATTTTAGAACTCTTTTTCGCGTGGAAATCACACCAGATGACTTACGCCAATGCATAAATGTTCGTGTTTGTTGTCCCAGCTTTAAGTGACTGTATCGCACCAGATGTGCCACACACCACAGCAGAACATTACAAGCATCATATTCTACTAACAGCACAGTTATCTGTGCTTGTGATAAAGGTTACGAACTTAATGACACAGATTATCTTGAAGCAGAATGTGAGAATGGAGAGTGGAGTGCACTGCCGACGTGTACACGTGAGTATCCTTTTTTATATCTGGAAATAAACGGTGCATTAATATGTTTAACTATCACTGAGTGCGTTTACATGCACTCAATAATCCAATCATATTTGGATTTCTGCAGTTATCTGATTATTCAAATGGTCATGTAAACAGCACACTCCAATTTTTTTAGATCGGAGTAAGGTCTAGAAATCTGATTAAGAAATCTGATAAAGAGGCTGGATTTTAGCTCAGTAGTCAGATTTCTCAGTGCATGTAAACTCTTACTCTGATTTCTTTCGGATTTCTCAGTCTGCGCATGAGTGAAAACAGACTGCGGTACTGGAAATAAGCGAGGAGCGTCGCCGCGAGACGCAGCAAAACACTTTTGGAGCGACACTGAAACCAAATACATGCTTGAGGAAATGAAGGATTTAAATATTCTTGATCTTCTAGATGATGTTTGTTCATATTTTCAGCTAAAGTGACGTAATGTTTTTAAAAAAAAGCTGCAGCATGAAGTTTGAGTTTACCTTACCCTACTTTATTCATTTATTCATTCATGCATGCATTCATTTATTTATTTGTCTACTTATGACAAAACTGCATACTAAATGCCTGTTTGTGATTAGAGCCTCAGTCGCACATGACCCAAACCTAAATACAGCCTGATAACCCGAGTCCAAACACGAACCAGACCGGACAAAATGTTATCCAAACCTGACTTGACCTGACCCACGTCAAGTTTCGAGCCTGAAACTGACCTGAGCTTAAAAAAATTCAGTTCAAAACCAGCCCAACATCACCCAAATGTGCCAAACAAAACCCAACAGTAAAGTGCTGGTTAAACTACCATGTACTGACCGTAACACGGACAAATAAAGTTACAGCAGCCTCACAGAAACATTATCTTGCAGGTCATGCAGTGTCCACTTTTTTGTAATGTTTTGCCATCTAAATCATAATTTTGGGTCATTTCTTAAGCTCTCACACTGCACGAAGAAATCTCAAGTCAACCAACTGACAGAACAAACTTGCATCATGACTATATTTTTCTCTTTCTGCATATCGTTACGGAGCCACTAATGGGCCATGGTTAAAAACAAATGGTAAGGACATTGTGTTCCCTCACAATAAGTTTGCATTTCTTTGCTAATGCAATTGATTTTGCAAGCAAATGTAAAACTTTCATGAGGGAAAACAAAAAATCTCAAAAGGGAATGCAAAACATTTGCAAGGGAGTGCAATATTGTTGCAATTTTTTTTTTCGCAGTGACACTCTAAGAGCTCAGTATATCATAGCCAGGAGTACAGCTAGAACTTTTAGAATGGGGTGGCCAGGTAGGACCTAGAGATTTTACTGGGGGGAGACATTGCAAGGGAAAACAAAGAAAACTTAATAAAGTAGCACTACTGGAATAAAACTGCATAAAAAGTGATGCATTGTTCTTTCTCTGTACATAAGTAAATCTGTCCATTATTTTCACATAAATAAAATATTACCTCTAGCATCTAACACAATAATTGCCAAAAGTAAACTAAAAGACAAAATTGATGCAGTGCATTTTAGGCATTCATAAGCAAATCATGTATTTGTAACAAGCTAGTTAAATGCATCACTTTTTAGGTGCACACTTGGTGTTAACTATAGGAAAAATGGTCAATATAAACCGGCCATAGAGGTTGTTCATTTAGGCCCTCACTACACATGAGTCTAATGATTAGAAAGCCACACAGCACTGTATAAGGTGAGGGGCCTAGCTTTAGCACCAACCCTTTTTGAAAATTTATATAGCACCAAAACAGGATCTCCTGCTGTTACGTTGTAACCCTTTTTGGTACTACATAGAACCATTTTCAAAAAGGTTCTACAACTCCAAAAAAGTTGCGATGCTGTGCAAAATGTAAATAAAAATGCAATGATGATTATTTAAACCCTATATTTAATTGAAAATAGAACAAAGAATACATATCAAATGTTGGGGCCTGTTTAACTCACCTCTTCTTTTAACAACACTCTGTAAGCGTTTGGGAACTGAGGAGACACTGCGGTAGTTTTGAAAGTGAAATGTTTTTCCATTCTTGTTTGATACAGGATTTCAGCTGCTCATCAGTTCGGGATCTCTTTTGTTGTATTTTTAGTTTCATAGTGTGCCAGATATTTTCAGTGGGTGACAGGTCTGGACTGCAGGTGGGTCAGTTTAGCACTTGCACACTTTTACTATGGAGCCATGCTGTTGTAATACATGTAAAATGTGGTTTGGCATTATCTTGCGAAATAATCTAAGCCTTCCCAAAAAATATCTGCAAATGTTGCCAAAACGCGTATATATGTCCCTCTCCTCTTTAGCCCAGAGAATGCCGTGTCTTTGATTTCCAAAAAGAATTTCAAATTTCGACTTGTCTGCTCACAGGATACGTTTCCACTTTGCCTCAGTCCATCTTAAAAGAGCTCAGGCCCAGAGAAGGTGGCAGAGTTTCTGGGTCCTGTTTATATCTGGTTTCTTCTTTGCGTTTTAGAATTTTAACTTGCATTTGTAGATTCAGTGATGAAATCATATATAAACAGGACCCAGTGGTTTTCAGAAGTGTTCCTGAGCCCATGCAGTGATTTCCACTACAAAATCATGTCTGTTATTTTTTTATTCCAGTTCCATCAAGGCATGTTTCAGCCCCAACAAAGCCTACGCAACCTAGGTTACATTCTGATACAATTCTGAAATTGAGGTACTACAGCTCTTTATCAGCACTGTATCTACTGCTATATCATGACTGAACCCATTTAGCAAACTTTGCAGCTCTTAATTTAGCTTTTAGACCTGTTATTAGCATCAGACTTTCAAATCATTTCTACTAGAGCTGGGCGATATGGAAAAAAATTTAAAATCACAATATTTCAACAACTTTTAATGATACATGACATGCCTGACATCTGATATCTGATAAATTGGAACAGACAAAAAAGTACCAGAAGTGGCACAATTAATAAAGCACCATCAAAAACAATGAACACAATGATTTCACATACTGCACTGCAATAACTGTCTTAAAAAGTTACACAAATACATACCCTGTAAAAATCAAACCCGCTAAATGTTGGGCACATTTAAAAAATACAGTTGGCCCAACTTTCTCATGATAATTTAACTGACTTAACAACCTGTACCGAGTTTATGACTGTCTCGTAGCAGACACGCTGACAACTGACAACAACAATTTAGAGTTGATGTGACGTTTTTCCATGGGTTCTAGTACCTGGGCGGGTCTGCTGTTCAGCAAACTGACCCAGTTGCGTCCAGCTGATTCTCTGTAAATTCTGTTGTACACAACGGAGTACATCAAGCCCGGTGTACAAAACTACACATAGATATATATTTTTTTGTTGCAAAGACAAAAACAGCCATTAGCAGACTCTATTTCGTTTATATTGTACATTCTCTGTAGCTGGATTAAGTACATTTTCCTACAGTAGGCTGGTCGGCCTAATAACCCTAATAACAGGTTAATAACCCAGCTAACATCAGGAGACGGCCCGAGCTCGGCTGCTGTGCGGCGGTCTCAGCTATGAGTTTTGGAACACCGGAATTAGCACAGGTACGGATGAGGCTCGACAACTGATATTTCGGCATAAAAAACAAAAGGGCAGATACCACCGAGGCAGATTCTACCCATACCGAGGAAGATTCTACCTGTAGTGAGGCAGATTCTAACCGTACTGAGGAAGATCCCACCTGTATTGAGGCAGATTCTACCCATACTGAGGAAGATTCTACCTGTAGTGAGGCAGATTCTAACCTTACTGAGGAAGATCCCACCTGTATTGAGGCAGATTCTACCCGTACTGAGGAAGATTCTACCTGTAGTGAGGCAGATTCTAACCGTACTGAGGAAGATTCTACCTGTACCAAGGCAGATTCTACCCGTACTGAGGAAGATTCTACCTGTACCAAAGCAGATTCTACCCATACTGAGAAAGATTCTACCTGTATTGAGGCAGATTCTACCCGTACTGAGGAAGATTCTACCTGTAGTGAGGCAGATTCTACCCATACTGAGAAAGATTCTACCTGTATTGAGGCAGATTCTACCCATACTGAGGAAGATTCTACCTGTAGAGAGGCAGATTCTACCCGTATTGAGGTCCGAGCCGTCACCAATGCTCCACAGCAGAGGCGGGAAGCGTGCGCTTAGAGCAGCGTCTAGAAACTTCGGAGGGCTTCAAAGCGCGTCTGGAAAGTAAATACTTGATTTGTTTGACGTATTCAACAGTTTTTCAGTCAGACATTTACTCAAACCCAGTCCTACGATTTGTTAGTGTTGAACTCTTCATCTGTCAAAATGAAAATGAGCATCTCTTGCTAACAGTCAGTTAGCTCACCATTATCTGCTGTGGTAGCGAGGCTAGGCTAGCAAGACTCCTCTTTTAGATGAAGGTTTGCTCTCACAAAGTAATGAAACAAAAATTTAGAAAATACCATTTTGAACTCGGAACAGTGTCGAATTTATGTTCCATTTTATTAAACAGGTGTGCACACTCGTTAGAGTTGTTGGCTAACTAGCTAACCTGTTTGCGCAAGCTTAGCTGACATTATCAGGCTAAGTTAACGGCTCTCCTGGAAGGCCAGCTCAGTTTCGGCTGACTTATGCTAACCCACCACGAATAAAGACTCAAGTCCGAGCAAGACATGGCGAGTGACCGGTGTTGGAGTGACCGGTGTTGGGGTGACAGAAAAAGAGAAACTAACAAGGTTCTGTGATGTGTGTGGTTGTTAGCTTGCTGGCGAGCAGGCTAATGGTTCACACATCACAGACGAGGTTCAAAGCTTCACTCAAATGAGATTAGGGGGGACAGATAGTTAGTTCAGCACCAACATTCCCAGATTACCATAGGACTCTCTGTCCCAGATCTGCACCTTATTCTAACAGGAAAACAAATTAACCAAAGGCTCAACTACACAGGTAAGTTTTTAGCCTAGACTTAAAGATGGAGGCTGTGTCTGAGTCCCGAACACAGACTGGTAGGCTATTCCGAAACTGGGGGGCGCTGTATGAAAAGGCTCCTCCCCCTGACAAAACTTTATTTATTCTAGGTACTAATAATGAGCAGCACCTTGTGATCTAAGTGGGCGTGTCGGTTTATAATAGGAAATAAGGTCACTGAGGTACTGAGGAGCAAGGCCATTCGGAGCTTTATATGTCAGTAGAAGAATTTTGTACTAATGCGGAATTTAACTGCCAACCAATGTAAGGTACACAAAATTGGGCTAATGTTGGGCTATTGGGCTAAGAAGAAGAAGTTCGAGACAGTCGGTAACAATGGCCATTTAACGTTAACCTTTCGTGAACCTTTACGCTTTACATAGTTCCAGTGTTGCTTGCCGTTGATGTCTGTTCAGTGAGTCGCGCCCGAGGGTTTGAGTTGTGAAGGGAAACATGAATTGGATGCAACACCAGCAGCTTTATGGAGACTCGCAAGAATCCTCACTTAATCGGTCCAACATCTTTATTACAAACTCAGCTCAGATAAACTGGGTTATTTACAGTTGGTACTGACAGCTGGCATATCACAGCCTTGTGAGGTGGTGCTGGGGGTGTTTAGCTCAGCGCGTGAGTGTGGTTATCTCCTCGTTCTAGACTCCTGTGCTTTCATGGTTATGAGCACAGCACGAGTAGGGCGTCATCAGGGGGCGGTAACGTTGTCTGCCTGATTTGCATATTGTGAAGTGTCATCGTACTTTGATACGAAGACATGTAATTCGTCCCATAGCAGAGTTGAATCAGAGGGGGCGCTGCAGAGGTTTAACTGACCACGATAAAAATGATATTTTTACAGTTTGGAAAGATGTGTTCACATTTCAAGCAAGTCTGGTATATTTTATTATTACAGAACAGTGCATTTCAGCAGTTAATGAAAAAAATAGGTCTTAGGGTGTAGTTACTCTTTAAGCTTTGATCTTTAAAAGACGGCGGTGGGACGGGTGTCTAGCTTATGTGTCTCAGAACACGATGTCTTCCTCTCGCCGGTTTCTTAACCCACGTGAAGTATGTTTTTCTGCCATAGTTTTGAAGCAATTAAAAACACAAACGTGGCAGCTGAAAACTCGCTTCACTCTGACTGGACCTCACGTGATGCTTTCTGTCATGGTAACGTCTACATTAAGTGGTACTCCATGCATGCGCATCATTTTTGGATCTGATTACTTGTAGTGAGCATGTAAACGGAGATTATAAATATGAGAATATAAACACCTCAGTCTTAATCTGTATTCAGAATGTATTCAATCGGATTAGCAAATATTGAGAATTGGTAGCTAATATTCTTCAGTACAACGTGGACCAGAGTCACCCACATTTAAGGATGGAGACGACGTTGTGAGATGGTGGGCTTCTGTCTTTGGAAATGGAAAATACTCTAAGGTGGGGCGATGCCCATAAAGATTGTGCCCATGCTTTGTTTCTAGGTAATACAACTTTTTTTGCTTGACTGAACCACTTGTACCTGTCCAGGGTGTATCCTGCCTTCTGCCCAATGACAGCTGGGATAGGCTCCAGCACCCCACCGCGACCCAGAAGGATAAGCGGTTTAGATGATGTATTTATGTATGTATGAACCACTTGTTTCTCTTTTATTTTCTGTAGTTTAATCTAATGTGCAGCAGAATTTTTCATTTTCGTTTTAAAATCAGTAAAACTCTGAATGGTGGGGATGCCACTGAACTCGCCTACAGTCGATTGTGTTTTCTCAACTACCTTTTTCACTCGTCTCGAGTTTTCATGACTAATAGATCTGCTTCCATGGTGGATTCCCATCTTATCCAACTAAAGATTGTAATATTAATTTTACCAAAGTCCTGTTTCAGTGTCTTTTTGTCCTCACTTCTAGGCCCCTCCCACCCACCACATTGCAGCTACAGGAGCCTTCATGCCAGGAGTTAACAAGCCAGGAGTGAACAAACCAGGAGTGAACAAGTGATCTTGAGTAAAGGTAGAAATTATCTTTATAAAATATGATTTGAATTAAAGTAAAAGTACTCTATTTATGATTTTATCTACAAAAGTTCTTGGTTTTAAAGTCAGTTTTAATCAGATATCATAATGCCTTGAAACTGTTGTTGGTTATTTTTTATTTTATTGATATATTTTTAACAGTCATTGCAGTTGAAGATGGAAAATAATGGCAAATCAAGTATTTGGTGTTTTATGTATAATAATATATACTGACTTTTGTTTAATAGGACCATGGACATTCCTGACTGTTGCAGTTGTATTATTTTGACTAAGAATATTTCTGCTTTTATTCAAGTTTGTGACACTTGTCTTACAGAACAGTTAAGAAGTTGTGTACTTTGTCTACCCTGCTCCTCACTGACCATCTAAGCCCAGAAGAGGTCAGGAACAAAAAGGTATTTGCATTTTTCAGTTATAGAAGCAGCATCTTTACTGGCTTTGAGAGACTTGAATGCTTGTACAAGTTTAGTTATTCAACAGAAATCTGCCTGTATCTGTTTCAATTGTTGAATTTTAAACCTTTACCAAATGTTCTCTCTTCCTACAGATATCCATCTGGTTCTCGACTGATCGGGACTTGCAGCTTGGCCCAGGTGTTTTTACTTAATATTGTTCAAATACAGATTCACTCGAAAGAGGCCCCGGATATTTTGTAATAACTCTCGCTAGGACGAAGCAATCTGAACGAAACAACGTGCAATAAGATGCTCCTTCTAATTTCTATTGCATACGACTTTTCTTGTTGTGGATTTGTATATTTATTTTTCATGCTGTCTACTTTTTTTGGATTATTCTCATCCTTTTGTCTTGTCTGATGAGTGTTTATTACTGATTTTGCTTAATATTTCTTTATTTTTGATGCAGCCATGAAGAATCCACCTTCCAAAGCTGCAGGTGGCAAAGAAGTTGACCAGAGACCCCCGCATCTGTTAAGGATTGAGTATGTTTAGCACAGTGAGGTGGGCTTCAGATGACCATTCTCTTGCTGTCTCTCTCTCCCACTCATACGCAAACACTCACTGGCTATTTTTAAGGTACTCTTAACTTACAGATTGCAGTCTGTCCATTTCTCTACATACCTTTTAGCCCCCTTTCACCCTGTTCTTAAGTGGTCAGAACCCCCACAGGACCACCACAGAGCAGGTACTATTTGGGTGGTGTATTGGACACAGGAGTGCTGCTGGAGTTTTTAAACACTGTGTCCACTCACCGTCCACTCTATTAGACACTCCTACCTTGTCAGTCCACCTCGTGGATGTAAAGTCAGAGACGATAGCTCATCTGCTGCTGCACAGTTTGTGTTGGTCATCCTCTAGTCCTTCATCAGTGGTCACATGATGCTGCCCACAGGACGCTGTTGTTGTATTTTTATTTTTATTTTTGTTTTGTTTTAGTTCCCACTCCAGCAGTGACGCTGAGGTGTTTAAAGCATTGCTGTATCTTATACACTAGCACCAATACCACATACTACCATGCCGTTGTCATTGCAGTGCTGAGAACGATCATTGCAGATCATTGATGAACGAGGTGAAAGGATTAATGAATTATGCTACTACAGATACAATCTGAAATTGCACAACTACACAGTGCACTTATACATTAAATGGACATGACTAAATGGACAATTAGCGTAGATACATAGTAGCTCTACATAAGAATTGTTAAATGTAAAAGATATGATACAGTACATAGTGGCTTAATGTATGAAGTAATTTTCTTAGAACTGTGGCAGATTACTGATTGGTCATCACCGTGTAATACTACCTCTTCTATTTCTTTACACATTGCCAGATTTACTGTAGAGCTGGACACTCACTGTGTTCTTTAAGCTTAATGACACAACTGCTTAGTACTGATGTCCAATGAATATTTTTAGTTAAGGTCACAAAGCTTTGTAATGGTTACATAAATTAAATTTTTTTTTGTGTGAAACTAAAGGAGCTTTGCTCAAACTTAGTTGTACTTCTTAGCTCAACTAAATATTTCTTTTAGTGTTATCAAAAATGTCAATTAGTATAACTAAGAATTTACAAAAGTTCAGTGCACAAAAAAAAAAATTCGGGGAAATTCTGTACCAAGTTTTTTTTTTTGTTGCGCAAGCAAAAAAAAATTTTACAGTGTAAAAAAATCAAGCTTTCAACAATCATAGAATTTCAGAAACTACAGAAAATAGACATCAGAATATTGTTTTGCTTTGATTTTTAAAAATCTGGTTGTTTTTATTTATTATTTTCCTTCATCTTTTCTGCAGAACAGACAAATTCTGCTGATGGTCAGAGTCTGACTCCGTGTTCGTTTCGGAACACCCGCTTTTCACAATCCAATCAAATCCTGAAGAATAAAGTCACGTCCCACCCACAATTATTTTCCCTCCTGAGCAGCCTGTTTCACTCGGGAATACGTCACGTTAAAGAAGAAAAAGGCATCCTGATTTCTGATTCATGTTGACTTTAAGCTGTCAGAAATATTCTACTTGTAGTTTTGATGCTGGTAGTATCTTCTGTTAAGGTCATTCAGGCTGTGAAAATATCCCTATAGCGTTATATAAAACTCTCCCAATAAGAATATATAACACTGTCACGCATTCCTCCGGCTCTGAGAAGCTCACAAACTCCACCTCCCAGAACCCTCTGGGGTATCACAGGATCGATGACTCTTCTCAGCGCTCCAATCATCGATCTCATTCTCCTGAATACTAATCTTGTACACCTGTTCTGTCATGAGTCTAGTTAGACTGAGTATAAAGCCCAGGCTTTTAGACTAGTTACTTTGCGAGGCATTGCTTCTTCGAGTGAGAGCTACTGAGCGTTTTTCTGATTGTCTTCTTGTTACTGATTTGTTTGCCTGGAATTTTTCGACTCTGCTTGTCTCTGCCCCTTTGGATTTGGTTGCCTGGTTGTAATGATTTTTCTTTTCTGTATTTGGATTTTTTTGGATTTGACCTCTGCCTGTTTCACGAGCACGAGTTTCGCCCATGCCCTTGACAATAAAGCCTCTCTTTTTGATTAATACCGCAAGCGTCTGATTTATCTGGTTATGTCACAAACACATTTTCCTCCTGCCAGCTGGGAAATTCTGTGTGTGTTTGTTTTGTTTTGTTTAGTCAGTTGTGTATTTTGTTACTATTGTAAAGCCTCCTTGGGTTTGAGAAATGGTGGCGCAGTGGGTAGCACTGTTTCCTCACAACAAGAAGGGCCTGGGTTTAATTCCCTGGCCGGGCGAGTTTGCATGTTCTCCCTGTGTCTGTCTGGATTTCCTCCCACGGTCCAAATACAGGCGGTCAGGCCAACTGGAAATGCTACATTGCCCCTGGGCATGAATGTATATGTGTGTCTGCCCTGTGAGATGGACTGGTGACCTGTTCAGGTTTTTTTCTGCCTTCTGCCCAATGACTGCTAATATAGGCTCCAGCACCCCTTGTGACCTAGAAGGAGAAGTTTGTGTGTGTGTGTGTGTGTGTGTATGTAACTTAATTTTATGGTACATATTTTACTATTATGTAATTTTTTACAATACTAAATAAAATTCATTTATCACTGAGTTTAGACATGGTTCATGTGATCTGGTGAAAATACTTTTATATATTTAAGCCCCCACAGTGATTGTTTCATTTATGTTTGTTTTTAAGATAAGTATGATGCTCATGTGGGAAAATCCTCTCCAAGAGTAAAACATCAGAACCACTAAAGATCACACAGGAAACGTGCTTTGACGAGAAGAAAGAACCACAGTTCTCCACAGTTCTCTATGTAGGATCTGCGTTTAATCAGACGTTCTGAGAAACATTACAGTAACGCTTAAAGTTAAAGCAGTTACAGGTCGTTCCAGTCGCTCTGCAGTTTTGTGTGTTTCAGTAAAAGCTGTAGCAGAAAGACGTTCACACAGATCTCACTGTAAACACACGAAAAATCATTAATTACACACTTTATTACAATGACTTAGCACTATTATTAGCGGTGTATAACAGGTACAGGATAACTACACCGATACAGTTATTTCTCCTTCTGCCATATCAAAACTTACAAGGAGGAATCATTTGAAATGCTGAGATTATGTTTATACTTACCCAATCGCGATCACCACCTGAAAACAAAAGAAACAGTCATCAATTACAACACAAACGCAAGCTAAATAAAATCCCTCAGAAATGAAAAATGTTCGGTTTTCTTAAAAGCAGAGCAGAGAAACCTCAGAGCAGCTCTGCACAGACAGACCATTTTGCCCTCGGACTGTTCGCGTTCCCTCTTGGTTGGCGTGTGGAATAACTGTGTTTTATATGGTTATTCTTCAGTATCTGTTTCAGGCTCAGTTGTGCTTAGAAATAGAGCTGGTGGGTCGACTTGGGTTCCGCAAGATTCATATTGGGCGCCCCGTTCTGGTGCAGTACTGACTGCCTACTTAAGTTTTCTCTCAGTGACCCCAACCTCTTAGAATCTCTTTAGCAGAGAGCCACTTTGCATAATGTGGTTATTTTAACCACATTATGTTTATTTTAACAATAATAATGATAATAACTTGATAAACTACCTTTTAGTTATTGTGAAAACAGGGATTTTTGCCAGGCTATGTAGCTCTTAAATACGGTAGAAACTCATTACCCAGTATGCTCTCTATTTGTAATGTTGATAGCCTTGTATGCTGTAGAGCACGATTCAAGTCCCTGACTGGGTAATAAAGGTGGTATTGTGGGTGTCTTAGTTTCCTCTGAAAGATGGTTAGACTGTATCTCCCGATTAGAGTGTTTGCAATATGATATAAATTAAATTAAGGTTAATTCATGTGCAGGTTGCTCTTTTTTCCTTTCCCAAGATATCTGTGTGTTGGCAACCTCAGAGGTTTGTGGAACCAACAAGTTATTAACAAGTTCATAGTAAGTGATTGTATGTGTGTGAGTAACAGTAGAGTCAGTAACTCAGATAAGAACAAGGAGTATTTATGTGCAGGATGAACATGAAGGACACTCACATCCTCTGTAGAGCGCTCTTCCGTTATCACATTTGACCTGTACATAGGACGGAGAGGAAAGACAAAAAAACCAGTCCTGTTCTCCATGCTGCATGTACTCTCTTTGACGATACTGAAACTTAGACTGATCCAGTCTACATGGAGCTGAGGAAACAGAGAACAGTCATAAATCATCTGCAGATTAGCTGAATTAGTGAATTTACACTTTCAGCTTCTTTCATTTGGGTTAAGCAACAAGTGAAACTGACCTTTACAAACAGGCAGATCTGACCATTTCCTGTTAACACACCTTACTTCTTTTGGTCCTTCGAGTTTGTAAAGTGCAGCACACTGAACTTTTAATACCCTCCGATCTCGATCCTCCGTAACATCTCCATGTTCAATAGTGGGGTAATCTCCACAGAGAGCTGAAAATAACACACATTGGTGTTTAGTGAAGATGTGCCACGTGGTTACAATGTGGAAATTTAAAAGGAAAAGACCAACAATTTTTTCAATGTATCAGAAAAATAACATTAAAAGTCCTAATCAGGTTTTGCTTGAATAGCTTTTTTGACGCTGAGCCAGTTGCAGGAGTCCCCCATGTCAGGTTGCGTGTCCAACAGTGAGCGCTTTATATACAGCTATATTAGTGTGTCTGAATGGAAGTCAGCAGTGACGTGCAGTGTCACTTTCCTGTCTAACCAGTTATGAAGCACGCTTGTTTAATGTCCATGCCTTAAAAAGTTACTATGGAAACTATAGAAGTTCAGTCCTGCCAGACTGAAGAGAAAAATCTACTGTTTTTTTTTCATTGTTCTTTTTTTATGGCAGCAATACGTTAAAATATTGACTTAGGCCCAATCCCATTTCACCCCTCGCCCCTACCACTTCACCCTACCCCTCGTTTTGCGCATTCATGTCTAGGGCTAAGTTGTCCCGATCTTTGTTGAGATAGAGTAATAGGGCGAAGTGCCAGGGTTACATGTGTTACGATAATCATCATATTATCTTAGTTTAATGTCGTTAATGTATTATGGTCCTTTTCTTCATAACAAACATAAAAACACTAATTGTGCTGCTGTCTCGGTAGCTAACTAATTATTTTTGAGAGTAAATCAATATTTAAGAAAATAAGCCATTATTCCAACATATTGAGCTTATGTCTTATTCTGTATACATGCTGGTTTTAAAGAGTACAAAACACGTCCACTGAGATGTTTTACTGCCCACACTGGGTTTTCCATAAGTCTGCTGATGCCAGCTTACCTGTAGTTTGTCCCCATTACACTCGCGTTACAGGAGAACAAACATAATATACTACATAATATATATAATGGCAGTGTTAACAGTAATAACAGTGTGAGGGCTTTGGTGGTCATTACCGTGGGAAGGTCCTGGCCCACTGGGAACATCAGATTCTACTGTAAGAGAGAATGGAAAAAAATAATTTAGTATTTGATTATTGTAATGCTAAAATGTTTCTTAGTCTGATTTCTATCTGGTTCAAAAGAAAAAAAAAAGTTTATTTTATTTTTTTAATAGTGTGAGTGAGTTTTAATGCCTGTGACAGAAGCAGAGTTTAGGGACATTTTACAAATCACTCTGTAGGGTTTGCAATCTATGATTTCTTTTTAATTCTTTTGGTCCCTAAAGAGTTTAAACCTTAAATAAGTCACTAGATGCTGTGTTTAATTTAGAACAAACAGCTTTTAGTAGAAGACTTGAGAGTCATAATGAACATGTTTCTATATCTAAATGTAACTGGTGCTTGGGTATTCCTTTTGTTTGATTCTATATAGGCAGACATAGACAGGTACATTTTTATCATGAAAATGAAAAAAAAGAAATAACTGCCAGTGCACCTGTTGGATTTCCAGTTAGCGTTAAGCTAACTGTAGTAACTTGTAAAAAAGTGTAGTAACTTGTACATTAATTACATATAAACATAAATAAATAAAAAAGCTTCTGTGTATCGGTGTTACAGTCACTCTTTCAGTAAAGAGTTCTGACATAGAGCTGCAGCCGCTGTTTTCCACTCCTAACAACTAACCCAAACCTGCTTAGACTGTGACTCATATTCACAGTCAGTGACGTATCTAGAACTTCAAAAAACTTTTTTTCTTACAAAATTGGTCCCATTCTAAACCAAAGCGTGACTGGTTGATTCCTCTGTGGCTTCTTAATTATGTTGCCAGTTAATTTAACGTGTAAAGCCTTCTGTCCAGCTCCTGAAGTCCTAACCAATGGGAGAGCTCGCTCAGCTGTATCTACTTAGATACCACACAGAGAACAATCCTGATTGGATCATTTTCTCCTGGGTGTTTCAAGGTTGTAAGGCTTTTGTTTCCATGAAAAACAATGAGTTTAAATACAACAATAATAATGATTGTATGAAATAAAGATGAACTCAAAATTACAAACATGTATTTTTCTTTCACAGAAATAATTGAGCCTTCTCTGAAGGCCTAGAAGGCCCTGAGGCTTCACCACAGTCATTTTGTTTATATTAATATTTACATTTATAAGTTGTTTTGATGAAGTGGTAGTAAGCTGTACCTTTCAGATTAAATTACAAAACATTTTTTCCAAATTAAATCAAGAAATTGAATAAAAACTAATTCAGGTTACACACTGGGGGCAAAGAAGACATTAACAAATCATCTGCAAATCAGCGACTACTCTCATTTGTGTTAAGAACAAGTGACACTGACCTTCACAAACAGGCACCTCTGACCATTGTCCACTAAGACACATTACTTGTTTTGGTCCTCTGAGTTTGTAAGGTGGATAACACCGGAATGTTAATGAATATCGATCCACATCAAAATTTCCATTTTTAATAGGGGGGTAGTCTCCACATTCACCGACTGAAAACAAGAGACATTCAGACAACAGACTTTAGAGGTTCCACCTGTTTACTGTGTAGAGATTAAAAAGAGAGAAATCAACAAGGAACAAAGCCTCATATCATCTCTGTTCGTGTGGTTTTGTAGTATTTAAAGAATTTGAAAATGCCAGCTTCCCTTCACAACATGCTAAAATTTCATGATGAATACACCGACTGAAATGTTCCTAAAGTACATGAAAATAACATCTAGTTCCATCAAGTTCCATTCAGAATTAAGAGCTTCTTTTCTTCTCCTGTGAAGTTACTATTTTGAAGATATGAGGGTTTGTTCAGACAGCAATATTAACTTCATATTTTAATATTATTTTATATTAACTCCACAGTCTGTGCAAGTCACGTTGTGGTCAGCAGCAAGCAGTGTTACTCTCCTAATTAACCAGTTTTCAAGCCGTTTTATTTCAATTTTATTTTGTTGTTATAAAGAGCTTAATGTGGTAGAAAAGAATAGTCTAGGCTGTAAGAGGACAGGAACAAATGACATGAAAATGTGAAAGATCCAGCCGTGTTTTTTATATATATAATTCGTTCTTCAGTTTGCGACATAATTTGACAAAGCCTGTTACTCTTTACATTGTGTGTAAATTTCATGAATTTGTGTGTATATATTTATATTTATATATGTATACTTAGTAAGTAACGCCAGATAATAACAGACGTTAAGCAGCATCTGAAAGGCTAAGAACGATTACTTGGAAGGTGCAGAATTGAGTCAACACATCCTCTACAGAGAACACATTTCAATGCACAAATGCTTATTTACTGAATTTTTAGCATACTGGACAAAAAAACAAAAGCTATGGCACATTTTATACCATACTGTGGAGAGGGGGGTGTGGCCAAGTGGGAGGGAGAAGCCGGTCTGGCTGAACCAGCGGGCTAAGTGGCTGATAATGTTCACCTGTGCCTTGTTTCTGCCAGCCTACTTATAGCTATCGCTTCCTTCAGTAGGTGGCAGAGCCCAGAGAGAGAAGGAGACCTGTGAAGGCGTGAGAGCTGAACTGAGCTGAGCTGAGCTGAGCCGAGCTGAGCTGAGCCGAGCCGAGCTGAGCTGAGCTGAGCTGAACCAGAAAGAAAGAAAAGAAAGGACTGAAAAGTCTCAGCGACCGTCTTGTCTTACTTTGTGGGCTGAAAGGCCGAGTGTTTTGCATTGTGTATTAATAATAATAAAAGAAAGCTCTCCGTCTTCACATCTGCCCCGGCGTCTTTCCTCCACCCATCGTTAAAGTTGCTACACATACGTTTTCCCCATTATGTTAAAATAGAATACAATAGAAAGTGTACAAACATTGTAGAAAAATGTCAGATTTAAGTGTGTTCTCTGTAAAGAATGTGTTAACTTCACCTAGAAAATCAACAAAATGTAATTTGACAGGGTGCTCAAACGTCTGCATATGACTGTATATAAAGAAATAAGGGCAGTTTTACAACTCAACCACTCCAGAACTGTGTGAGTGTTTTTGTGGTCATTATTACCGTAGGAAATTACTGGACCCTCAGAACCTCCTGTAAGAGAAAATGAGAAAGAGCTTAGGAACATTTTACAAACCACTTTTGAAGGCTTTTTAAGCAATTTATGATCAATTCTTTAGGTCACTAAACAGTTACATCCTCTAGTGTAGTGACCCACACTGCAAACACTGAAATCTTAACAAGCCAGAAAAGCTTGAAATCTTATATATTTTATTAAAGGTTAACATAGTGGACCGGACTTACAACTGTGATTCTATTTTCACAGTATTTATAATGAGATGTTTTGCCACTAATGTGTTTGTATATATATATATATATATACACACCGATCAGGCATAACATTATGACCACCTCCTTGTTTCTATGCTCATTGTCCATTTTATCAGCTCCACTTACTATATAGGTGCACAGTTACAGACTGTAGTCCATCTGTTTCTCTGTGTACTTTGTTAGCCCCCTTTTTACCCTGTTCTTCAGTGGTCAGGACCCCCATGGACCCTCACAGAGCAGGTACTATTTTTAAACACCTCAGTGTCACTGCTGGACTGAGAATAGCCCACCAACCAAAAATATCCAGCCAACAGTGTCCTGTGGGCAGCTTCGTGTGACCACTGATGAAGGACTAGAGGATGACCAACACAAACTGTGCAGCAGCAGATGAGCTGTCGTCTCTGACTTTACATCTACAAGGTAGACCGACAAGGTAGGAGAGTCTAATAGAGTGGACAGTGAGTGGACACAGTGTTTAAAAACTCCAGCAGCACTGCTGTTTCTGATCCACCACCCAAATAGTACGTGCTCTGTGAGGGTCCATGGGGGTCCACCACACTGTTAACAGAGAACGCACTTAAATGTGACAGTTTCTATTGATTTTAGTGCAAAATTACTGTATAATTGCTGAGTTTGATATTGCAAAAACACTCTTCTGCATTTTATGTTGTACTTTTTTGGCCATTATGTTAAATTCAGCAAAATAAACAGCAATTGTGCATAAGGTGCAGAGGTGTGTTCTCTGTAGAGGATTTTCTCACTTGGAAAATCAACACAAACATGTAATTTGAGCAGGGGTGCAGAAACTTTTTCATACGACTATATTTGTCTGCAGAATGAAGAATACGTTCTGTACATGTACACTCACTGTTCACTTTATTAGAAATATCTACCTTAAAGGTCCAAAAAGTGGGAGAGCAGTATTGAAAATGCTTCTCTTGTGCATTATTGCTTTATTTTTTCATTTGATAGTTTTTTTTAATTACAAATTATATCATTAGTGTAACAATTGGTCTTAAAAGTAAACATTTAAAATTTAGAAATTCAGAATTGGGTGATGTGCCCCCTTTTTGCATTAATGACTGCAGGATTCCACAAGTTTGTGCAAAAGCCTCTGATGAGCAGATCAAATCTGAGTCCAACAGAAGAGATAAGACTCAATAACACAATCTGACCTTTTTGTGCAAAGGCCTTAATATGGGTCAGTGCAAAGGCCTCACCATGGTCAGCGAAAGGCCTTAATGTGGTCAGCGCAAAGGCTTTAACATACTCAACGGAAAGACCTTAACATGGTTAGTGGAAAGCCCCTAGCATGGTCAGTGGAAAGGCTTAGCATAGTCAGTGCAAAGGCCCTAACATGGTCAGATAAGAGGCTTTAACATGGTCAGTGAAAAGACCTTAACATGGTCAGTGGAAAGGCCTTAATGCGGTCAGTGGAAAGGCCTTCCCATGGTCAGTGGAAAGACCTTACTATGGTCAGTGGAAAGGCCTTACCATGGTCAGTGCAAAGGCCTTAATGCGGTCAGTGGAAAGACTTTATCATGGTCAGTGCAAAGACCTTAACATTGTCAGTAGAAAGGCTTTAACATGGTCTGTGGAAAGGCCTTAATATGGTCAGATAAGAGGCTTTAACATGGTCAGTGAAAAGACCTTAACATGGTCAGTGGAAAGGCCTTATCATGGTCAATGCAAAGGCCTTCCCATGGTCAGTGGAAAGACCTTAACATGGTCAGTGGAAAGGCCTTATCATGGACAGTGGAAAGGCCTTATCATGCTCAGTGGAAAGGCCTTAACATGGTCAGTGGAAAGACCTTAACATGGTCAGTGGAAAGACCTTAACATGGTCAGTGGAAAGGCCTTAACGTGGTCCGTGGAAAGACCTTAACATGGTCAGTACAAAGGCCTTACCATGGTCAGTAGAAAGGCTTTAACATGGTCAGTGGAAAGGCCTTAATATGGTCAGTGTCACAAACTTACTTCAGTTTGAATAGCAAGGTAGAACCATTGGAGAATCTCCAATATCTTTTCTTCATTTTACTTCTCATAACTTTATTTGTTTAAAATTTGTTAAAATTCTAAAACATTCTCTTGTTTATGTCCAGCTTTAGATGAAACAAATCATCAGTGTCACTGCTTGGTTGAAAGAGGACCATCACCCAAAAATATCCACATGAGAGGATCTCTGTGATCAGAAACTGACCATTGGTGGAGGACCAGATGATGGCTAACACAAACTGTGCCTCAACAGATGATCTACAGTCTCTAAGTGTACACCAGCAAGATGGAGCTACTGGAGAGGGGTTTCTGATAAAGTGGCCGGTGAGTTTATATACCCACAGAGTGAAGACAGAAGGAGTTAGACAGTCTTACCACACTTGGGTGTATGATCCCATTTAGATTTCTCACATGTGCTGGTACCCTTTCCCTCGAACTTGTACCCCTCCTTACAACGGTATTCAATTGTTTCACCTTCTTCAAACGTATCCCGGTATGGTTGTGTGATCAATGCATTAGGAACATGGCTGGGGGCATCACATGCATTCTTATTTCCTGCAAATTAATAAAAAGGTAACACTTTACGTGAGAGGCAGCGTTCATAAGGCTGTAAGACACCTGCCTTAATAATCCTAATATAATCCTATATAAACAGATAAACTGTATGGGCAAAAGTATTGGGACACCTACACATTACACCTACAGGAGCTTTAATGAATCCCATTCTAAATCCATAGGCATTAATATGGAGTTGTTCCCCCTTTGCTGCTATAACAGCTTCCACTCTTCTGGGAAGCTTCTACAAGATGTTGGAGAGAGTCTGTGGGAATTTTTGCCCATTCATTCAGAAGAGCATTTGTGAGGTCAGACACTGATGTTGGACGAGAGGGTCTGGCTCACAATCTTTGTTCTAGTTCATCCCAAAGGCTTTTGATGGGGTTGAGGTCAGGGCTCTGTGAGGGCCAGTCAAGTTCTTTCACCAAACTCACCCAGTCAGGCCTTTATGGAGCTGCTTTGTGCACTGGGGCTCAGTCATGCTGGAACAGGAAAGGTTCTTCCCCAAACTGTTCCCACATAGTTGGAAGTGTAGACTTGTCCAAAATGTCTTGGTGCTGAAGCGTTAAGATTCCGCTTCACTGGAACTGAGGGTTCTAGACCAACCCCTGAAAAACAGCCCCATATCATCATCCCTCCTCCTCCAAACTCTGCAGCTGGCACAGTGCAGTCAGGCAGGTAACGTTCTCCTGGCATTTGCCAAACCCAGACTCGTCCATCAGACTGACAGATAGAGAAGCTGATTCGTCACTCCACAGAATACGTTTCCACTGCTCCAGAGTCCAGTGGCGGCACTTTACCCCACTCCATCCGCTGCTTGGCATTGTGCTTAGTGATGTAAGGCTTGCTTGCAGCTGCTCAGCCATGGAAACCCTGCCATGAAACTCCTGGCGCTCAGTTTCTGTGCTGATGTTGATGCCAGAGGAGGTTTGAACTCTGCAGTTATTGATCAGCAGAGCATTAAAGACTTTTATGCTCTATGCTCCTCAGCACTCGACGACCCGCACTGTAGCTTTATGTGCTCTGACACTTCGTGGTTGAGCTGCTGTGGTTCCTAAACGCTTCCACTTTTCAATAATACCACTAACAGTTGATCGTGGAAAATCTAGGAGGGAAGAAATTTTGCAGACCAACTTGTTGCAATGGTAGCATCCTATTACAGCACCACACTCGAATTCAGAGAGCTCTTTAGAACAACCCATTCTTTCACAGATGTGTGTAAAGGCAGACTGCATGGCTGGGTGCTTGATTTTATACATGGCAATGAGACTGAATGAAACACCTGAATTCAATGATTAACAGGTGTCTCCCAATACTTTTGTCCATATAGTGCATATACAAAAGCCAACAAGGCTGCTTTTGTCAATTTTGATGCCATTTCGAGTGTTATGACAATTGACAATGGAATAATTATTAATATTTGTTCAGGTTTATGTCATTTGTCCAGAAAGGCTGTTGTAGGAGTTGTGAATGCTGCGTTCATAAGGTTACATAACACCTACAATAGCCTTTCATGACATTTAGAAGGGTTTATTCCAACAAACAACAGTTGTAGTAAAACTTAAGGAGCTGAAATGACATTGAAATTAAGAAAAGCAGCTTTGTGATATCATTGCATTAGGAATAGGGTTAGGGCATTACTCTCAAAAAAGTACTAATAATATAAAATGAGTAACACTGTACTGAAGGGCTGTGTTCATAAGAGGATACATAGCCTTTCATGACAACTGACAAACATGTATTGATCACTCTACCAAATTTGTTCAAGGTCAAGAGCTGAAAACACATTTCGGACTTTAACCTACTTGGACTTAAAACTAAAATCTTTGCTTTAAGTGACTCCACTGAACATTCCATTTTGTCACTAAACTTTAGGTAGTGACAAATTTAAGCTTATGTTGAGCAGAACTCAGAAATGCTAGCCAGTACAAGACTAGCAAACACGCCTTTGAACGGCTGTACACACAGAAAATCATCATATTTTCATTAAAGCAGAACATCTGTAGAAAATCTATGTTTCGGAAGTGACAATTCCTAACATTTCACACTGATTTTCAGCCTTTGGGACACAGTTATTTCAAAACAATGGGATCTAACTGCTCACCATGTGGCCATGAGGGGCAGGGATGCAGCCTCACTGCTCTAAAATGCAGGGGTGTGGCTAAAATAAGGCTCCGCCTACATACTAAAACTGCGTTTTTCGGTAGTGACGCGAAAATGTTTTTTTTTAAATAAAGTTTTTTTATTTAAAAATTAAACTCATGATAAAACTAAACCTTTCAACTTCACTTTGAAAGAAATCAAAAAGATATTTTAAAAAACAACAATGAAATTTTTTTTATCACAAATTTTTATTTTAAATTAAATTTTATTTTCACAAGTGTAAATTTAGGGGTTATGGTTTAGGACAGACTCCTCCCAATAGAAAGTACTCTATAAATATATTTTTTCATATATATATATATAGCTTACTATTATCTCTGTTACTGTCTTGGCTTTAAATAGATCAGAACAGAATCCTTTACATATCTAAGCTCGGAATACTTCATTGTTTTTAGTTTAAACTAATTTGGTCTATATAGTCATTTATAAACACATTTTCCAACATTACTGACTAAGGGTTTTATCAATTCCAGTGTCATTTCAGCTCAGTAACTTTTACGACAATTGACGTGCTGGAGTAATCCTTTATAAATGTCGGCACAGATTTATGTCAGTTGTCATGAAAGGTTTATGTAGATGTTATGTAGCCTTTAAACACTGCTGTTCAGTAAAGCGTTATCAAAAATCTGTTCTTTGCTTCATGATACCTCAGTGGCACTGAAGCACATTGCTGAAACATAATGCAAATTAAAGACCTTAATGGATTTGAAATGCTTCAGATACAGAAAAGGGCACTCACGGTTACACGTCGGCAGGGGGCCCCATTCTCCATTTTCACATACTACTTGTCTCAGTTCTTTTTTTTCAAACTCGTAGCCTTTATCACAAACAAAGGTAACTGTGCTGTTAACAGGATATGACACCTGTGATGGCTTTGGTGTGGCGTGTGGCACAACTGGTGCGATACAGTCACTCATAGCTAGAACAACAAAGAGAAGAACGTTTACACATTTGCAGTTTGGACAACATGCAAATACACTGTATGTCCAAACACTTTTAGACACCTGCTCAGTGAAGGGTATTAATAGTGAATTTGCCCCCTTTGCTGCAGAAACAGCCTCTACTCTTCTGGGAAGGCTTTACACTAGATGTTGGAACTTTGCTGTGAGGATGTGATTGAGCATTAGTGAGGCCAGATCTGATCAGTGAAGATATTGGATGGAGCTCCATCACTCCAGAGAATACAGTTCCACTGCACGACAGCCCAATATTGGGGTGCTTCATACCCCCCTAGCCCACGCTTGGCATTGGGCACAGTGACCTCATGCTCTTGTGTGTCTGCTCCTTTCTATTGGTCAGTGCTTTTTAATGGAGATTATACAAGCTGTGTCAGCAAAGAAGCCGAGTTCTCTCATTTGATGGGGTGTCTAGATACCTTTGGACATATAGTGTAGCAAATGGAAGAGGGGATGTTGTATCCTCTGAAAAAGTGATAAAATGACCAAAAACACATATTACACTGCTACAATAAAAGCATCAGTTAGGCTAGCAACTTGGGTGTTCTGATAAAAGGAACATTGGGCCTCATTCACCAACCGTTCTTAGGAAGAAATCTCTTATTTAAACCCACAGTTTTCACGAAGATTCTGACTCACCTCTGTTCTCTCATGTGGGGTTTGTTCTTAGGCAAGAACAGAATCTACACACACTCAGGAGCACAAAACAGTTCTGCGCTTTAAGAACACGTCATGAATCTGACGTAGACTTTTTCTTAGGACCTTTCTCAAGAGCACATTTAAGAACAAACTTAGGAGGATATTGGTGAACCAGGCACAGTGTGAAGTTAATAATGCCCGAAACCCGTTTGCTGCAGAGAAATAGAAAGATACTGTTAAGCTTGGATCATTATACGTCCTTCTACTTTCCAAAACTAAAGGACGTCCCTGCATACATGGCTAAAAACAGGTTTAATTTTTCATTTTTAGCAGTTTATTTTATTCATTTTATTCACTTCCATTTATTAAGGACTCACTCATGGGTGCCCTCTAGCACTTAGCTAGCACTATAATCAGAGAAATAGGAAGTGGCCAGGCTACACTTAAACTGGCTCTGACTGTATTTCAGCTCAGAGCACTATAATGAGCAAACCACAGAGCTCTGATGTGAAAGATGACATCAGCTTTTTGTTGTTTTCGTCAATATTTTGGTCTATTAAACTAAGATGTGGTTGGAACTAGCCTCTGCAGTAAGGTAGCTCTCCCGGACCAGAGTTGGAGTCCACTGCTTTACAGCATTATTGGCCCCTTTGGCACAAATGGAAACTGTCCTAAATATACTGAATGTTACTGTAACATAGTAATAAGTCTTAAATAATAATAACAATGGATAATTTTGTCTCCATGTAATTTCTGAATTCAGCTTCTCGTTCATGAGGTTCTTGTTCTCGTTCCACCTTAAATGGTGCATTCTGGCGTAGGAGCTGCCGAATGAGCAGCTGACTTTTTACAAGAGGCTATTCTACTTTTGCAAAACAAAACTCCTGCTGGAGATGCGATAAAAGCAGCTATAGCTGAGCTAAAGCTTAAAGCAGAGCAAAGTAAGTCTGTGTTTTTGTTTACATTATATTTATTTAGCCTTTACTGGTACATTAGCACACACTGAGACAGATTTACAGCCAAGATGGTAAAATTGCTCCCAAAGTGGTTCGATTTTTTGCTGAAAGGACAAAATGGCTCTCCTTAACGTTTGGGTTGCGATCCCTGATATAGATCATTAGACCAGTGAAAGCAGCCATTCATTTTCATAACAAGAGCATTACAGGCTGGCAACACACTGTATACTTACAAACACAGTGGGGGGTGTGGGACCATTCACCGTTTCCACACAGTAACTCTCCCCACCATGTTTCAACAACAGGTTTCAGACCAGAATTACAGCCGTAGGAAACTTTGGTGCCGTGATTGTAGGCGTCCTGCCGAGGGACTAGAAAGCCGTTGTGAAGCGATGGTCTCTGACAGTTTTTTAGCTCTTCTGCAGAAAAGACATTCAAGAAAATGAATATAGATTAAGTAAACGTCCGCACTCTGATGTGTTTATGAACACATCAAGAAGCGTCTAGCTGAGCATTTCTCTCCATGATTTGTGGGTGCGTGGGAGGGGATGTGGAGCATGATATTATCGGTTAATATTAAGTTTCCCTGCCTGCTGGTGCACAGTGACATCATCAAAATATCAAAAGATGTTGCAGAGGAAGAGGAGTCATTACATTTTGATGCAAGATTACCAGAAAACAAAACAAAAAAATTAAAATGATATAATATGATGTAACCAGGAAGCAAAAAGTATTTGGACACTTTATCAATTGATAAACTTTAATGACGTTCCTAAAGTTACCAAATCAAACTGATGTGGGCTCTAGACTCGAGACTGTGCTGAGGCTACTGTAGAGCACCGAGCTGGAAACCTAAGTCTGTAGATGGTGTCACTGACTTAAACTTAAAAACTTGAAAAAACAATTATTACGCTTTTTTTTTTAAAATGTGCCTGCTTATTATAATCAAAAACTTTTTTAAAAGTTTTTAAAAAAAAACTTTAACGACCCAGAAGGATAAGCGGTTTAGATGATGTATGTATGTATGTATGTATGCTTTTCTGAGCGAAACTGTCCAGTGAAGAAACATGTTACTCACAAGCTACAACATGATAAAAAGGAGAGAATTTAATTTCCTCATGTCATAATAAAGTGAGGAAACAGCTTATATTGTGGCAACACGATGTTCCAACCTGCACTGAAAATAAAAAAAAACCCTGAAGCTGCCTTTCCCAGTCAGGTAAACTGGACCGTTAGATTAGTCATTATTGTGACGCATCAGAATAAGCAAGCATTATGCAACAGTCAGAGCCCATACAAAAAAAGTGGAATATACTGAATTTATAATGTCTATAATGACAATTTTATGAACATATTATAGATGTTCTTTTGTCTTCAGTAGTTTCAGAAATTGGGTAAATACAGGACTTATACAAAACAACGGAAATGATATAAAATACAGCTGCTATAAATGTATGTAAAGTGGAGCTCAACTGATTTTCCAAAATTTCTCCATAATTCAATCATTCTTTAGATGTAAACAAAGTAATTCAGAGCAGTTTGGTGTAGAGGAACTTACTGATTCATATTCTTTGCAGTGAAAGTGAACCAGGGGTCAAAATATCGACAACGCATACCAAAAGTTTGTGCGCCCCTGGTTAAACATGTTTTATTGATTTTGTAAATGTAAATAAGTTAATATATCCTCTAAAGAGAACACACTTCTGCATGTTTTAATGCATAATAACTGTTTATATGCTGCATTTAACTTATTGGTAGAAATTTATATTTTGCACAATTTATGTCTTATGATTATTTTTTTCCAATATGTATGTCCAACTCTTTTTTAAAATTTTGCACTAAAGATTTTTAAAGAGGTTGTTCAAACTTTTGCATACAACTGTATAGCCATTTTCTTCACTATCTAAAACCATCAGTAAACCTACACGTCTCCTGATTTTTTATATGGAATGTTAATTATGGTAAAATAGTGGAAAATCTGAAAAAAAAAAATTTTACTTTAACTTTTTTGCCTCACAACACCCTGCATGTATCCTTCCACCATGCAAGCGTTTTAGAAATACATTTTAGGTCAAAATCTTCTCAAAACTATCATAAAACAATGTCTCAGACATCAGGTGGACATCTGGTTCCTATCACCACCACTGTGAACAATTCTGACTCTCTAAGTTTCCACAGAATAGAGCGTTTCACACCAAACCACTCTGAATGACTTTCATCACGTCTTAACCATTGAAGTCTGCAAAAAGCCTACTAATGCTGTAAAATTTTTCCACAAACTTATATTTATGTTCCTGAAGAAAGTAAACTGGACTGTTCGAAAACTCTTACCTGTGCTGGCCTGACACAACCAAACACAGAGAGTGAGCAGAATAATCCTCATCTTGTTCGGGTCGTTCTTCACCTCGGACCACAGGGCTAGACTTCTGCATAGAAAGAGATACAGGTCTTTTTTAAAAACAAGCTGCTTTGTAAATAAGCAGAGTTAATGATCTACCTCCTGACTCTCTTTACCAGAAACCATGAGAATAGCAAGATTTCACCACTGCAGATTTCGTAATTGCAAATGCTGACATGTCCTCAGTTGCGCAACATCAAGACCAGCGCAGGAAAGTCTAAAAAGTCCTTTTTGGTGTGTTTACAGAAAGTCTCTTCTGACAGCACTGTTTAAATTTTGGGAAATATTTGATAGAACTTTGCACCAAACTTTGTGTGAAATGTGTGTGGATAAAGTGGGTGATTGGTTCATAGTGCATATGTACAGTTGTATGCAAAGGTTTGGGCACCTTTGGCTAAATTACATAATGTATTCGTTTTTGAAAAGAAGTAAACAGAACCACTGTAGCTAACTATTAAAGAATCTGCAAAAGGTTACTGCCTGCTTATGTTATATTTGATGATATGTGATGAAAAAATAGAAATAAATTTGAAAAATGTAGAACAGTATCCGTTGCCTGTGCAAAAGTTTGGACACCCTACAAAAGTCAGTACTAAGTAACACCCCCTTTGGCAGACATCACAGCTTGTAGCCAACTAAGAGTCCTTCCCATCTTTATTTATGACTTTCACCCACTCTTCCTTGCTGAATGCTTCTAGTTCTGTAATAGTCTTGGGCCATCTTGTCTGCATGATGGCAACCGTGAGGGTCTTTCGAAAAGCCTCCGCTTCCAAACCTTATGGTCGCTCATGGTGGATTTCAAGGTATGTTGCGGATCATTGTCCTGTTGTACAACCCCCATTTCCAGAAACGTTGGGACAATTTGCAAAATGCAATAAAAACAGGAATCTGTGATTTGTTGACTTTCTTGAACCTTTATTTAACTGACCAAAGTGCAAAGAAATAACTTTTAATGTTTTGGCTGACCAGCCTGACAGTATTTTGTAAAAATAAACAAATTTTGAATGAACTAAAAAAAAGTTGAGATGAGGCAAAATAAGTGAGTGAAACATTCCACACTAAGAAGATGAATTATTAACAGGTGGGGTAATCATGATTGGGTGTAAAAGGATCATCCACCAAAGGCTCAGTCTTTGCAAGCAAAGATGAGTCGTGGCTCAATACTTTGTTCCAAAAAGGACCGTTTTTAAGCACAAAATTCCAAAGAATTTAGGTCTTTCCCCGTCTACCATACATAACATAGTGAAAAGATTTAGGGCATCCAGAAAAATCTCAGTCCGTGTACAGCAAGGCTGGAAAACACTGTCATGAAACTCTTTTATGCAAGAAGAAAGCATACATGAATTCTGTGCAGAAACGCTGCCGAGTTCTCTGGGCCCAAGCTCATCTGATATGGTCCAAAAGACAGTGGAAATGTCTTCTGTGGCCAGATATGTCCACATTTCAGATTGTTTTTGGGAAAAATAGACCTTAGTTCTCCATGCCAAAGATGAAAGGGACCATTCAGACTTTTATCAGTGAAAGATGCAAAAGCCAACGTCTGGTTTCTTACCCTTGCAGGCTTCTTAGCCCAGTTTATCCTATTATTTAGAATTGAATAACTTGTTACCAAAAAACTTGAAATAAAACAAATATTACTGATAATTTACTACTAATAAAATTATTTATAATAAGAAGAAATTATTGTTTAATAATAATAATAATAACAACACTCATGTACTGCATACATGACATGTTTATGCAAAACAGGAGAACAAAGAGAAACTGAGCAGAACAGACACTTCCATCATCTCCAGCTTGGAGCTCCTGCTCTAATGTGCGGCTGAGTCTCCCTGAGGAATTCTTACTGTCATATGGGCTGCACTGAGCACGCCCGCTTTTATGGCTGCCCACGGACAGAGGAAGCTGTGGGTCTGGCAGCAGTTCAACCTGAGAGCTCTGGAGGAACCTGCTGTGCTCTTTGGAGGAAAATGGTTGATGGAGAAAACGAGGTGCCCCCCCTGCCCCCCAGATTCAGGTTCAGGGATCTGCTGCAAGGAGAACAGACCTGGCCAAACGATGACAAGTAAGTGCTCTCCGCTTACGATCCTCAATTACCGAGAACGATTGGTTTGTAAACGAGATGAATAGGCTGCATTAGGAGAGAGGGAAAAGTAATGCATCACTATGAGCAACAGATTTTACAGCAAGCAAAATCAAAATAAATAAACACAGGAATTAATACATATTCCATTCATTGCTAAGTGACTTATATAGTTAAAAATAAACAACTCACAAGTGATTAACAATAAACTGAAATTCTTCATACTCAAAGTTAAATTCCAGTGGATTTGTAAACTCCTCGTATGTAAAGCTTAGAAAAAAAATCACATAAATGCACCAGGAATGGTCAATAGAGTTAATAATAATGATAACAACATAACAGTGTTTATAATATCAATAATTAGATATTGAATATTGTGCACTTGATCCAATCCTTTAACAAATCTATGCTGAAACAGCACACACTCATCCTGTATTATCCATCACCAGGGGCGTCACTAGGGATTTACAGATGGGGAGTTGGGCCTTTACTGAAGGGATGGAGGAGGGTGGGGGGATCTGGGGGGGGGGTTGGGGGTTGTGTATTTTTAATGACCCCTAAATGTATGATAGTTATGAACATTTACAGTTGCAATAGACATAAAATTAATTTGTCCGAGCAGTATTTGGCACACAGTACATGCTGATCCCTCTGATTGTGGCCAAAGAACTTCATTTACTTCCTTTGTCCACAACACTTGCGTCCAAAATGCCTCTGGCTGATCTTGATGTTGTTTTGCATATTTCGGACTTTGACTTTTGTGATGAGGTGATATCACAGTCTAATGGACTCTTATGGTTTAACGGGTAAGCTGATTCCAGAAGCATTTGATGGCTCTCTGTTGGGATCCACTAGGAAACTAGTGGTCTCTAATTGTAACCATTAAGCCAATTCCCATTTAAAAGCAAAACAGTCTTTAATAGTTCTTTCTAACGGTCTTTGTTCAGCAGGGATATCAATGAAATACTACTGAAGCAAAGCAATGCTGTCTCCTCCAGTTTATTAGATTAAGTGACCCTTATCTGTGACCCTTATCAGTCACCTCCGCGATCTAACCCATCCGCACAGTGAAACACCACATAGACACTAGTGAATACACACACTAGGGGCAGTGAGCACACTTGCCCGGAGCGGTGGGGGGCAGGTGCCTTGCTCAAGCGCACCTCAGTCATGTACTGTCGGCTCAGGGGATCCCTAACCTCCAGTCCACGACTGCCCCTAGATCCAGACTCTAGACTAGTACCTTATCAGATCTGCTTCTTCAGCTCTGACAGCCTCCTTCAGCTTCTTTCTCTCCCTCTCCTCGCCTGTGTTTAGTAACACACTTTTTTTCATTTAACTCAAATTTACAAGAGATCAAGGTTTAATGACAGATAACCTGGCTAAAATCATCTCACCTCTCCAGGGGGGACTTATGTCCATCTGTGGGTTGAGGAATTGAGGGATGTGAAATCACATCATGATGAACTAAATCTGTTTCCTTTCCACTGACATTGACTCACTGTAAACAACAGTCTGTATGGATGGGATTAGTTTTCCATGGAGAGGTGTGGTAAGGCCAATTGACCACAGGATATCTGTAATGTTCATGATCAATTCACACAGAATTAGAACTCTAAATGACAGAGATGGGAGAGGCTACTCGATTCACTCCACCAATTTTTTCCAAATATCTGCTTGATTAAATAGTCCAGATGTAAACAGAGTCATTACGATGGTTTGAAAATTGTGAAATACGATTATTCTTTAATACTTTAGGTTACATACTGCTGCAGTGCGGTCAACTTCACATTGACTGCTCAGGATAAAGCATGTCTCAGCATTGTAAAGCCTGTAAGAGGAGAAAAGCCTCTGAGTTAAAAGCTGCTGTGCTGTAGCAGCAACAAGATCATCTGCAGTGTGTAAACAGGACCAGCAAAAAGGTTGTGAGGTTGTGTTACTTCCACACACGCTGAAGTTGTGTTTCAGGCCAGGTCTGCTTTTTGAGTGAGGCACAATACAGGGCAGTCAATCAGAACAGAGATCATTTACATATACTAGTTTAGAAACAAGAAAAAAGAAGAATCTTTGGAATGTTTCTCTCACAACAGCCTAAACCAATTATCTGGTGTTGAAAACTGAATCTACAACTGTAGGTTAAACCAGTTCGTACCGTTTAACATCTGTTTGATCAGCTGCTGCAGTTTAATGCCCTGTTCACTGATGTTATTTTCTTTTTCTTTTCCATTCACACAGGGTGCAGGTTGAGTTCTACACCAATGAGAACACTTTAAAAGAAAGACTCAAGCTGTTCTTCATCAAAAATCAAAGATCAAGTATGTCATGCTTTAACTACAGTCTCAAAAATGGGGCAAAGATTGATACAGCACAGTATTGCAATATTTTGAGTGAAAAAAATGTATTGATAAACAGAAGCCCAAGTGATATAAACCCGGTGGTCCTAAACTTGCTTACTTAGCTTCCATAAGCTTCAACTTCACTGTTCATGAAGCTGATGAGGTTTGGCCCACCCACACAGAGGTGCCTTCACTGTGGCCCCTCTCTGTCTGAGCAACTTAGCGGGTACAAGCTAACAACCAAGCGAAAGCAAACCTAGCATGCTAGCTCATCTATCTGCCTGTTATCCATTGTCCAGCTGGCCATGCGTGTACATTGCCTGGATGCACATCCAAACAGCAAACTGAATAAGAATCTTAGCTTCTTTAAGATGTTGTCACAAGCTAGATGTCTTTAGCAAGCCATTGGACATGGGGTCTACACCACCACTTGCAAATATAGAGCCCTATATCTTATATCTCTTTGCGTTCAATGTTGTGTATGAGTGACTTAATAGGCTGTCAATCAAGTGTGCTCATTAGAAAAACTCCCAGATAAGTCTTGAACAGATCTCATTAGCAGCTTTTAAGTCATATTTCAGCTTTTTTTCCTTTTAGTTTTAGTCACTGGGAGGGTAAAGGCTAGCACATCCATGTGAAGCTTGACTTTTCGAACTGCCACTAATGCAGCGTCATTGGTCACTGGCATGATAAAAATGCAGCTTATCCAGAGTTGATGCCAACGGCATCAAACAATCCGTGCCCAACAACTGTCTGGCAAGGAACTTCATCCTGGCTTTTACTTTTATTTAGGCACTTTTATTGCCATGACTCCTCCACTTATACTATTATCAAAGAAACACCTAAAATAATTAGCAGTCCTAGGCATAATGATATAATCCACTATCTAAAACAAACAGAACAGACTCAGTTTTGCCTAAACGTAAAGAACGACTACAGCCTGAAATCAATACACCTACCCTATCTTACCTAGCTGCTCCTGCACTCTGTTGATATCCTGAAATCAGTAATGCAGAACCATCAGAAGTTTTTATAACCACATACAGTTTTAATAACATTAACATGTAACAAGAACAACAAGGGCCCCAAAACATAGCCTTGAGGAACACCACTAGTGACCCCATGCATTTCAGATTAAATAACACCATTCTCCACAATCATAGAGTGTCCAGTGACACCTACCTCCAACTGTTAAAATATTTGTTAAAAGAAACATTTCTTTTCTCTTTTTAGGTCTCCGAATACGTTTCTTCCACTTCTCTCTCAAGCTGCTGAGCTGCGTTTTGTACATATCTCGAGTGCTGTATGACTGTGGGCCTAGACAACTGTGGTAGGTAACCCATTCAGTGAGCTGAAAATATCAGGGGGTTGGTTGTGGGTTTGTGTATCTTCTGCTAGTGCTGATCTTCTAGGGCATATTGCAGGGGGTGATTTCCACATGTGACGTTTTTGTTCAAGAACCAGAGGGAATAGCGGTTTTGGAGGAAGATATGAGTAATTCTAATGGACCCACAGTTTTGATTGCCGGTGATGAGATGAGAAATGAGAAATCCTGCTGCACATAAAAACCAACAGTTTTAACTGGATCAACCACCATTAAAGCTCTTTGCTTGAGAGGTCCATGAAAATCACTGAGTGAATCAGCTCAGCTGCGTCACTGCTGGCCACTTTATCAGAAACTGATCTCTTGAAGTTCCATCTGGCTGGTGTACAGTTAGAGACTGTTGCTGATTTGTTTATGAACAATTTGTGTTAGCCATTCTTTAGCCTAGAGATCTGCATTTCTCCAAATATGAATTTCAACTACATAAAGTGGGCAAAAAAGTCCTATATTTTTCAGACTTATGAACTACATAACATTTACAATAATTTAATTACATCTTAGTCAGTGTTTATCAGCAAGTCTTCTATATATATATATATATATATATATATATATGTATATATATATAAGTATATATATATATATATATATATACTTATATATATATATATATATGTATGTATTACCATTAAATTTGACACAAAATATGGAATCCAAGTGCGTAGGTGTTTCTAATAAAGTGGCAAGTGAGTAATCTTTAGTAAAATGAGTCTTTTCTAAATGAAGCTATGATAAATGAAATGCTCAATTGTATAATGTGTTGGTTGAGAGGACACAGCTTTAAGTCACTTTAACGTATATTTTTGTTTTTGTTTTTTAATCTCCGCAGCCTGGATTGCCAAAATTACACCTTATTTGGGATAGACTGGTAAGTGTCAATAATATATATAGATATATCGATTGAAAATGGGATATTGTGATCATAAATATGTCCTGGCAGGATAATTAAAACTCCCTTTGTAATTTGGGTGGAACATGGTCTCCAAGTGCATAGCCATATAGCTAACATAGCTAATGCTAGCTTTGTATCTTTTTAAACTGAGAAATAAGAAAGTAAAAAGGCTGAAATTAATCACATTTTATTGCAAGGAATCTGTTTTGTGTTGTGGTCATTTTCTGCCAGTAAGAATGTGAAGCTCATAAAGTAGTCAGTGAGTGGAAGTACAAGGTGGGTGTTTCTAATAAATAAAGTAGGTGTTTCCAATAAAGTGGCCAGTGAGTGGAAGTGGGTAGAAGTTCAAGGTAGGTGTTTCTAATAAAGTGGCCAGTGAATAATCTTTAGTTAGTCTTTTCTGTATAAGGCTATGATGAAGGAAATGCTTGGTTGTTTAAAGTGTTAGTGGAGAGAACACAGCTTTAAATTACTTTAATGTCATTTTTTTTCTTCATCTCCACAGCCCGGTTTTCCAAAATTACACCATGTTTGGGATAGACTGGTAAGTACTGATAATACATAGAAATATAGATTGAAACTGGGATATTGTGATCATAAATATGTTCTTGCAACATAATTGAAACTCCCTTTGTGGCAGGGCTCCAGTAATTTGGGTGGACCGTGGTGTTGAACTGTGGGCTTTGCAGGTAAAATCAGATAAATGAAAGCCTTCTGAAGGTGTAACTGTTTCCAGCATTGGAGGTTTTGCCCTAAAATGAAAACATAGCACTTTAATCGATCCCTGCTGCATAACATTATCATAACCATGCCATAAACCTGTCACAGCAGATGTCACAATGTTTGATGGCAGTTTATGTCATGATAATGTATGCTCAGTATACTCTAGCTTGCCACCACGACATCAAACGTTATGACATCTGCAGTAACATGTTTATGGCATGGTTATGTCAGTGTTATGAAGCAGGGATCAAAAAAAGTGTTACCCAGAAAATCATATTTGTAAAAGGCCTTTAATAAAATGATTAGGAATAACAGTCGTGTCTCTGGCATCTTCAGGTGTCTGTGGCAGTCGTATGTCTGTCTCAGACGCTACTGCTAACCTACCTAAGTTACAAGGTAAGAGTTTTATCCCTTGCATGCCGTCTGATTGTCCAGACGCTCTGTTGTTACAGATATGCAGTTCTATGCAAAAGTTTGGGCACCCCTGATCAAATTTGATTTTCTAGTTTAAAATCAGTTTTTTACTTTTGAAATTAATGTGGCATTTGCAAAAGTTCTGACACATATTTTATTACATTAATTATGTTATATTTTACATTAGGTTCCTCAGGGAACCTAAATCTGTTTTCTTTCTAATGAGGTTAGTCTTGTTCCTGCAGGCAAACAGTAAACATACTAAGTTCACCCTTTGAATAATGTTCCAGTGACCATAAATGATGATATATTTCACCATATTTCTCTCCTCTCAATGTAAACTGGGCAGTCCTAATCTTGGGTAATGTTTCCTTAAGCATTCCCTTGACCAATCGCAAGGCTGTGTTTCTGGCCCCGCCCACACAGAACAGTTTCAGTGTCAGAGAAGCTTAGTGAGCTAAAGCTAACCCGGCATGATGAAAAGCTAGCGAGTTAAAGGTCCTGTCTGTAGCTGCCTGTCGTCTGTCCGTTCGTTTATCCATACACAAGCATTGTTCGTCGTCTGTTCCTTCATTCTTCATCAGTCCATTTGTCTGTCTGTACATTTGACCGTTTTTTGTCCAGTTAGCATCACATAAAAGCGATAATGATGTTAGTGTCCACAGTAGGGGGCAGTCATGGGCTGGAGGTTAGGGAACCAGCCCTGTGACCGGAAGGTTGCTGGTTTGATCCCCTGAGCCGACAGTACGTGACTGAAATACCCTTGGTGCCGTGGATAGGGCTGCCCACTGCTCAAGTGTACTCACTGCCCCCTAGTGTGTGTGTTCACTAGTGTGTCTGTGGTGTTTCGCTGCACGAATGGGTCAGAATGCGGAGGTGAAATTTCCCTGTTGTGGGACTAAGAAGGGTCAATTCATTTAATTTTTAGTTCTGTATGAGGGGCGGAGCTAGGAGTGTTGGACAGAGAGCTGTCAATCACACTGCTCATTAGCCACGCCCACACAGTTCTCAGATCTGATCAGCAGTTTTTATCATATTTATATCATAACTTTTTCATTCAAACTTTGCTGGATGTTTAATGTGACACTCAAGTTTAATATCAGGCACACATTTTTTAGATTTCGCTCTGTGTTTGCTGAGACTTTAAACAAATAAACAGAAATTTTGCACTAAACTTTTTTAGGACAAAAGTCATATTTAGGTGTGTTCTCTGTAGAGGATGTGTTCACTTATTTTCACCTGAAAAATAAACAAAACAGGCCCACTGACCAGCGGTGCTCAAATGTTTGGATACTACTGTATGCCTGTTACCTGGACTAGGGAACAGAAGGAGAATAAGTTCAGTGAACAGCATGTGAGAACATGGTTAGAACTGAGAAATGATGATGATCTGGATTGTGTGTCCTTCTGGATTAGGGGAACATATGGGAGCAGATACTTCGCATAACGTTCCTCCTGGAGATCATCAACACGGTGCCCTTTCTGATAACGGTACATTCATTTTCTGATCTAAATGTTTCTGGCTCTGTGCCGATATGGCTGGGATTCTAGCCTTTATATTCAATTTCTCTGAAATTCTAAGTGATGAAAAAATTTCCACAGCTTGTGAAAGCATCATTCAGTCAGTTCTCAACAGTGTGTTATCTTTGTCAAGATCTTTTTCACAGGTGAGAGACTTATTTTCTCAAAATAATAACTTACTATGTCAAAATAATGACTTTATAATGACTTTTTGCAATAATTATTTATGAACTCAAAATAATTACTCACTTTATTGAAAAGTAACAACTCATTATTTCATCATATTCTCAAAAAAATAAGTCATGATTTTAAGATACCAAGTCACCAAAATTTGTTTAGTAATTCATTATTTTGAGATACTAAATCAATACTAAAAAAGCAGTAATAAGCACTAATCATTATTTTGAGAAAATAAGTGATTATTTTCAGATACTGTCAATATTTTGAGAAAATAAATCAATGGTTTAAGACACTAAGTCAATATTATGAGAAAATACATGATTATTTTGAGATACCAAGTCAATATTGTAAGAAAATAAATCATTGTTGTGAGATACCATGTCAATATTTTGAGATACTCAGTATTTTGAGCAAATATATCATTGTTTTGTAGGAAATACATAATTATTTTGAGACATTAAGTCAATATTTTGAGCAAACAAGTCATTATTTTGAGATCCTAAGTGTAATTTAGCCTTATTAAGAAACATGCCTGTATTCCTCACCAGAAATGTTCATAAAATAATTTTTGAAACCTTCTGTTTTCTTTTCTCCTGCAGGTTTTCTACTTTCCTCTTCACAATCTATTCGTCCCTGTGTTCCTCAACTGCTGGCTGGCCAAACATACACTGGAAAACATGATCGTGAGTGCAGTGATTAACAGATCAAGTATTTGATGTGTAAATTCTGTTTTTGTTCTGAATAACAGTCTTGAGCATATTGGTGTCTATAATGCAGTTAGTTTTAATATATTTTTTTCAGTGTATGCAACAATGCATTGTATACTGTAATCAGGTATGGGCGGGTCATTGATCCAATGACACTTCGAAAGTGATAATTGTTCAAGGAAAGTTCTGAGCATATTCAGTACAGTTTAAATGTCCTGATGACTTGAAAGAAGTGTAAAATTCTGAAAATATAATGTTTCCATAGATACGAATAGCTGAATTCCAGAGCACCTCCTCCATAACATTGAAAAACTTGTGTTGTCTTTTATATGTAAAGCATGTGAACGTGGCTTTGGGCCTCAAGCAATTCACACTAGCATGTGTAGCAGTCTAAGGTTTCTCCACAAGCAAACCACTTTGTGTGCATCATTCACCCACACCATGAACCCACACCAGAAGGAGCTTGTGAATGCATGTGCTGGCAGCATTGACTGTACACAGTGTGTGATATACCCCCTGGTATTCGGGGGGTCCCGTGTTGGCTCACTAATACAGTATTAGCTAGCTGCTAACTTGCCACAGCGCCACTGAGGCTAGCTCCAATTCAGTCTTTTCACCAACCTCTTGGGAAAACTGGGCAAGTTTTCAGACTTACTAATATGGCATATTCTAAAGTTTTTCATATGTATACCAGGCATTGTTACACTTGCTAGGCTATTAAGGATCAACTGGATGAGCTAGTTTGCTATAGCGCCACCCTGAGGCAGACCAGTTCTGTGTCTCTAGTTCATCAAAATACCAAAGACAGAAGCTCACTGGTTGTGGAAGAAGAAGCTGAACAATGAGCTTTCACTTTGTTGCACAATGTTGAATAAGTATATTTTTAGGGACCCCCCCCCCCCAGAATTTTCCTTTTGAGATATTTAAGGGGTCCAAGAGGTTAATTGGAGGACCTGGACTCCCCAGGACCCCCTGTATTTCGAAACTTGACTGTACACATATATGTTATACACCATATTATACAACATCTGTAGACTGGTTTGCGGTCACAACTTTCAAAACAAGAGGTGAAATAGTTGATCAGTTAAAGATGTTGAGTTAGTGGTATGGTCCATTCAAGATTATAAAACAATTCTTTGTGCATTTCTATTATTATTCCCACCTCTGAAGTTGCCTCAATTCATCTGATTCTCTGTTTGTACTTCCAGAACGACTTTCATCGTGTTATACAGCGGACGCAGTCGGCCATGTTCAATCAGGTCCTGATCCTGATCTCCACGCTCCTGTGTCTCATATTCACCTGGTGAGTGGCCACCAGGTAGTCTGAATATCCTGGGTTGCCAGTTGCTTTGAAACACCTGCCTTTTAGAGGCAGGTCAGATAATTTGAAGCACAGGTCCTAAACTAAACTCAGCTGAGGGGCAATAGACATGGTGGTCTTCTCCAGTGGTGGTTGGGGGTGGGGGGAAAAAGAATTTTACCAGCATAAAGTTTCTTATCTGCCATTTTACTGTTACTATTAGTAGTACAAGTAGTTCTATTCATACATAGTTTTTAGTGAAATTGTGAATTTAGTGAATTGTAATAGTATTGGCATTCTTGTAGAATGTAAGTGAAGTTACTGCAAGTGCAGTGTGGGCAAAGCAGAGTGGTTAAATCTGCGTTCTCAGATTCAGATTCAGATATTTTTCTGAGTATTTCTTAATTCTGACACGCTGATACTGCTGTGTGCCAAATGAATCCAAAAAGGCAGATTAAACTAACTATCCACAAAGGAACTACATTTTTACAAAGCCATTGTTGTTGGCAATTGCTGCCGTCAAAAGTTTATGATAAGAAGTTATATATCGCTGCTGTCGGAAGAAAACCTTGTATCTCCAAAATGATAACTTCACAGGAGAAAGAAAAAACCTACTTTACTTTTAATGTAAGTCAATGGAACCAGACATTTTTCTGTGTCATTTTCGGTCATTTCTTTTGGTCCATTCATCATAAAATTTAAAGAGCAACAAGTATTTTCAAATTATGTCAAAAAACTGGAAAATGTCAAAAATGGAGATACAAGGTTTTCTTCTGACAACAGCGGTACATACATACATATATGGTTTATTTTTCAGTGAGATGAACCATCATGAAGACTTTATAAAATGCAGTGAGATGTGCAAATTTTTAGGCAAACAAATTAACTGTAATAAGAACTGAAATACAGTAAAAGATAAAATTTACACTCAAAAAAATGAACCAACGGCATTGGTCAACTTACAAACTGAAAATATGTTGACATTTAAATAAATGAATTGTGTTGATTTCATGTAACTGGTTTATGTAAAACAACAAGTGAACTATTTTGAGGTAGCAAAGTCTGCACTGACTATACTAACTCTACTCTGTTCAGTAGAATGAAAATATGCTGCGTCATTAAACTAAATGCACACTGTATTATTTTGAGTGTATTAAGTAACAGCTAAGAATTTTTTTTAACTAAATGAGCATAATGAAGAATCATATCTGTTTTGTGCCAGTTTCATGTATTCCTCCTACTGAACAGACGCTTTTGCGGAGGTGAAGTTGCAGTTTTGCTTATCATACTCGCACTTCCGAGATAGCCAGGGGTTGGGAAACTACTTCACCTGCCTGCAGGGTATTCAGAGAGTGAACTGTATAATGGTTTTCCTTATTTCTGCTATTTGAATTAATCAAGCTTTGGGTATTTACTATTTCAGTCACTGTGACTGTAGTCTGTTTTCTCATATTTAGTTATAGTTATATTTATAGGGTTTAAAAGTGAAAAAAAATTAAAGAAAACAAATGAAAAAAGAGTGAAGCAGGATCTCTGTTTGAGGAACTAAATGCTGTGACAAAGCACTATTTTAGTGCTTCAATAAGAATTGCTCAATAGTACTGTCTTGGCCCATGAGGTAGCTCTCAGTTCAGTGACAAAGACGCTCATGATACATATGGTACACTTTAGGGGCTAATCTTATATAACTGTTGCCATTTGAATCCTTTCATCATTTCATATATGCAGTGCCATTAACATACTTTAGGATACAGCAGATGCGACCAGGCCGGTGTCACTGTTAGCAATAATGGCAAATGAAACTCACCTTCCACTTTATTAGAACCCCCCATTCTTAAACTTACTGACTACTAGCTTCCACTAATTGGCTACTTCATCAGAAACACCTCCCTTGCGTTTCCACTTACTGGCCACTTCATTAGATATTTCTATGTATTATCAATACTTACCAGTCTACCCTAAACATGGTGTAATTTGGAAAATTATAATTAAGCATTTCAATTATCATATCTTCATTTAGAACATAATAAAAATTACTCACTGGCCACTTTATTGGAAACACCTACTTTATTTATTAGAAACACCTACCATGTACTTCCACTCACTGGCCACTTTATTAGAAACATGTACCTTGTGCTTCCGCTCACTGGCCACTTTATTAGAAACACCCACCTTGTGCTTCCACTAACTGGCCGCTTTATCAGAAACATCCACTTTGTGCTTCCACTAACTGGCCACTTTATCAGAAACACTTACAATGGGCTTCTACTCACTGGCCACTTTATTAGAAACACCTACCTTGTATGGCCACTTTATTGGAAACACCTAACTTGTGCTTCTACTAATTGGCCACTTTATTAGAAACACTCACCCTGTTCTTCCACAAACTGGCCACTTTATTAGAAACACCTACCCTGAGCTTTCACTAATTGGCCACTTTAGTAGAAACACCCACCTTCTAGCTCTGTTGTGTAGGTGTACAGTTAAAGACCAACTATTGCTTCACACTTTATCAGCCCCTCATTCTTCAATGGTCAGTTTCTGAGCACAGGTCCGCTATTTTCTCGGCATGCCTTGGGAGGTGGACTATTCTTAGCACAGCAGTGATGCCTCTGTAACTGTATGCCAGGAAAGTGGAGCTACAAGGGAGGGGTTTCTGATAAAGTGGTCAGTGTGTATGTATGAGATTTGTAATACTCGTCAGATTCCTAATAATATTCAGAGTGGGAAATTTTTAATGGGCCCAAATGGACTGCAGTTCATTTTATACACAAACATGGACACTGAGCAAAACATAGAAAATAGCATTAATTTAAGCAGAACACTAGGCATTGGGAATGTTTTTGCTGTCTTGTAGGGGCAAAATGTTGAATATAGGGGCATAACATGCTTATGTCTAATAGTGGCACCACATATGAACCTGCAGTTGTGTCTGTTAGATGAAGCAATAGAAAGTGTTTCCTGTTTGCTACTGCCAACCTCCATTTGGTGTCCATTACAGCTTTTCTGATGGGTTCATATCGGCCTTTATGTGTCTCTAATGGCCGTAATGATGTAGTTGCCTCTGATTTGAGTGTTGATTCTAACTAACGTATTTAAGCAGTGAAAACAACATCCCTCTGACTGCTTCTGTGTCCTTTTATTTAGTCTTACCAACAGCTACATAAAGCTACCAACTATTTACCAGCTATTCGCCAACAGATAGTGCTGAAAACAAGGAGACATGAGACTTATGTTCACGACTCATACATGGATATTTGCGTGTTCCGTCATTGCGGACAGGGTAAGGCCCCCCCCCGTTTCATTCCCTACTGACCCATTTAGAAGACTTCATCTCTTGTTAATCACTGCTAAGTGCTCACGATGTTGCCATTAGCTCAAGCTCTAATGTGAATCCTTTTGTTTTTAGCGCTTTTTTTGCTGTTTTGCCACTAAGAGAGCAGACACATGAGCAGGGCCGCCATGTGAAGACGCAATTATCTCCCTCATTTCCTCAATCCGCAGACCATTAACAGCCAGAGAGGCTCTCAGCACTCACACTCTGCAAGGAAGATGTTTAGCGATCATGTTGTTGTTGTCCGGTCATGTGCCTCACAAAGTTTTTGTTTGATTCTGCTGTTGAATTCTCGAATGCAAACGTGTTGTAAATCACTTGCATTGTTTTTTGTTCCTTCTAAAACCTCCATTTCAAAAAAGTTTGAACACTGTAAAATGTTAATAAAAACAGAAAGCAGGGTAAGTAAATTCTGCTAAATTGACCTTATGGCCTTTTTTTAGTAAATATGTGCTCATTCCAAATTTGATCCCTGCAACACATATAAAAAATAATGCTGGACATGATCATGACCGTGTTACGTCACCTTTTAACAGCACTTAATAAACATGTCTGCCCTGCAATGGACTGAAGGCCTGTCTAGGGTGTTTCCTGCCTTCTGTTTCTTTGGATCCATTATGAATGAATGGATCTGAACCACATTTGGAGGTTTGAAATGTCATTCCAGTCAGATTTTTACAGATGTGTCTCAGTCTGGATGCTCTGGCCACTCAAATCGGATTTCAAACTGTCTTTTGTGTCACAATGTGACAAACAAGGCAATGTCAAATCCAGAGGGATGCAAGTGCTGGGATTCATTTACACATCACCAGCGTAGCTACATAGTTACTGATACCTATGTCGTTAGAACAGCAACCCCTGCAGATAGGCTGGTGATGTCTGGACACACATATCCAATTTCATCACTTGCAAATAACATTGCAGGCGGTCATCTCAAAAGATCTGATCCGATTTACCTTCTGTCTGAACATATCCAAAGAAAGGTGCCTTTTTTGAATAATGAGGTTAAGGAAGGAACTGTTGATAGTCAACAAGCTCTTGCAGGAACCACTAACTACCTCACCTGCTTCAGCTGTATGTCCCTGGAGGAATCACCTTCATTTGAGTGAGACCTCAAGAACCTTTGGGGTCCCTAGAAGAACATATTGGCCTAAAAGGGGTTATTTTAAGAATTGTGGAATTTTTGGGGAGTTCCCCAAAGTCCTCTTGTATTCTGGCAGGTAATCAGAAGGTTTGGTGAGCACCTACATGATGACTGCCTGCTGGGGAAGAAATTATTCATCAGTCTGGAGAACTTGTTTGATGGATGACAGGGATCCCTCCTGATGCCACATGATTTTCTTTTATTCGGTTTGGTGTGGATGTCCTTAATGGCAGGGAAGCATGACCCAGTGATGGACTGGGCAGGCTTCACCACCTGCTGCAGCACTTTTCTGTCTGAGACGGAAAAGTTTCCATACCAGGCAGTGACACTGCAAGCCAGGATGCTTTTGTAGATGCAGAGGACAGGTGTGTTACGGATGCTTTCACAGATTACCCGCTAATACCCCCCCACCATGACAAATGGCGAATTTTGAACTGAATGCTGGTAACAGTCTGGATAGCCATTTTCTTCTTTGGCCTGCAGAACACAGCGTACCTTATTTCCATAAAAAATCTAAAAGGTTGACTCATCAGACCACAATACGTTTTCACAGAGCATCAGTTCATTTCAGATGAGCTTGAGCCCAGAGAAGTCGGCGGTGTTTCTGGCCATTGTTGATATATGTCTGTGCACTGTGCATAGTACAGTCTTAACCTGCATTTGTGGATGCAGCGACGAACAGTGATATAGTGTTAGCAGCAGTTTGAAAAGATGTGCTGGAGCGTCGTGAGTTCTGGAGGAAAGGTACTAGCCTTCATACTCCCAGCTGGTTAGCACCATGTAATTGGAGCAGAGCTAGAAATAAGGTAGAATTGGACATGACTAAACTGGGGTATCTACATCTGTAGTACTACTGTAGTAAAGATTTGTAGTACTTTTTATTAGGCAAAGTTACAATGACTAACAAAGTAAATGCAACATTATCATTAACACATTATTCACATCATAAAATCACAATTCACAGAAATTGAAAAGGCAAAATGACTATCGTGTTAGGATGGTCTATTTTAATCCAGTCTTGACGTCCTTAAAAAAATAGCCAGCCAACAGCTCAATTCTCTAGCTGTACACCAGCAAGATGTAGCTTCAAGACAGGGGTTTCTACTAAAGTGACTGGTGGGTGTAGGTAAAGTTATGCATCTTCTCCATTTCAGCATATGTGGGATCCAGCATCTGGAGCGTGCCGGGCGGAATCTGAGCCTTTTTGACTCCGTCTACTTCTGCATCGTGACCTTTTCAACTGTGGGGTATGGAGACGTCTACCCAAAGATCTGGCCCTCTAAGCTGCTGGTGGTCATCATGATATCTGTGGCTCTTGTGGTGCTTCCTGTCCAGGTGAGTGTCTACAAATCTTTTCCAAAAACATCTTGCTAAATTAGTCTAAGGCATCACATGCGTCAAAATACACATTTTTTACAGCTTAGGTAATAATAGTGATAAAATTTATTTATACAAAAGTTTGAACACCACCTGTCAAAGTCCATGTTTTGTTCATAAGTGGATAAAACACATCCTCACCTAAATATGGTATTTGTCTTCAAATTTTATGCACTTTTTATATATTTGCTGAGCTTAACATATTTGAAATAAATCAGAAAATATATGAAAGGTGCCATTCAATATGTTTTTGTTTTATTTTTACCCGAATATGTTAAACTCAGCAAATAAACAGGAATTATGTTTTAAAATGTGCAGAAGTGTGTTCTTTGTAGAGGTGGATCTTTATAGATGTGTTAACTTTTTTCCTTGGATCGACAAAACATGAACTTTGACTGGGAGTGTTCAAACTTGGTACACTTCTAAACTTATGAAAAGGTAAAAACTTGGATTTGAAACCAAAAATGACCACATAAAACTATAAATGTCATGTAAATCTTATGTAAATTAGACAAAATAGAATGGCATTAAAAATCAGCAATGGGCCGCAGTATTATAAAAGCAAGGCGTATTGATAAAAACAGGACAGTCTGTGAAAAGCTTATTTTTACTGCAGTTCGAGCAGTTGGCGTACCTGTGGATGGAACGTCAAAAGTCTGGGGGAAACTACAGCAGACACAGAGCCGAGACGGAGAGGCACGTGGTGCTGTGTGTCAGTTCACTCAAAATCGACCTGCTCATGGACTTCCTCAACGAGTTTTATGCCCACCCCAAGCTCCAGGTATGTGACCGAGATCTATAACTGCATAGCTGTATCTGATCTAATTCTGTAACGTTTATGTAACATAAAAACGTTTCAGAACAGCGCCGACCTGCCGAGGCATGGACTCCTTTAAGTCCTATAAGTTGAGAGGTGGAGCTGCCTCAGATTGGACTTCCAGCACATCCCACAGATGCTCGATCAGATTGAGATTTGGGAGATTTGGAGGCCAGGGCTTTGTCATGTTCCTCAAACCATTCCCGAACAATGTGTGCATTGTGGTAGGGCACATGATCCTGCTGAAAGAGGCCACTGCCATCAGGGAATAACATCACTGTAAAGGGGAATACCTGGTCCTGGTGTTTAGGTGTGTGGCCTGCATCAATTTGACATCCTCTTGAATGGACCTAGGGTATCCCAGCAGAACATTTCCCAGAGCATCATAATCCCTCCACCGGCCTGTCTTCTTCCTACAGTACATCCTGGTGCTATCGCTTGCCCAGGTAAACATGAACCCAGCCGACCACATGATGTAAAAGAAAAGGGACTCATCAGACCAGGCGACCTTCTTCCATTGCTCCAATGTTTTATGCTTCCAACGCGTCCTAAGCTTTTAGTTGCTTTTGCCATTGGACGGGTCAGCATGGGCACTCTGACCAGTCTGCAGCTACGCATCCCCATACATTGCAGATTGTGAAGCACTGTGTGTTGTGACACATTCCTCCTGTAACCATCATTAAAGATTTCTGTGTCTTGTGCCACAGTAGCCCTTCTTCATTTCGGACTAGATGGAATATCTTTTGTCGCCCTTGCACATCAGTGAGCCTTGGGCACCCAACACCCTGTCGCTGGTTTGTGGTTTGCCCTTTCTCTGTCCACTGCTGACCCCACCCCAGAAGCCTTGCTGTCTTGGAGATTCTCTGACCCAGTTGCCTGGCCATAACATTCCTTGTCAATGTCTCTCAGGTCTTCACGCCTTCTCATTTCTCCCACATCCAACACACTGACTAGGCAAGCCGTCTATTTACTTCCTGTACTAGACCTTGACATGCGCCGTTGTTAGGAGATAATCAATGTTATTTGCTTTATCTGTGACTGGTCATAATGTTTTGGCTCATCTGTGTAGATACACCTAACTATTATGAGAAGGTGTGGCTGTCAAGAAGCTGTTCCTGAGAAAAGGAAATAGACAAAGTAGGAAAAATTACAGTAGAAAACCAAAACTGGACATCTGAGTAAGATTTCACGGATTTCAAGATTTCAATAGTGTATACTTTGATTGTGGAGCCAAATTCTAAGACTGAAGGTTGGAGGTTTGGAAAAATATTCCTAAAAATGGAAAATAAGTCTTCTGAAAAAATATAAGCTGTAATAAAGGTAAAGGGTCGTCTCAAGGGTCGCAAGGTAAGATTGGCAAATTCCTGATGAAGTAATATCACAAACTGATGTAAAACATTAATAGTGTAGGGCTGTGGTCTCCAAACCTTGTCCTGGTGAGCTACTTTCCTGCACAGTTTAGTTCCAACCTGCATTTAACATGCTGTTCCTCCCTTACCTTACACTAATAAATCTGATCCAGCCAACCAGGAACTTCTAAAGAAGTCAATTAGCTGGAGCAGGTGTGGCAGACTGTGGTTGGAACTACCCCCTGCAAGAAGGTATCTCTCCAGGACCAGGGATGGAGACCACAGCCCTACACTATTAATGTTTTACATCAGTTTGTGATATTACTTCATAAACATTATAAACGTTATGTTTCGATGCCTCTGTCCTGCAGGACCACTACGTCGTCATCCTGTGTCCGACAGAGATGGATACTCGGGTGCGCCGGGTGCTGCAGATCCCCCTCTGGTCTCAGAGGGTCATTTACCTGCAGGGGTCCGCCCTCAAAGACAAAGACCTTTTCAGGGCCAAGTGAGTATTCACAGAGTTTGGCTTTTCCTGTTCATCTGAAAATCACCCTCAAATAGCATTTTTTACAGAGTGTAAAAATCAGAGACCACCCCTCATTTATTTAATTTCAGTCAAAATGTAAACATTATATACAGTTCATTCATTTTTAAGGAGATGTTTCTGAGGAGATTAGATATAAAATAATCCATGCATTTAAGGAAAGAGAGAGTCATAAGAGTCATAACTCCTAACAGCCCTTACTGAGCAAAGGAAATAGACAAAAAACAAGAAAATAAAGAAGCTGCATGTGTTCTCAATAGACTGACCACCCCAGAGTCCAGACCTCAATGTCACTGAAGTGGTTTTATGGGTATGTGCTGGCATTGAATAAGAGTAAATCTGTGCTACTCTGACAGGACTTGGCCAGGAAAGCAGTGATGACTTTCAGACAGTGAGTGTCTAAGAGAATGCAGCTTTACACTGATTTATTGCCCTCTACAGATTGAACCACGAAGTGCAACTTCAACAAACTGTTTTCAAGAAGCAGCATTAATATTATTATAGCAATACAGTCACGATTCACTTTATTAGAAACAATACCAGTACTTGCTGATGGACACTTAGAGACTGTAGCTCATCTGTCGATGTACAGTTTGTGTTGGTCGTCTTCTAGACCTTCATCAGTGGCCAGTTTCCGACCACAAAGCAGTATCTCTGTGATAGGCCACTCTCAACTTAGCAGTGTCACTGCTGTGCTGAAAATGGTCCACCACCCAAATAATATCTGATGGACTACAGTTTGTAATTGAAGGTGTTTCTAATAAACTTGCCAGTTAGTGGACATACAAGGTGAGTGTTTCTAATAAAGTGGCCAGTGAGTGGAAGTACAGGGTGGGTGTTTCTAATAAAGTGGCCAGTGAGTGGAAGCACAAGGTAGGTGTTTCTAATAAAGTGGCCAGTGAATGGAAGTACAAAGTAGATGTTTCTAATAAAGTGGCCAGTTAGTGGAAGCACAAGGCAGGTTTTTCTAATAAAGTGGCCAGTGAGTAGACATACAAGGTGGGTGTTTCTAATATAGTGGCCTGTCAGTGGAAGCACATGGTAGTGTTTCTAATAAAATGGCCAGAGAGTGGAAGTAACATAACCTCACAACTTTATTGCTGGTTCTATTTACATATTGCATACGATCCCATTGTTGCTACAACACAGAAACCTTTGACACAGACACTTTTCTCCTCTTACAGGCTGGACAATGCTGAGGCATGTTTTACCCTGAGCAGTCGATGTGAAGTTGACCGCATTGCAGCAGTATGTATTCCAACGTATTTATAGAATATTTCACAATTTTCTCTCTCTTTTACCCCAAATGTAGTCCTTCAGCCAAGACATGTTTGGTGTCTGGAGCCATGTCTGTTTAAGTGCATTGTACAAGTCTGTTAGAGATTTCTTAACAACTTGACACAGTCTGAGGCAAGCATATGATTATTGAAGGGGAATTCCACCAGTTTTGCAAAATTCTTACATAATTAAATCAGAGTGATTCAGAGTGGTTTGGTGCAGATGTCTTTACAGTGGTTGTGATAGGTACCAGGCGTCGCCATGACTACAACACAAATATAGACATTTTATTTACTATCCAGAACCACCAGTGAACCTACATGAGTCTTCTGAGTTTATATTGAGTGTTCATGATGGCAAAATAGTGGAAAATCTGAAAAAATACATTTTCTTTGGGGACTATTTTGCCTCAAAGCGCCCTGCATGTATCCCTCCACCATGAACGGATTAAGGAAAATTGAAGCCAAAACCCTCTAAAACTGTCTTAGTCACCCGGCAGTGTATTCAGAATCATTTTTTGTAATAACTTTCTGTGAAAAGGAGCTTTTAGAGGTGGACGTCTGGTTCCTATCACCACCACTGTGAACAATTCTGACTCTAGAACAGAGCATTTCACACCAAAGCACTCTGAATGACTTTGTTTATATATATATATAAAATTGGGGTGATTCTCCTTTGAGGCATACATATATTTACCCATGCTAATTAGAGAGGGTGGTACTCTAAATGAATGTTTTGTGTTCCAGGACCACCAGACCATTCTCCGTGCTTGGGCAGTGAAGGACTTTGCCCCAAACTGCCCCTTGTATGTCCAAATCCTAAAACCGGAGAACAAATTTCATGTGAAATTTGCGGGTACTTATCTTGGATCATTTGAAAACACAAACAAAAAGGCTAGAAATTCTCTGATATAACTCATACAGCTGTTGGCGAGGATGTTTGTAATGGTATAGTGGTGTGTAACAGTCCCTCTGCCCTCAGATCACGTGGTTTGTGAAGAGGAGTTTAAGTACGCTCTGCTGGCCCTCAACTGCATCTGCCCTGCCACCTCCACCCTCATCACCCTCCTAGTACACACCTCCCAGGGCCTGTGGGTACACAATCTCTGCACTGGGTCTTAAAGGGATACATATAGTAATGTAATGCAGCGTTAGAGTCTGTGTTTGAGCCAGACTGAAGACTCCATGCTTGTGATTTTCTCAGGGAAGGTCAGCAGTCTCCAGAGCAGTGGCACAGGATCTATGGCAGGTGTTCAGGCAACGAGGTTTACAACATCGTCCTGAAAGACAGCATCTTCTTCACCGAGTACAAGGGCAAGAGCTTCACCTACGCTTCATTCCACGCACAGAAGAAGTGAGTAACTGAGCAGCGATGCAGATGCAGAATATTCAAAAATACGTGCAGTATTATTTTACTGAAGTGGGCAGTGAGTGGAAACACAAGGTAGGTGTTTCTGATAAAGTGGCCACTTAGTGAAAGCACAAGCTAGGTGATTCTAATAAAGTGCTCAGTTGGTGGAAGCACAGAGTAGGTGTTTGTAATAAAGTGGCCAGTGAGTGGAAGCACAGGTAGCTGTTTCTAATAAAGTGGCCAGTGAGTGAAAGCACAGGTAGCTGTTTCTAATAAAGTGGCCAGTTAGTTTAATAAAGAGCACTTCTCACTGTAGAATCATGGCCTTGCGTGTCTTACTCTACGCCAACGCCACAGCATTTAATCAGTTTATTTTAATCCATTTATGGTGGACGGGTACATGAAGGGTGTTGTGAGGCAAAATAGTCCCCAAAGAAAACTTTATTATTTCAGCATTTCCACTATTTTCCATCATCAACATTCCATATAAACTCAGAAGACTCGTGTAGGTTCACTGGTGGTTTTGGATGTTAAATAAAATGTCTATATTTGTGTTGTAGTCATGGCGACCCCTGGTTCCTATCACCACCAGTGTAAAGACATCTGAACCATTTCACACCAAACCACTCTAAATCACTCTGTTTACATCTTAACCCTTGAATTATCCCTGGAAAATTAGTTGAATTCCCCGTTAAGTAATCTCTAATAGGCTTGCTTATGTGGTTTCTGATACTATATGATGTACTCTTATCTGAATCTATACTGGTTGAACACAGCGCTCGTCCATCACTCTTTCCCAGGTATGGGGTCTGTCTGATTGGAGTCTGCCGTGGAGACAGTAAAACCATCCTCCTCAACCCAGGCCGTCAGTACACCATGCATGCCTCGGACATGTGCTTCTACATTAGCATCACCAAGGAGGAGAACTCCAGGTTCAATTTCCAGGGGGACCGCTGCAAAAAAGGCTCCAAAACCCATCTTCCAGTGCACAGCATCATTGCTAGCATGGGTCAGTTCCACAAAGAAATCTGCAGGGATATTTTTCCATGCTTCCAAAGTTCGGTCTTAAGAGTTGGTTACATTTTCTGCTTCTCACATTATACATTATAACAATGTTATTGTAAATGTTATTATAAAAGAGGATGATTATCAGCAGAGTTACATTAAACCCACTGTTACATAGTAACCATGGTGATTTTCCTTCTTTGGTCATCAACCTCCACCTTCACTTTGTAATTGAATTAGCCTTTGTTTATTGTTAGCATCATATGCTAACATCTGTTCAGTGATATTCAGTTAGCGTAGCCTTGACTTTATATGCTATATTTAGCTGAAAGCCCACCTTTATTGAAGAAGCCAGTTTCCTCTCTTTCAATGATGCACACAAAACCTGTTGGAGTGCTAATAGCACCCCCTTGTGGAGAGCTTCAGGCATTTCAGTCATTTGTGACTCAAGATACTACCCGTTGGCTGACAGAATGATAACTCATACAATGTACTCTGTACAAATCTGCCAGCTTTATGTTTGAAATATTTCTTATTCCTCAGTTTTGCTAAGCATGATGTTGTGTTGTCAGCACTCTCTACGGTTCTACATCATACCTCCAGATCAAGATATGTGATTTTTTTTTTCTTTTTTGAACACTTGATTAATAAAATATTTCACAGCACAGACAATTATATGACATCTACAAAATATTGTTTTGTTTCATAACACAGTGAACCCATTTTAGGGTTTTCCACTTACACGTTATGCCAAAATATGCTTTTCTGCACATCATCTGCTCTTAGAGAAGACAGCCAGACCATGTTTAATTACAAAGAGAGTATTATTTGCCCTCTTTGAATGTGTTTAGTATAACACAGTATGTGAAACATTGAACAAAAATCACTGTCTCCATAGTGTGATGCATATTGTGCATCGAGAAAATGTTATATTTTTGCCATATCCTCCACCTCTAAACCTTGCGTTAAGTTAAACTTCACTGCATGTCTTTGGACTGTGGGAGGAAACCCACAGAGACATGGGGAGAACATGTAAACTCCACGCAGGAAGGACACTGGTCACCAGGGAATCAAACCCAGGCCCTTGTTGCTGTGAGGTGACAGTGCCGCCCACTGCTGCGCCACACTATGTGAAAACTGTATTAATTACTATTTTGATTTTTAAAAAGACACACAGTCCCAAAGTGATGGAAAGTAATCAGATTGTTATTTAATGTAGTAATCCTTTGGATTAGGTTACAGATTACATTTTTTGACGTGATCAGTAATCTATATTTGAATACATTACTCAGCCCTGGTTTCCTGCCTTTTACAATGCTAAACTGACACTTTAACTAAAGGCTTTTCTGTGTTTCCTGTAGGCACAGTGGCTATCAACCTGCAGGACACCAGCGACACGCCGAGCCGCAGCTCTACGCTCTCTGTTCCAGCCGAGCCCTTCAAATGCAGCAGCAAGAGACCCAGCATCGCCACCGTTCTGGAGGTGCCAGTGTCCCCCATCTTGCAGGCCGGTGAAAGTGACCAGTCCGAAGATGAGGCTGCACCGTTTTGGGATGACCAGTCCAGTGACGGGTATGAGTGAGTGTTTTTGTTGGAAGAACTTGTCCGTCTTGCACCTTTGATGAACGGCATGTGGAATGACGGTTGTTTTCTTTGTTTTTGGCAGGTACATCATGGGCTATCCTCCTAATTTACCCTACATCGGAAGCTCACAGACATTTTGCCATTTATTGAAAGAGAAAATGCCTCATTGTTGTCTGCGCCTGGAAAAGGTAGTACTGGGAGTTGAGGTAGGGGTGGGTGATAAAGCAAAAGCACAAGTAACTGATTTTATCATTGATTGTTCTGTTTTTTGATGAAGGGCTGTCAACACAACCACTGTGAAGACGCCAAAGCGTACAGCTTCTGGAACAAGCCGATCATCGTGTCTGCGGAGACGGCAGGGAACGGCCTGTACAACTTCATCCTGCCTTTACGAGCCTCGTACAGACCCAAGAAGGAGCTGAACCCCATCGTCCTGCTACTGGACAACCCGTAAACCTAAAATCCTTTAGCCTTTTTCCCTCGCCGCCACCTCTGTTATCTCTGTCCTCCGTCACTCCTCTCCATGCTCCTGTGATTAAAGGCTTGTGTTTAAATACACCCGTGACAGTCAGTGTGCTGCTTTGTTTTCATCTCCCTTGTTTTTTTGTACAGTTTGTGCATGCAAAGTTGAACTCTTAGGCCCAGTCCCATTTCTTATTCTTACCCCTACCCCTTCTTTTCGAGAGACACCCTAACCCTTGGAGCTGAGAAAGAAGAGGTAGTGGTTGAAATCTTCCCTCTGAAATGGGACCCTCAAATAAAAAGAGCATCACTTCATTAACAGCTACCAGCACTGCTCTGTAGGCGACCCTGCCAGTCTGCAGTGACAGCAGAGGAGGGTAAAGTTTAGCAACCTCACTGCTGTGTCCACAGTGTCCTCACCATTCTCAAAGCTGCTATGGTGCCCCCCACACTACTTTAGCAAAGCTGCGCTCCCATCAAGAGTCTCTCTGTGTTCAAGTGGGAGAAACCTACACAGAGAAAGCTAACCACCAATCAGAACTAACCGAACTGAGCCATCAACCCAGCTCATCTGGTTGCCCTGGGAACCAGAATTCCCTGGATGCATGTCTAGCAGTAAACTGACCACAAACCTTCTTTAAAGAGTCTCCATAAAAGAGTTGGATAATGTTGTTAGTGTGTGGACACAGCAGGGTCTGCAGCACCACCTGTATATGTGGAGCCCATTTCAGTCATTTCTCCATAATTCATTCACCCAGTTGGTTGGGGCTAAATTGCAAAACTAAACTGCTGTAGGTTTTATGGGCGATCATATGTAAAAATGCTCACATGACATCACAACCATGATGAATCAGTGAATCGGTCTCCATTTATGGACTTGGGAGTTTAACTCTGAAGCTTCATCAGTGTTAGATAGTTACATGAATTTCCAATTTCAAAAAAGCGAGGAAAGTTATGGGCCCATTAAAAGAACAATAAATCAACATTCAGGATTTTGCTGTGTGCGCTTGAGGACGGGTTTTGTGCACGTGTATTAAAAATTAAAATTTTACAAAATGTTCACAATTCTAGGCTTTGGCTTAATCTGGATCTTGAAAAGGCAGGCCTGAGCACTGATGTGACAGAAAAATAATAAGTTTACATTTGTTATGAGTGGTCTTAATTTGTGTAATTGCTGTCTTCTAGGCCTGATGCACAGTTTCTTGAGACCATCTGCTGGTTCCCAATGGTGTACTACATGGTGGGATCAATGGACAGGTATGAGACCTTTCCCTTCTACGTTTGAAGCATTTTTACTAATTGCGTTGAAGCAACGACACAAAGTCCAGCATTACAGTGAGATTAAGTATGAATGCATGGCCATACAAGTTTTCAGAATGCAAATGAACGAATGTTCTGAAGCTGAATGCATGTATGAATGTTTTTCTGTCAGTCTGGATGACCTGCTACGCTGTGGCGTCTCTTTTGCTGCTAACATGGTGGTGGTGGACAAGGAGAGCACCATGACCGCCAAAGAGGACTACATGGCCGACGCCAAAACCATCGTCAACGTTCAGACCCTCTTCAGGTCAGAATCTGGTTCCCTTGCCAAGCAATGATAAATACAGTACTGTGCAAAAGTCAGAGACTGCCCTTCATTTCCAGTCAAAATGGCCATTTTTCAGGAAATTAGATATGGCAACCCACTTGCATGAGGAAGGAAAAATAAAAGTGATAACTGAAAAAAAAAACATGAGTTTCCAAAACTGGAGTTCAAAAAAGGATTAAACTGTCTATTATTTCCACAAACAGTCTGAAAGGTTGACTCATCTGCACACAGTACAAGTTTCCAGTGTGCATCTATCCATTTCTGATGAACTCGAGCCCAGAGAAGTCGGCGGCATTTCTGGACGTTGTTGACATAGGACTTCTCCTGTGCATAGTATGAGTGGTTTGTTAAAGTACTCTCAAGCCCATATCGTAAGGGACCACAGGAACATGCCGGTTTTCCTGGTATCTTTTAATAATATTATGCACTGTAGAAGGTAAAATACCTAAAATCCTTGCAGACACTTGAGGAATGTTGTTCTTAAACTGCTGGATTGCCTTTTTAATGCATTTTTGGCAAAGTGGCGAGCCTCGAAGTTGATGAAGTAAAATATGAGCATCTTCTGTTTTTATTTGCATTTCACCTACTGTCACAAACGTTTTTAGAATTGGGTTCGTACAGTTATGTTTGTGCTTGTGATGTTATGTGTGTGAATTGCCAGCTCTGATGATCATAATGCTAGATAAGGCTTTGTGGCATCACTAGCAGAATCTCGTTCTGTTTCTGTTCTCTTTCTTTGAAAACCTTTGATTTCTCTTAGTACAACCTGCCCTCAATCACCAGGGCATTTCCAACACTGCATTGTTCTAAACCTTATTCTTCATACTTTCTCTAAACCTTATTCTCAGACTTGATCACTGCAATATCTCTATCACTGCTGCGAAATGGAGGAAACGATCATTTATAAATTTTGATCAGTGTATTGTCATTCATGCTTTCATTTTCCTTTAAGAGCTTGTTAACCTGTCTTCTGCCTGTCTGCTGCTTATAGACTTTAACTGCTGCTTATAGACTTTCTTTGCATTTATACATACTTTCTTGCTGAACTGAGTGAACAAATCGTAAATTGGCTAAATAAAGTTAGGCATTCTGGCCTAAAACTAGCACTACTAGGAGTATTCTGTAGCACATTTTCACGTTTTTGTTCATCTCACTACGATACCCTGCATACATTATACAACAACAACATACAACCATTGATAATAGCAATAAAGAAATCATAGCTGCTAGTGTAGCCATTGATATAGCCAGATAGCTAATGTTGTTGCTAGGAAGCTGAATATCACATCTGTGTTTATTAGCTTATACATCAGTGGCTATTCTAGCAGCTATGATTTCATTATTGCTATTTTCAATGGTTGTATGACACTGACATAGTGCATTCAGTATTCTGCAGCACAATTTTATATTTTTATTCATCAGTGTTCTTAATACCCAGCATATAGGTTCATCGGTGGCTTTGATAGTAAATAAAATGTCTATATTTCTGTTGTAGTCATGGCGACCCCTGGTTCCTATCACCACCACTGTAAAGACATCTGAACCATTTCACAGCAAACCACTCTAAATGACTTAATCACTGAATTATGCAGGATAAATTTTGAAAAATGGGTGGAGTTCCCCTTTTAAATACAGAATAAGCTCAGACTGAACTGAAAGGACAGCCATATGTCATGACACTAATCTGTCTGTGTGTCTGTAATGTGAACATAAGGGCTGTATACCCATACCTCTCATATTCTCTCTCTCTCTCTCTCTCTCTCACTCTCACTCTCTCTCTCACTGTTCAGGTTATTTCCCAGCCTCAGCATCATCACTGAGCTCACTCATCCAGCCAACATGAGGTTTATGCAGTTCAGGGCAAAAGACTCTTACTCTCAGGAGCTCTCTAAACTGGAGAAGGTGAGCAAAGCATTGGGACACCTACACATCACACCTACAGGAGCTTTTATGAATCCCATTCTAAATCCATAGGCATTAATATGGTTGTCCCACTGATGTTGGACGAGAGGGTCTGGCTCGCAATCTCCGTTCTAGTTCATTCCAAAGGTGTTCGATGGGGTTGAGGTCAGGGCTCTGTGAAGGCCAGTCAGGTTCTTCCACACCAAACTTACCCAGCCAGGCGTTTATGGAGCTGCTTTGTGCACTGGGGCTCAGTCATGCTGGAATAGAAAAGGTTCTTCCCCAAACTGTTCCACAAAGTTGGAAGTGTACAATTGTCCAAAATGTCTTGGTGCTGAAGCATTAAGATTCCCCTTCGCTGGAACTAAGGGTTCTAGACCAACCCCTGAAAAACAGCCCCATATCATCATCCCTCCTCCACCAAACTCTACAGCTGCACAGTGCAGTCAGGCAGGTAACGTTCTCCTGGCATTCACCAAACCCAGACTCGTCCATCAGACTGACAGATAGAGGAGCTGATTCGTCACTCCACAGAATACATTTCCACTGCTCCAGAGTCCAGTGGCCACTGCCCCGATATATATATTACATTTTTATATACAGTACTGTGTAAAAGTCAGACACCCTTCATTCATTTAATGAAAAGTTCTCCATTTTCCAGCCTCCAAAACAACAGCAGTGTTCAGTGTGTCCACTCTTAACCTTTATTCCAGCTTCCATTCTTTTCAGGAGACTCACTTTCAGTTCCTCAAAGAATCTGCAGACACACCTCCAAAGTTCAGTCTTAGAAGCTGGTTGATCATTTTCTGAAGTAATCAAACACATTCAGTGGTGTTGAGGTCTGGACTCTGGGGTGGTCAGTCCATCTTTCAGCTTCTTTGTTTGATGTGTCCGTCTCCTTTTCTCAGTGAGGTTCTTCTTGACAGCTACACATCCTTTCAGACCCACAGCGCTGAGTCGTCTTCTCACAGTGGAAGGATGGACAGAAACACCTGTGGATGTTTTCAGATCTGAAGCAGCTTGATTTTCTCCTCTCTCTCAGAGCTTTAAGTGCTGTTTATCTGATGGGGGCAGTTTTGGTGTCGACCAGGTCCTCCAGGTGGTTGTTAGGAGACACATTTTCTCTGTAGCTTTTAATTATTTTTTTAACTTAACTTTCTCCTTCTTTATGCAAGTCTGCCTATCTTGTATCCAATCCCCTGAGAAATATCTTCTGAACGAAGAACACTATAATTGAATATATGTAATAACATTGTAACACACATTGTAATACTATTATCCGCTCTTCTTTGGCCCTGCAGAAGGAGAAGAAGAAGGGCTCCAATCTGGCCTTCATGTTTCGTCTGCCGTTTGCAGCTGGAAGGGTGTTTAGCGTCGGCATGCTGGATACTCTCCTCTACCAGGTAGCCTAGCAACCGCTGTAGCTAATTTTACACCACGGTGGGATTATTATAACCTGTTGATTAATTTTATAAGTGACTGTCAGAAAACCACATAAGCAAGTCTATTAGAGATTACTGAACAACTCTTCATGGTTTGAGTTCAGTGTGTGATGATCTAGACATCCAGTTAGCACAATGCTAATTGTTGCACTTAGTTTTTCATTACTTCTTAGCTACATTAGCCTCATAGCTCCATTTCAAAGCTAAAGAAGCAAACTTTAATTTCTTGTGTGATTTACACAATTGTCTGTTCTGATCTGGTCCCTCTTGTGCTGGTTCCTCAGTGGTTCTACTAAAATGTTTCCTTAAAGAAGTAACTGAGGCTCAATGTCGTTTACAGTCTTTTGTGAAGGACTATGTGATAACCATCACCAGACTGCTGCTTGGCCTGGACACGACGCCGGGATCTGGCTTCCTGTGTTCTGTAAGTCTTTTCTTGTAAATGGACCTTAAATGGTTCCACATTTATGCTCCCCAAGCTGGATTTCTAAAGAGGCTTTGCTGATTTCGAAACCAGCACTATTTAAGGCTGTTGTTGCTCCATGTTTCAGACGCAGATCACAGAGGACGATCTGTGGATCCAGACGTACGGCAGACTGTACCAAAAACTCTGCTCCACCGTTGGAGATATCCCAATCGGCATCTACAGGACCGAGTCTCAGAGGCCCGAATCTCTCGAGGTGTCTCCATTTATTTCTTTTGGTTCTTAAACAGTTTATGCTGCACTCTCGGGCTCATAGGATGCACTTTGTTGGGCTTTAAAATTAAAATTTAAAGTATTAAACAGGCTTTACAAACACATTTAGTGCAGCAACTTTTATAAACAGAGCAGCAACGATCCATTCAATTCATATAAACAGAATAAGGACTTATATAAACCTTAACACAGGGTAAACAAGAAAATAAATAAAATTAATTGGAAAAGAAAAACAGACGCAATGCATTATTGTGGTAATTAATATGAATTTTAAAGACTTTAAAGCCAAATCTTTTTGTAATGCTTACCATTTTGGAGAGTTTCTAAAAATTCTGAATATTTGGCCAAAATGATAATATTGTTAACTAAAAATTGTCTTAGAATTATCAGTTAAGATACCACATTTTATGAATTTATATTCCAAGTTGAATAATTCGAGAAATATTGTTTTAGCCAAGCATAAAGATCTTTCCAAAACTTTTTAGATAGCTTGTGTGGAAGAAATTTCTGAATAATCAGAAATAAACAGTCACAATTAATGCCAGAGATCTCCAAAGTCAGCTTAAAGTTACAAAGCTTATATATTCCCCAAGTAGGGTGTTACTTTTCATTAGTTAACAGAGAACAAAGAAGTTACAATTCATTGGTTACACCTAATTGTGATGTAAATAAACGTAGAAGTGTTAGCATATATGCATAATTAATGACAAGGAAGGAAGTTCGTATACAGTCAAAAAGTCTTCTTACACCTGGTCTCTTCGAAAAGGAGCTGGCCTGCAACCTCAAGGCCACTGAACAGAGATTCACTGTAGCTCCTGTAGGCCAGCTAGACCTCAGGAAAAGAAAATGAGAGATAAGACGTCTGCAAAATGTGAGGAGTCGGTGATTTGTTATCTTCCTTCCACCCAAAGAACAGTTATGGTGTTTGTTAGCACTGTTAACCCGGCAGCTCCAGTTCTAAACCAAAGAAGCAACATTTTGACACCAAACATGACTTGACTGGTTGACTGAATTTGCAGCAAGTAGAAAATCATGTAAATTTGATGTTTTACCAAACTATTCCATTAAGGACTGAACCGGACACTCCTGGGGAGGGCCGTCACTGGTCCTTGTGCAATATTGTCCTAATGATGTCCTGTTTAGTCTCTGAGGCTACGTTCATATTACAGGCCTCATTGCTCAAATCCGATCTCTCTGACAGGATAGTTCACACTCGTTTAGGTAAGAGACTCAAATCTGTCATTAATGTGACGAACCGCCGTCCTGAAATGACCCTCATGAGGTCATCCTACTCAGTAACGTCACGCGAATGAATCACGTTCATCATCAGCACAAACTAACGAGCAGAACGAGCTTCGCTGAGAAGATCATTAACTCTGATCAGCTCTCAGCTTCATTATTAGAGCGAGACGAAGGAGAAAAAGGTGAGATGAGCTGCTTTTCCACCGTTTACAGGCTTTAACTTCTGTTCGGCGCTGCTGCCATGGTAACGCTGAATGATGGCGCAGTGGAAAAAAAACGCATGAATTCTGATCTGAGCGTCACATTAAGGTCGCATGGCCACGAATCGGATACGTATCCGATCTAGGACCACATATGAAAGTGGCTCAGGTCAGATTTGAAAAGATCAGATTTGTGTCCACACAGCCCTGAAAACATCAGATCTGAGTCACATTAGGGCAAAAAATCGGATTAGTGCCACTTCAGCCTGGTAATGTGAACGTAGTCTAAGTTTACCTGAAACTGAGGTGCTGGCTTCAACTCTTTGATCTTCTCAGCCCTCTCAGTCCCAGTTGTCGGTGAATGTGGATGAGTTTGAAGACGTGAGGGAGCAGCCGCGGAGGAAGAGCATGCAGTGGGCTCGGCGCCTCAGCCGCATGGGCCCCCGGCTCACAGGCCGTGGGGCTGAGAGATGCGGGCAGCAGCGGGCCAGCCTGCTCCCTCGCTCCGAACGCCAGGAGCTGGCCGAGCTCGTCAAGAAGCGCATGCAGAACCTGGGCCTCTACACGGCGGGCCACGGTGAGCTGCTGGAGAGACGGCTCAAATAAGAAGATGAGAAATAACCAGGTGTTAGGAATTTCCAACACTTCGTATTCCAGGTGTAAGGAATTTCCAACACTTCGTATTCCAGGTGTTAGGAATTTCCAACACTTCGTATTCCAGGTGTTACAAATTTCCAACACTGCACATTTCAGGTGATAGGAATTTCCAACACTGCACATTCCAGGTGATAGGAATTCCAACACTTTGCATTCCAGGTGTTAGGAATTTCCAACACTGCACATTCCAGGTGATAGGAATTTCCAACACTTCGTATTCCAGGTGTTAGGAATTTCCAACACTGCACATTCCAGGTGATAGGAATTTCCAAAACTTCGCATTCCAGGTGTTAGGAATTTCCAACACTGCACATTCCAGGTGATAGGAATTTCCAACACTTCGTATTCCAGGTGTTAGGAATTTCTAACACTGCATATTCCAGGTGTAAGGAATTTCTAACACTGCATATTCCAGGTGTTAGGAATTTCTAACACTGCATATTCCAGGTGTTAGGAATTTCCAACACTGTACATTCCAGGTGATAGGAATTTCCAACACTTCGTATTCCAGGTGTTAGGAATTTCCAACACTGCTTATCTCAGATGTTACGAATTTCCAACACTGTGTATCTCACATGTTAGGAATTTCCAACACTGTGTACAGCTACAGAAATTAGCTATGTTTACAGCCACATAATTGCTGAGGGACTGAACCAAGACATTTACATGGGTTGTATAAAATAACTGGTCCATTTACAGTTTACAGGCACACCAGCACAGTCTGACTTTAAGGGCAATTCCACCAAAAGTTCTGCATATCTCAGTGGTTGAGATGTAAACAGAGTGATTCAGAGCGGTTTGGTGTGAAATGGTTCAGGTGTCTTTACAGTGGTGGTGATAGGAACCAGGGGTCGCCATGACTACAACACAAATATAGACACTTTATTTACTATCCAGAACCACCAGTGAACCTACACGAGTCTTATATTTTTATATATTTATTAGTTTATTAGCCTGTCGAGGGTGTTTCCGGCCTTCTGCCCAATGAGTGCTGGGATAGGCTCTAGCTCCCCCTGCAGCCCAAGAGGATAAGTGGTTTAGATAATGTGTGTGTGTGTATGTGTGTGTGTGTGTGTGTGTATGTGTGCATTAGTTTATTAGTTTTTTGTATGGAATGTTGATGATACTAAAATAGGGGTAAATCTGAAATAATACGTTTTCTTTGGGGACTATTTTGCTTCACAACACCCTTCATGCATCCCTCCACCATGAATGGATCCAAAGCATGGATGGATTAAATGGATTTTAGGCCAAAATCTTCTCAAAACTATTGTAAACAGACATCAGACAGCAAATAATAACTTTCTGTGGCTTTCAAGGCTCTGAACTCTTCAAACATCTGGTTTCCATCACCACCACTATGAAGAGTTCTGGCTCCGTAAGACGGCTGCTACTGCATGAACGAGCAGCTGTCGTATTTGGTTAACGCACTCACTTGTCAAAACCTTCCACATCTAATTCACACTTTCCTCTCAATTTAGATGACATAAACGGCAGCCAAAGTAGTCACTCATATGTCTTAATCAACCCACCACCCGACACGAGACTAGAGCTTCACGACATTGTGTAAGTATGCAGAAGATTAACCTTTATTTTCCTTCATTATCACACATGCAGCCATGCTATTGGTCTAATGTTTTATTTTGATGGTCCTCTGAAGTTTTGTAGTTTGCCTTAGACTAACCCTAACCCTAAGCATGACGCATGACCTAGAACCACACTCTTAACCCTTGTGTGGTGTTCAGGTCTGTGGGACCTGTTTTCAGTGTTTACCAAAAGAAAAAATTGTGCAGTTTAATATTTCAGCCTCAGATTCTTGGTCTTTGCTCATTTTCTGTGAAGAACATATAAAATAACCCATTTTCAGTGTCTTCACTCTGTTCACCCCCCACACATTTATATTACACATGTGGTGTTGGGTGAACCTGCGGGGAGTAAAAGTGTGGAGGTGCTGTGTCCTTCACTCTGTTCTCCTCCTACATGGCCTGCTGTTAGTGTGTGTGTGTGTGTATGTGTTTGTATATATGTGTGTGTGAGGGTGGACAACATGGACAGGCTGCTGACTGGCTACAGCTGCTAAAGGAGAACCCTACGCTGGACACTTGTGATATTTTAAACATATTCTTACATAAATTGTTATGGCTGTATTGATTTAATAAAACAATGTGGTGGGTCCAGCAGACCACTGAGTAACAAACACATCAAAACCACACAAGGGTTAAAACAGATGGTCCTTCAAGGGTTCTTTAGTGAAGAAAAAGGTTCTATAAAGAACCATGGACTCTCAAAGAACCCTTTGCATGATTAAGGGGTTCTTTGCATCATGAAAGGGCTCTTCAGAATGTGCTATATATGGTTCTATATAGAATCTTTTTGAAAAGTGTTCTGTATAGCACCAAAAAGGGTTACTCTATTATTACAAGCTTGCCATCATAACAATAGAAGAACCCAGCTACACCACATTCTGAAAAGCCCTTTCTGAAAGTGAGGAGAATACAAACAGGCTAAAATATGGTGAGTGTTGCTGCTGTGAGTCGCCCTGAAAAGCCTAAAATAATCATTTAAAAGTCGTCGAGGCGTCGAGTCGGGAGTTTTACACACAACGTCATGCGTCTTTACGTATTAACATCACACACAGGCTCAAAAAGAAGGTCCGGCTTGACGTTTAGGTCTCAAATGATCCCAAAATCAACTTTATACTGATGAAGATATGATGACAGTAGTAGATAATTCACTCACATCCTCAGAAGATGCTCCTTCATCAAGTTTAGACTGAGTTCTCTTTAAATTCTCTTTCAATCTGCAGATCCATTCTCTCAGGGCCGAAGCACAACTCACAAAATGACAAATGTCCCTTGTTGCATCGATAAAGTACACAACATAAATGGTTTTCCATGATATGGTGTCTTTAAGAAGTTCTTGTCTGTTTCAGATACATAATCCGCGAGGATCCGCTCTCCTTCATTCCGAGGGATGTGGACAGCAGGAAGAGCAGTCTGGGGAACACGTCGTGGACAGGAGATTAAATCTGATCAGCTCCCATCGACACCACGAAATGCCGACAGTGTGACATAAAGCAAGGCTGTTGCTTCGCTTCTACCTATCGCTGTGTTCAGATGCCCATCAGGACGATGTACCAGATGCTTAATCAGTGATTTCACCTCTTCACAGAGCCTCTAAGCTGACATGGTGATTATTTTTAATGAGGCATGGCCACAAATTACTATATTGAGGCCACCAATTAAAATACTGAGGCCACATGGAACTGAGAAACCTAACTTGCCGCCTCGTTATATTAATGGGGGCCTAAATATAGCACATTGTGGCCACGCCTTATTAAAAATGATCATGTCGCCTTAGGGGCTCTGAAATCTGAAGATACAGCCACAGCACAGAACAAGAAAACACACTCCTAATTAAGCATGTTTAAATAAAAAGCTCATCAGGATGTTTGTACTTTATGCAAAATTGGGTGAAATCAGAACTGGAAAGCATCAGGTGAGTTTCTCCACATTCATCTCCAAGTTTCAGTTATGATGAAAAGCCGTATTTGTCACATCTGGTAAACTCCTGCGTGGTTTTCAGTATCACCACCTGACATCCTGTAATGGTTTCCCTCCATAAAACAAACATGTATGAAAGTATGGAAGCTCATTTTACCACTTAAAGAAAATAAACGACCACATAGCATCTTATAGTTCTGACTAAGATCTCATGATAATGACTTAATTACATGACCTCTCGTAATTATGGAATGCTGTCATTATTATGAGATACTAAGCCATAATTATGAGATAGTTAAGTCATAATTATGAGATAGTAAGTCATTATTGAGATGCTAAGTCTAAATTATGAGATAATAAGTCATAGTTCAGATAGTAAGTCATTGTTAAGATGCTAAGTCATACTTATAAGATAATGATAATTATAATAATTATTATTATCTTATTATAATAATTATGAAATACTAAGTCATAATAATGAGATAGGATCTCTTTTTATGACAGTATGACGGTATCTCATTATTATAAGAAGTTGCAATTGTAAAATGCTGTCATTATTATGAGATGCTAAGTAATAATTGAGATGCTAAGTCATAATTATGAGACACAAACACGTTCTGAAATAGTAAGTCATTATTATGAAATGCTAAGTCATAACTATGAGATACTAAGTCGGACGTATGAGATGTGAAGTCATAATTTTGAGATCCTATCTCAATTATGATCATCTCATAATTGAGATCCTATCCATAACTGAGATAGGATCTCATCTTCATGACAGAATAATGACTGACAGTATCTCATTGTGAGAAGAAGTCATGATTATGAGATGGCAAGTCAATTATGAGATGCTATGTCATTATTATGAGATGCTAAGTCATAAATACAAGATACTAAGTCAGAATTCTGGGAAACTTTCTCATTATTATGACTTAATAAATGGCTCTCTGTTTTTCCCAGTGCTGGAAACAGGCCTCCATATATTGGTCTAACTCAATTTAAATTAGTTTAAAGTTCAGATCATTTAAAATTATTTCTAGCAGTTGTAGTTAATCAATTCTGAAACCTGGGGGGGCTGCCGTACCCTCTGCACCCCCATTTGCCGAGTCCCTGGGGGTCAGTGTAAATGCCCCTCAGTGCTGAACCCAGCCTTTAAGCTCTAGTGCCTTTTTGCTCTTTCTTCACTTCAGCTTTGTGTGGATGACCGAACACACGACTCGTCTTGACCAGAAACAGCGAGTGATTTGTGTTCGGACTGTTCGCTGCTTAACGCGCCTCTCCTCACATTTTATATCCCTGTCATTGTCCACTGTAGAAACATGCATGTCTTCCTGTAACTTTATATGAATATGCACCACTGGGTTGTTGGTTTGCGTCTCAGTTCTGTCTAAACCATCTCAGGATTTTGAGCACTAGATCGGTGCGACTCTGCAAACACGTGAACCACTCTGTGATGAACAGATCTGCTGCACAATACTAGCCTTATAGTAATGACTCAATGATAATACTAGACTTAAAATGGAATGGAAATTCTGCATGTGCACTGTCTTCACATCTGCACTGTTTTTGTGCTGGTGTCCGCCCCCCAGTGGCCTGGAGCACTTCCTTTTAATTCAAGCCTTAACTTTGAATGCAGGGTTCTTGATTAATGCTGCTGTGTTGGGCCTTAACACTAATGTGTGGAATGTTTGTGTTGTATGTTTTTGACTGTTTTCACAAATGCTGCATTTTTTTTTAAATGGATTCAGGTGGTGTTGTCATTTTGTCATCTTTTGTTTGTGTAAAAATGAAAATGGTGATACAATTTGGCCAAAATAAATAAATAAATAAATGAAAATTTTCAAAAGTGGACAGCTGGATTTTGGTGTAAAAAACATTTTAACAGCTATAAAAGCTGTAATGATGATAAAAATGATGCAAATATGTAAGTAACATTGCAGATGACTTTATAATAAGAATGGTATGTTGCGTGGCACTCACAACTAGTTGCATGAAAGTTACACCAACCTAAGGAACCTCAGTAACATAAATTGAAGCAATATGATATTTGGGATGGTACACTATATGGCCAAAATTGCCTGGACACCTGAACATCACACCTACATGAGCTTGTTGAATATTTCAAAATAACAAGCATTAATACAGAGTTGGCTACAACAGCTTCCACTCTTCCGGGAAGCTTTTCACAAGATTTTGCAGTGTGTCTGTGGGAATCTGTGTCCATTCAGTCTAAAGAGCATTTGTGAGGTCAGACACTGAAATTCTGGCTCACAATCTCCGTTCCAGTTCATCCCAAAGGTGTTCAGTGGGGTTGAGGTCAGGGCTCTGTGCAGGCCACTGGAGTTCCTCCACAACAGCCTGGTCAAACCATATCTGTGCAGAGTTCGCTTTGTGCACTGGGGCTCAGTCATGCTGGAACAGGAAAGGCTCTTCCCCAAAACTGCTGACACAAAGCTGGAAGCAGATAACTGTGTAAAATGTCTTTGTGCTGTAGCATCAACATCACCCTTCACTGGAACCCTGAAAAACAGCCCCAGCCCATCATCCCTCCTCCACCAAACTTTTCTGTTGCCACTATGTGTTCTGGGAGGGAGTGCATTCACGGCAAACCCAGATTCATCCATTAGACTGTTAGAGAGGTGTGATTCATCACTCCACGTTTCCACTGCTCCAGAGTCCAGTGACAGTGCTTTACACCACTCCAGCCGACACTTGGCATTGTGTATAGTGATGTTAGGCTTGTGTGCAGCTGCTCGGCAGATCCCGACGCTCAGTTCTTGTGCTGATGTTGCTTCCAGAGGCAGTTTGAAACTCTGTAGTGATGCAACAGTGGATAATTGATTCTATGTGCTAATCGGTGGCCCCATTCTCTGAGCTGGCGTGGTCTACCACCTTGTGGCTGAGCTGTTTTTGCACTTGCATGCTTCTATTTCACAGTAATAGCAGTTGGCCGGGCAAAACCTAGCAGAGTGGAAATTTCACAAACTGACTAGGCGTCGCCCTGACTGTGTCACAGTTAAAGTCACTCAGCTCTTCAGTCCGACCCATTTTACTGTCAATGTTTGTCTATGGAGGTTGCAGGGCTATGTGCTTGATTTTACACACCTGTAAGCGATGAGTGAGGCTGAAACACCTGAACTCAATAATTAGGAGGGGCTTCCACATACCTTTGACCATAAACCCCTAAAACACAGACTCTAGTTACAACCTAGGAGTCTAAGATTTTACCATATGCTTTTACTCGTGTCTTAAATGTGTCTCTGGTCTAGTCTGTAAACAGGCCCACATTGATTTCACGTTTTTTAAGGAAATTTGTTGCCTATCTTGGCTTGATCTCTTGATAGATGGTGGTCTGGGCTGCCAATTCCATCTTAAGCTGCATCCCTGCCTCTTTTCTGCACTGTCTTTGTCCCCCTATCATCGCCTCTCCAGCTGCCCGACGACTCACTTCAATAGTGATAAGTGGACTCCGCTTCCTCTTAATGTCCTGACATCTGTTTCCTCTGGAAACACACTTGAGAGTCTTATTTGATCACAGCCAAACACAACCTCCTGTTTTGATAAAAACATTTCTTCTTCGAAAGCTCCCTCGCCGCTGTTTGGAAACGACCTTGTGCAGTGTTTCATTCTCTTACCGAAAGCCTTTAAAAGCTGGTGATAAATTTAGGGCTGAGGTCGCGTTTGAGGTTCAAATCTAGAACATTCAGCTTCATCTCTGCTGTTGTGTCTGCTAATGATAGTCTTGTTTGGCTTGGATTGCACTCCATCACTCTGCATTTGGCACCGTGGGATCACCATCATTATCCAAAACATTTCAAAATACAGGTAAAAATGTCCAGTTAAATCAAAGTATTTTTGACCACAAAAACTGTCTGGGGAAACGGTCAAAATTAGCGGTTGTTAACCTGTGAGTGGGGGGCTGTTGGCTGTCGCTGCCTTTTTTTAAACTGCAAAAATTCATTATGATAGACATTTACTCAAATGTATTTTTACGTGATAAATATTCTTGTGCTATTTACATAAACGAAGCATATTTAAACCCAGCTTGAAAGATGCTTTTATACTGCACTTGGTAGCTGCCAAAGAACATCAGCTATATTATAAGGTGATTCAGAAAAAAATGAAACTACTGGACCGATCAAATCTTCATGTGGGCCCTGTAAGTGTTTGTGCTCAGTTACATTGTGTCTCCACTGAAATGTGAGACTGAAATCTGCTGTATGGATCGTAATACGCAAATCAGCTCATACACAACAACCAAACTACCCGCACTGTTCAAAAGACGACTGCTGCCTTTAAAATCCCTGTCTTGCACCAGCTTAGTGCCGATGTTGATGTTTCTGTACGCAGAACAGCAGAGGGAGATGTGGTCACTAAGTTATGAGGGGTTTTGTTTGCTAAGATACGAGTGCATTTGAGTCACTCTCACAGAACTGCCTCACAATATTTCAGAAGCATCACACAGATAAAAGAATACATGACTTCGTAGATCAACTTCAGCTCTATATGGCTCAGCAGAAGGTTTGTGGAGTTTATTTCTCAGTTTTAAAGTTTTCTGGCTTTTTTTTTAAACCCTAATTTCACATTTCTTATTACGAATATTTATCATTTTTGCTTTTTTAATGAGAACAAATAAGTTTGTTTTATAAGGATGAGGAAACATTAAGGTGAGAATAGTTCATTTAACACTTCTGCCTAAAATCTGTTTTAGACTTCCTGAAGTGGTTTAAGCGAGTGATTCTCAAACCAGTCCAGAATTATGCTCCATAACAGTGTTGCAGTTTAGGTTGAGGCAAAAATCTGGACCATATAGGGGTCCCTGAGTACCTTTTTGAGAACCACTGGATTTAAATCTGTTTTACTGAGTCTTGGGTGAGTTCATACCTGCATTTTTTACATGGATAATCACTATCTGGATATAATTTTGATACATGAAACAACCAGGTGTAAACAGGGTCTTACAGCTTCTTCCAAACTGACCGTCAAGACCTGCTGAAAGAGGAGCCCTGAGAGGTGATCGGTCATTGTTTACTATAACCCACGTCACACCATGCATGTTAAAAAACAAGTGACAGTTTTCATAAGTCTATTTATTTATACAAAAATCAACCCTCGAGGCAGAGAGCTGATGATCAGAGCCGATGCCAACACGCAGCTGGAGAGGGTTATTGCTTTACAGTCTCCATCCAGTCAAAGATCGCGAACAGCCGAAAACAGCATCATTCAGGATTCACAAAAGCCGAAAGCCTCTCGACATTCTCTACTCATTTTACAACATCGGGAAAGCCATATTTCGCCCATCCCACACGACAGAACTTTACACAGTTTACAATGACACCGCCACTGTCTTCTCTTATTAGGTAACAGTAAAACATTTTTTATACTATATAAAAAAGAAAACTATTTCCCTCAAAATTCAAAACAGGGAAGAAGCTGAAGCTATGTTGAGAGCTGTTACAAACGGCAGTCGTGAAGCGGGGGGCGAAGTGAACAGTGAACAGTCCACCGCTGGCCGAGTTGAGGCGAATTCACAGGCTGAGAGAGAGCTGTCCATGGTAGAGTCAAACAGCGACGATAGCAACAAGGCTCAGAAACGAAGGTGGGACTTGTGCTTCACCATGTATCTGCGGAAAAAAAAGCAAAGAGACCAAATGAGAGTTCTGACTGGATGGAAAACAAAAGCATTTTCTACTTCAAAACAACACTATGTAAGATCTGGGAATTTGGAGACCTCTCTGGTGGAAATGTGTATTTGCACACGACATGCAGAAGAACATTTTGTAATGTGGGTTGAGCTCTGCTAAAGCCTGAGTAGACTGATAAATCAATGTGATGATCAGTTATTAATCTCAGCGTTACTGAGCTCTGCTAAAGCCTGAGTAGACTGATAAATCAATGTGATCAGTTATTAATCTCTGTGTTACTGAGCTCTGCTAAAGCCTGAGTAGACTGATAAATCAATGTGATCAGTTATTAATCTCAGTGTTACTGAGCTCTGCTAAAGCCTGAGTAGACTGATAAATCAATGTGATCAGTTATTAATCTCTGTGTTACTGAGCTCTGCTAAAGCCTGAGTAGACTGATAAATCAATGTGATCGGTTATTAATCTCAGCGTTACTGAGCTCTGCTAAAGCCTGAGTAGACTGATAAATCAATGTGATGATCAGTTATTAATCTCAGTGTTACTGAGCTCTGCTAAAGCCTGAGTAGACTGATAAATCAATGTGATCAGTTATTAATCTCAGTGTTACTGAGCTCTGCTAAAGCCTGAGTAGACTGATAAATCAATGTGATCGGTTATTAATCTCAGTGTTACTGAGCTCTGCTAAAGCCTGAGTAGACTGATAAATCAATGTGATCGGTTATTAATCTCAGTGTTACTGAGCTCTGCTAAAGCCTGAGTAGACTGATAAATCAATGTGATGATCAGTTATTAATCTCAGTGTTACCGAGCTCTGCTAAAGCCTGAGTAGACTGATAAATCAATGTGATCTGAGCTTTTGGTTGATGTTAGTTTTGGCTCTAACCTGTCCAGTGTCTCCCAGAAGCGCAGGAAGACGGGTCGGTCCAGGTGCCGCTTGTGGTGGCTTAATTCCAGCACAGTGACGTCCCACTTCTGCACGTTGGGGTCCATGCGCACCTCGTCGTACTTCAGATGGAAGGCTCGGACTGAAAAAAAGCGTTTGAGCAGTGTGAAGCATGACCTGCCAGTAGTGACCTTCGACAAAATTAAACTTGGTGAAAAGCTGCCCACAATACTGGCCGTACACAGAGCCTAATATATTGCTTAAACATGTTTTAATAAAAATTTGTACTGTCTGATACTTTTATTAAGCTCTAACACTTTCAAGTTTTACTTTGTGACCTTTTATTTTTAAGTCATCTTATCTTTCCCAATGCATCATCAGTGCTACAGAGACTTTGGCTTTAGAAAATGGAAGTTCATTTTGAGTAGATTTTCATATTCATTTCATATTAAAAAAAAGCAAAAAAAACAAAAAAAACAACACGAGGCTGCTTAGTCAGAAATGAATAGTGAACAGTCTCATGTGTGAAATTTGTGATTTCTCTATAATCCTACAGCTAAACATGGTTTCTTTGTCATATGGCGAATTAGGCTTTTGTTTAAAAGATTAAATTGAACCTGACAACGACGAGCTTTTCAAACTAAGATATAGCTGCTGAACTGAGAAAACAAAAAAACAGTCTGAAGTTCGTGGCAGCCTGTCCTGAAATATCAATCAAGAGTTTTGTTTCAGGTGCTCATGGTATTTCCCATTGGCCAAGAATCATTGTTCTCCACACTGTTTCATGCGGGTGTATTTTGTTGTAGCACTATTTTCAGAACTGGCTGCCCCTGCAAGCCATACGAAACAACAGTTTGTGATTGGCTATTTTGCTTGTCAGTCAAAAGGTTTCCTTCTGAGTCAGTAAAGCATGTGCCATTACAAAAATAATAACTTACTCTTTGCAAAAATGTCCACAGGAGATCCGTCAGGCAGTAACCACGGCCATCCCTTGAACTGCCAGGCAGGACCCTGGACAAAGACGGCTACGACACGGTCCCTGGATCGAAAGGATGAAAAAAAAAAAAAGGTTACTTGGGTGACAAAAGTCGGTAACTTAAAGGGGTCACTGAGTCATTCAGGGCACTCAAGAGTGTTTTGATGCACAACACTCCATTCAAGACTTCCAGACTATTTACAGACTTTATTTACAGTGGTGATGATTGGAACCAGAGGTTGCCATGACTACAACACAAATATAGACATTTTATTTACTATCAAAACCACCAGTGAACCTACACGAGTCTTCTGAGTGTATATGGAATGTTGATGATGGGAAAATGGGTGAAAATCTTTGGGACTATTTTGCTTTGTAACACTCAGCATGTACCTCTCTGCCATTAATGTATTTGAAGAAATTATGAAATCTTCTCAAAACTATCATAAAACAGTGTCTCAGTCATCAGGCAGTGAATTCATAACCATTTCATGTAGTAACTTTCTGTGAGGGAGCTTTTAGAGGTGGACGTCTGGTTCCTATCACCACCACTGTGAACGAAAGTGGAACACTTTACATCAAAGCACTCTAAATGACTTTATTTGTCGTATTTATTAGTTTATCTATTTTATCAATATAATTAAGGTTTAAATAATAATTAATGTATTATTAATAAGTGTTAGAAAATGTTTTGGCTGGACAAAATGCTCACAAGGTTTTACGTAACATGACGCATCATCACCAGATTTTACCAACAATGACTAGTTCTTGATGTACTAAGGATGTTTGCAGGACGCTGACGAGGACTGGTGCCAGAGCGGGACGTACCAGTCTTGGGGTGCCAGTTTCAGAGGCTGGTCGATCACCCTGTAGGGAACGGTGACGCTGATGGCGGATCCTCCGGGCTGCACCACGTCTTTACGCCTCTGCAGCAGCACCTCGTTGTCCCTCTGAATGCCTTGTTTCTTCTTCTCCTCGGACGTCACAAACCTACAGAATGAAACACAGAACCGAAATCAGAGGTTCTCTCCATCTCCTTTAGTCTGGGCGACAGTGAGAAAGCCTATCAGACTTACTTCAGGTCCTGCAAGAGGTCCTTGGCGTTGAGCATGGTGATGAGGGAAGTGGTGGCAGCTGGTATGATAATGATGGGGGTTCTTGAACCTAGAAAGTGAAACAAGCTGCTAAGTAACTGAGGCAAAGTGATTTAAGGACTGAATCGTTTGACTAAAGGGCCAGTTAGAAAACACATGCCCAGAGCTTTATAAGAAACTATATTTATCTCAAAGCTTTAAACTATACATTTATTCATCTTTTTATTCTTTATTTAAATTGTTGACTGTTCTTCAGCATTTCAGAGCAAAAAGTTTGCTTGCAGCTCTGATGCAAGCAGCTATTTTTGCACCACTTTTGCAGTTTCGTATTCATTATTTTCTTAGGAGAGGTTAGTTTCACTTCTGTCTACAAGGAAAACAAAACAACTTACCACTCATCATTAGTCATTGTGATATCTATTTTGTGCAGCCCTAGTTGGTGTCACTGAATGACAGGGGTGGGACGACAGCCTCAACTCTTATTTCAACAACTTGCTTTGTAGTAAGGTAGAAAAAAAAATGCTTATTTTAGATGCTTATTTTAGAAGAGCTGTGGCCTGCCTGTACTGGAATAGAGGTGTAACTGCTGTCCCATAGACTGTTATTGGGGTAGGAGAGTCAGAGCGTCGCATTACGTTGCAGTGCATGCTGGGGACTGTAGTGCAGCACATTGTGTGGGTTTTTCTGTTTATTGAGAATAAGAAGAACTGGCTTATTTTAGCTGATGCCTGGATAAGTCCTCCCTGATCATGGATCAAAACTTCCTTAACTGCCCCAAACCAAATGGGCAACACCATCTCAACAAAATCTGCTTCAATATCTTAAACGTTCACAGTCGCAATTGAGAGTCTAGACACTACTTTACAGTACTGATCAGACTGTAACTCTGATTAAGCCTGCTGTGTAACTTTGGGCCAAATTTGGAACATTTTCCCCCACATAAAGCTATAATATACAGAATAAATGAGTAATCAATAAATCATAAAACCATACCTTTCTTTTGGTTTGGTGGAGGTCTTGCTTGAGAGACTACGAAGACAAAACAAAAGGACAGTTACAAAACATAGATGTGTTTACCATTATACATTATTTCCAAAACTGTCATAAATGGATGTAGACGGATGTTTCACAATTAAAAGCTTCACATACAAACAAACAAATGGTCCAAAATTATTTGGAAAAAAAACATTTCTCCGTTTACTTCCATTGAAAGTTTTTCCTTTTCCAGTAAAGATGCCTTTATGGTGATGCAAGGTTTTGTTCAGACAGCTGCAATATATACTTCCATTACATTAATGTGAAGAGTTTCCATTACATAATGCTAACAAAAGTATAGAAGGCACAGGTGTGATTACAATTCATAAATATCATAAATATAAATAACTCAAAAACTATGGAAATGTGCCACATAAACTTCAAAAACTTCAAAAGTTTCTCCTCCGATTTTATTTCACTGCTTGCTTGTCTGGGTGATCTTGAACATGCGAGTTCATGCACACACACCCTCACATTAATCTACATCAGCGCGGCTGAGGGGAGCTGTCACTCGCCTCAGTTCAGCCCATCACTCACAGTCGCGCCGCAGCACAGCACAGCACACCACACAGCCAGCCTCTACACAACCGAGGCGGCTCTGCTGCTGCCGCCTGGACTCTGTCCTCAAGTTTTCTGAGTTTTTTTTTTTTTTAAAAGGTTTGTTCTGGGTTTTTCCCCTCCTGGTCTTATTTTTAGGAACTGACACCATACAAGATAATCCAGAGAGGAAACCCTGACTGGTTGAGTCTAGACAAGCGACAGACTTTACTGTACATGGACATAAACTGGGTGCAAAAATATATTAATGCACCAAAGATGTGTGCATGCATTTTTGGCCAAAACAATTTTTTTTTAAATATTAAAAGAATATTTATATATATAAGAATATGTATAGAGATAAAAAAGGTGCAGTGTTTTATTGTCTACATTCCACTACTGTGTAAATCGTTACGGTCAAAGATGAGATTTGATATTGGAACACAATTTCCCAGGGAATCATAACCTAATCAAATGGTCAGCAGCACAGGTTTAAAAGACTAGGCAAGCCATCAGGATACTGGATAGGGCATATTTTGATGCCAATTGCTTATTAATAATAAAGAAGAAGAAGAAGCAGCTTAGTAAGAGAGTTTAAGAAAATCCATTTAACTTCTTTGAAAACCACACAAACTTACACAGCACTTTTATTATGGCAGCAGCGGAGTTTGAGGCACTATGCTATACTATGCAATAGTCTTCCAGTCAGTTAGTCAAAGGACCACTAAAAATGATCTGATCCAGTGCTGGAAAAGAAGGAGCAGTGGATAAATCTGTGTTCTCGATAGATACAATGGATATTTTTTTTCGATTGATAATTCGGACTTTCCGAAATTTTTCCAACGTAACATTTTCTCTTGAGAGTGTAAACATAAGAGCAAAAACAACTTGCCCTCTAATCTCAGGTATGTATGCTAATTGAGCTAGCACTATAGCTTCCGAGCCAGCTAACCAACTTTTTCCAGGTTACATTCTGTTGTACTAGCACTTTACTGTACCCTCACCTGGGACAGTTAAAAAGAGCCACCTAAGGCTCCTTATACAGCAAGATAAAGAAAAACTTCAAACGGAGGTCAGCTCTGAGCTCTAAGAAAACTACTCACTGCAGTGTTATTTCCCCCCGTTAAGAGTTTTTCATTAACGTAAGATCAATTCAGTGAAAGCATTTGTGCTTTCTTCCATTATTTGTTACGGCTGCTTGACTATGGCAACATTTGTGCAAGCATGTTTCAACGATCGGTATCAGTCAGTCAGTCAGTCAGAGAGAATCATAAAAACCATTTGTTTGAAAACTGTAGATGTTTGAAGGGGAAAAACAGTTAAGTAACCCATCTTTAGTGTACCAAAATAACTGAATCGTCCACCCCTACTGGGCAGCGGTGAAGCATTAGGAGAAAAGTCACGGATGTGCACTGAGATAGGTGTAAAACGGCCTCAGTCCCACCTGGTCTGGGAACAGGCTGCATAGCAGGAGTCTGAGCCTTCCGCGCTGATGCTCCTTCCTGAGAGAGAGAGAGAGAGAGAGAGAGAGAGAGAGAGAGAGAGAGAGGTGACAAAGATGAATATTTGCTCTCAGCCTGGAATCAATGAGCAGGTCCAAGTTCATCCATCTGTGCTCCAGGATGTCAGGCCACCACAGAAACATAAGAACATGAAAAATGACTCAACAGGGCTCAAACTATCAACACTTTATTTTGATGATGCACTGTAGATGCTCAGGGAAGATGTTCACCATGGCTTTAACTGACAAATACCTATTAATATCAGCTTCTGCCTAAGCCCCCAAAAAATAGCTTTTATTTATTTTTTTTTAATATAATAATATACTGCCCCAAAGCAGTTTCCCATAAATCAGCATCAATAAGGACGATCAATAAACTGGCACTAAGACTCTGTTCACATTAGCAGGCTGAAGTGGCACAAATCTGATTTTTTGCCCTAATGTGACTCAGATCTGATGTTTTCAGAGCTGTGTGGACACAAATCTGTTCAAATCCAACCTGAGCCACTTTCATATGTGGTCCTAGATCGGATACATATCCGATTTGTGGCCATGCGACCTTAACGTGATGCTCAGATCGGAATTCATGTGCTTTTATTCCACTGCGCTGCGCCATCGTTCAGTGTTACCATGGCAGCAGCGCCGAACAGAAGTTAAAGCCTGTAAACGGTGGAAAAGCAGCTCATCTCACCTTTTTCTCCTTCGTCTCGCTCTAATAATGAAGCTGAGAGCTGATCAGAGTTAATGATCTTCTCAGCGAAGCTCGTTCTGCTCGTTAGTTTGTGCTGATGATGAACGTGATTCATTCACGTGACGTTACTGAGTAGGATGTGTTTATGAGGGTCATTTCAGGACGCCGGTTCGTTCACATTAATGACAGATTTGAGTCACTTAACTAAACGAATGTCAGAGAGCGAAGAGGTGATTAACTTAATCCAACACTCACTCAAACCCTAACCTTAATGAACTCATGCTTCCTGAGTATTGCTACTCTACTGTCACTATAGCTATCTTGACTGTAAATAAAATAACTGAAGGGTGGTCTCTGACTTTTGCACAGTACTTTATGTGGTGAAACTGGGTTGATTATGGGCAGTATTAAGGTTTGGATTAGATTTAGGTCTTGAGTTTCTCAGTACTACAACACTGTAAACAATTAAATACTCTAAGCTGCAAAAAGTGGCTAAGCTGCAAAAACTGGTTTTGATTTCAGATTCCTGGTGTCAAAAAAAACAACACAGCATTTACAGAAATCCACCTACAGCGGTTTAGCCCCGCCCATTTATCTAGAAGTTATAAGGAATGTTTCAATCCTGACTGTTTTCTTAATGAGGCAAAAAACAAGGCTAGTCAAACAAACAGGGCTTGTTTACATATATCAGTATTAAATGTATAGTAACAAAAACAGCCTGTAACTATAGGAGATAAAGAGAGGCTGGAAAATGGCAATGTAGAAATGAATGACACGTTGACACATTGACACATTATGACACGTGATAAGCAGAAGAACATAAATACATAAGCAGAACTACATAAATTTGGAATCCTTTTAGGCTGTATGACTTAGAAACTGGGGAGGGCAACATGGTGAAAATACAACATGACACTTCAGGAAAGTGACCCTATACATGTCATATTGTTTACCATTTTCCTGACATCTGAAGTTGGAACAGATAAAAAGGGACCGAAGGTGCTACATTTAACATCTGCTCTCAAAAACTGTGAGAACAAGTGATTTTTATTAACAGTTCACTTTCTGATCTAAACTAAATCCAATTAAACAGTCAAATTCAAACAAATCCAATTATGCCACAATATTTATTTTTTCCTGAGGTCGGACAAGTTGAAACGGTTGAAAAAAAAACAAAAAAACAAACAATACAAGAATGAAAAAAAAAAAAAAAAAAAAAAAAGACAGTGGTGCCTTGAAAAATATCTTCAAAAACTATGAATACAAGGACTTTAACGTTTCACATACTGTACAGCACTAAAAACAATTAAACAGCACCAATTATGCTCTCTTCATAATGAGACATGTTTACATTCACTCAATAATCAGATCACATTTGGATTTCTGCAGTTATCTGATTATTCAAATGGTTGCGTAAACAGCACCCTCAGATTTCTTAGATTAATTCGATCCAGAAATCTGATAAAGAGGCTGTATTTGAGCTCAGTAATCTGATTTCTCAGTGCATGTGAACTCTTACTCTGATTTCTTTCGGATTTCTCAGTCTGAGCATGTGCGAAAACAGACTGCCGTACTGGAAATAAGCGAGCAGCGTTGCTGCGAGACGCAGCAAAACACTTTTGGAGCGATGCTGAATCCAAATACATGCTTGACGAAATCTTCTAGATGACGTATGTTCATATTTTCAGGTAAAGTGGTGCAATGTTTAAAAAAAAAAAAAAAATTACCTTACATTACGTTAAAGTCACGTCTTATTCTGTGAGTTTATTGGCTGATTGTAAAGCAGAAATCTGATTACTGCCTGACTCACGTAGACCTGGAGTTTCACATTATCTAATTACTCAAGCGCATGTAAACGCGTTGATCGGATTACTGACAAAATCTGATTTTCTGCAGTTATCAGATTAAGTACATGTGAGAACACTCACTATTCCTTAAAATGCTGATAATATCCATGACATGCCCACATAAGCTTATAGAGACAATTTATCACAATAATGGTATCATCATGTTGTCCAGCCCCACCTACTGTGCTTTCTTTGCAATGGAACACGCAGCTGGTCAGTGTTCTTTAAGTACTGACTACATTCACGATACACTCAGAAAAGCGTGTTGCAATTTTTCACAATAATGACATACTGTGTCATATTTCCCATCCATACTTTGGTGTAAGCTGTGAGAACTTTGGTTTCAACCCAATACACATGTTTATCAGGGTTTTTGTTTTTTGTCAGTGTCATTTAGGTGTCAATAACTGCGATACTACACCATTTCTTGTTTCGCAATAAGCAAACACTACACCAAACTGCCTCTGGTAAAAATATTCCACAGAGTTTGTGTAATAAAGGATATGGTAGCAACCACACACAAAAACCTGCGGTCAACGAGAAACTGCAACCTGGTTTCCTGCCCATCCCCAACCACCCCCACAAAACACGGCTGGCTGAGCAAGACCCTTCCTGATAGAGGGGTGGGCACGAATACAAATGGGTCACATGGACGACGTACTACCAGCTCCCTCCCCCCAGTTTATGACCATTAGGACCGAGACGACAGAGCAGCGCAGCATAAAGAGAATCCAGAAAACGATAGAGGGAGAAATAAAGAGAAAAGGGGGAGGGAGACGAGCGTGACTGAACAGTGCGAGCGAGACAGAAGAAAAGCGAGAGGGAAGGAAAGGAGCATCCTGCCTAGCAACACGCCGCAACGAGCACAGACGCCGCTTGAAGCCTCGCGGATGAGGTTGATGAAGAAGAAGCTGCATTAATCTCCATGCTGCTGCCTCCACCAGCACCGAAACAGACAGAAAGAGGGCAGGAGAACGAGGGAGGAAGAGAAAAATGCGTCCTGGACTATTGTGGGGACAGACAAGCGGTAAAAAAGTGATGAACGGTGCAACGTAGAATCTCTGACTGTAAATTTGTTGTGGAAATGATGGACCCTCAGCACGCCCAAAGCTGCCCACATGTGGCAGTAACGGTCAGGGACCCCAGCGCCGAACATGGCATTTGCGCCAACCTCCAGTGTTCTGGGTGAAAAAAGGTAGGTTTCATAGCTTAAAGATGGTCCACCGGAGCAGAAGGCAAAAATCACAGGGCTATTATCTCTGCAACACCCTAAGAAAAATCAAAAGCTCTTTGTATATTCAGCACTTTCGTCACAAACAGCTCTTTTGTTCAGCAGGTGCTGGAGTAGGTTGTTACGTTATTCAGTTACACAGGACGAGAGCCCTCCGCCACTCGGAGAAAACGAAGGTAGCTTTCACGAAGGGAAACGGAAGAGCAAAACCAGAGCATGGCGGCAGCAGCAGGCCATGACTGAAGTCAGCAGAGGGATATTTTTAGTGCTGTAAGCAATCAATCAGCCACGTTTAACGATGTTAAGTAGAGATGTGTCTGTAGCGTGGAGCACAGCTTCGCCCAAGAGGAAGAGGAAGAGAAAGCTTTCGTCGTTAAACAGAGAGAACGACAGCAAGGTACTGGCTTTGAGACGTTTCGGCCTCTTTTGACGTTCAGTTTGAGGGAGTAATCCTCTTAGGAGGACTCCAGACGTGAGTCATCCTACCCCAGCAAGGCAAAACACACTGAGAACACAGTTAAGGGAAACTACTGCAGAAGCCATGGCATGATGCCCCACCGCAGGCGGTTTTTAATCACTTGATAGGAAAAGCTTGTAGCTTCTAGGGACTTTAACCACCTTGCAACCCACAAATTTGTAGTTTATCACGTTCCAAAGCATCAGGAATGGATCCCAGTGGGCAGAATGTTTGTGTGTGTTACATTCAGTTTGACTGTTGTGGAATACTGTACGCATCCGCCTGAACGCGAACCTTGCTGAAGTGTGCAGTGATCAGGGCCCCTACAAACATAACCGAGAATCACTGGGGTTTTTATTTTTTTTTTTTTAAAGAGGGATTTTTGTTTCTGTTCCAAGACTAGAAACAAAGTGCCACCCTTCATTTCTCGGAAACTAGTCTTGTTTAGCTGAACTGCCAAACTCTTCAGAGAAATGAGAAATTCTTCTGACTGAGAATCCGTCACATGTGACCTTTCCGAAAGAGCCCTAGTTATTCAAACTGTAATGCTACTCCATCACGTAGGCAGAAGTCAACTCAAATCCAGGCCTGACTGAAAAGTTTGCCTCAGTTTTTGTCTGGAAAGTACTATATAAAAGTATCTGATAAAGGGATCACAGGGGTCCAGCCCATGACTGCCCATTGATGACACCTTAAATGACACCTTGTATGACACCTGATAAATAAATTCGAACCAGCCAGGGCGGTGTACTTAACCCCTTAAATGGCCAGGGTGTGTGTGGTTAAAACCAAAGATGCTGTATTACAGTTTCTCGTCAAAGTAACTGCGTAAGAACAGGAAGATGACAACCAGACATGCCAACAGCTTTTTCCCCAGAGCTGTACTGGTCATCCACCAGTGTGGACACTGCACTTAAACTGAACCAATAAACCTTCCTTACAGTATTACAGTGTAACTCCTCTCATAGCTTAATGGTTTTTTGCACTACTGTAGAAGAAAATTTTTACAAATGTTCATCTTTGTAATATTTTGTTTATAATAGGCTTTACAGTATACTTTATAGTCTACTTGACTTGCATATGTACAGACATTAATATCTGCATATGATCAGACATCCACACATCTTATATGTACATCTCCTTAGCTCTTTTCACAGAGGCTGTTTTTTATTATTATGGTCACACTTTATTTGGACGGTCCCCTATAGATCTACATATCGCTGCTGCCGGAGGAAAACCTTGTATCTCCAAAATGAAAACTTTACAGGAGAAGGAAAAAACCTACTTTACTTTTAATGTAAGTCAATGGAACCAGACTTTTTTCCAAGTCGTTTAGGGTCGTTTCTTTCAGTCTATTCATCATTAAATTTACACGCAATGTAAAGGGCAACAGGCATTTTCAAATTCTGTCAACAACTTAATGTCAGAAATGGAGATACGAGGTTGAGTTCTGACAACAGCGATGTATTTATATTATTAAACTTTCTGGTGATGCTCAATTGATTATGAACAATATTAAGGTTAGGGTTAGGTTAGGAGTAGGTGTAGGTTTTGCCTTGAGGTCAGGATTAGGTTTAGGGTCAATATAGATATTTAGTTGAATGTTAGTTAAAGACTGCCTGTGCATCCACAGTGGACCACCCAAATAAAGTGTTACCATTCTTATTTTTTATTCTATTTTATTTTACATTTCCCATAGTTTAATACTTGTTAACAGTCTGTTTGCTTGTCTTGTCTGTTCCGTGTGTTACATGCCAAACGTGTGACTCACCATGATAAATTCCTTGTATATGCAACACATTTGGCAAAATAAAGTGATTCTGGGAAACAGGTAGAGCTGACAAGTCTTGTTTATGCAACTCATTTAGAGGCTACAAAATATGAAGGTCAGTTTTTTATTACTGACATTGGTGCTTTACAGCCACCAAACACATTGCATAAACAAGACTTGCCATGCCATAATACATGGGTAGCATTAAGAAACACTGACCAGCTAGTGGGTTCAGCAGAAATCTTATTATGGATAAGAAACTAGAAAATAAATAAATAAAAAAAATGAATGTGTTACTCTGTAAATTAAACCGCTTTTCCTTGCCAACAGATCTCGACGCAACGGCTGATTCATCCTTCACCCAGACGCATCTGAGCATCAGGACCCGAGCAACAGGATCATGCAGTGGAGGCGGAGGCACTGCTGTACGAACATAGCTGGATTTCTATTTTTGCTCTTGTGTGTGGGAGTGTTCCTCATTGTCAGTCACACAGGAAAGAAGAGCCACCAGGAGAACGGTGTAACTCACACAGCGCAGAAACTGCCCCGGATGGAGTTGAACCACAGCATGACCAAGCAGAACATGTGGAGAGAGAAGGCAATGTCCCCTTTTCCACCAAGGTCTGAGGGAAACCTCACCTCCTTCCTGGAAGACACCTCCCAGCAGGGGCTGAAGAACTCTCTGGCCTCTAATGCCAGTTTAAGCGAGGAGGTAAGAGCAGGGAGTATCCTTAAGGTAGAACCCTACAACTACATCATCAATGAAGAAGACAAGTGTCAGGAAAAGGATCCTTTCTTAGTGTTATTGATTGCCGTTGAGCCCCAGCATGTTCAAGCCAGGGATGCCATTAGGCAGACGTGGGGGAACGAGAGCGTGGCTGAGGGCTTGGGGTTTGTACGGCTCTTCCTTTTGGGAATAAGAGAAGGACTTCCCAACCAACTGCAGCGCTCCATAGAGGCAGAGTCTCTACAGTATCATGACATTATCCAGCAAAAGTACATAGACTCTTATTATAACCTTACCATCAAGACACTGATGGGAATGCACTGGATAGCAAAATACTGCCCTGGGGCCAGTTACGTCATGAAGACTGACAGCGACATGTTCGTCAATATGGAATACCTCATCCAAAAACTTCTCAATCCCAGCCTTCCGCAAAAACGAAAGTATTTCACTGGGTACCTTATGCGGGGCTACTCTCCAAACAGAAACAAACACAGTAAGTGGTACATGCCACCAGAGCTGTACCCCAGCAAGCGGTACCCTACTTTTTGCTCGGGAACTGGGTACATTTTCTCAGGCGACCTGGCACATCTGATATACAGGGCTTCTCTGAGCATACGAAGGCTGCATCTTGAGGATGTTTACATAGGACTCTGCTTGGCAAAACTGAGGATAGAACCAGTTCCACCACCCAACGAATTCCTGTTCAATCACTGGAGGGTATCGTACTCGAGCTGCAAATACAGTCATCTGATAACCTCTCACGGGTTCCATCCCACCGAGTTAATAAAGTACTGGCATCACCTACAGAGCAACAAGCACAGTGCCTGCATCAACGCGCCGAAGGAAAAGGACAAAGTTCGCAGGCTTCGCCAAAGAAAACTGCTCTGGAAGCGTTTCATCGGGTAACCGGTTGAAAGTAGGATTGAAAGAGGTTTCGCCAAACAAGTCTGCAAAGCACAGGAACGTTCTTCGGAATTAGAGGGAAGTAATCATTGTCCAACAGTTTTCTTTTTGACTGGCAAAAATAAACATAAAGGTAAAGATTACCCTGATATCCAGGTCTGAATTACTGCAGGTTTGCAGCATAAGCATAGCCTGACCGATATACAGGGTGATTCAAAAAGATCCATCTGATTTCAAAATGATTTATTTCACTTGTAAATCATCACAGAACAAGAAATTGTAAATGGTTTAACTGAGCATAAAGTTTATTATGTAATTGTACAAGGTCTCAGTATGAACCTCCTCCAGCTGTACAGACAACATCAACGCCATAGTCAAATTCATCCCATACTCGATTGAGCATGTTGGGTGTCGCTGCACTCACGGCTCTTTCAGTGCGATTTCGGAGATCATCCAGTGTTGTGGAACCAACGACGAACGCTCTGAGCTGTTGGAGCTTCACTGCCCAAAATCGTCAAAATCTTTTTGAATCACCCTGTATATCAGGTGGCTGATAATAAGGGCTGATATTGACAACCCATTGGAGTTTTACTGGTATCAATGAAAGTATTGCTGAAAATTACCAACTTTTTTTTTTGGTCCAGAATTCAGACTTGTCTGAATAATAAAAACAAGTAAAATACAAAGTTAATCTATAGCATTAAAATAACATAAATAAATAAAAAAAAAGGTAAAATGATATCAGCCTATATTATCGATTGTACACATTTAGTATTGATATCAGTGTCCCTCAAATACATTATATGCATATTATGCATATATTTTCTTGCTGACCAATCTCCATCTTTGCACTTTATCCAAAAACTGAAAGTGTTCTGAATAAGTCCCACACATGGAAATGGAACTATTTACAACTATTCTCTTTGAGAGTTGCTTGCATTTCATCACAATTCAATCGATCACGTGATTTTATCATACGTAAGCAATTAGAGCCGGGTGTACACTACAAGATTCATGCAATCTCCCATATGATTTTAAAAAACTGATCATACTTTCATTTTCAAAGCAATTCACACTTAAAGATGCACTCCAGCTGCAAATACTTCAATGCATGACATTCAATTTGTCAGCACACATGGGGGGTGTACAGTGCAGCGTGATGTGACGAGAAACATTCAGCATTCAAAACCCAGTGGATAGTGTCCTTAAACCTGCAGAAACGGCCTTGTCATGTAAAGATGAGTAAAGAAAGAGAGCAGGATATTTTTTACCACTTGGTTCTCCTGCTTTAGAACATGAGGAGAGAACTTATATCAGCATGCAGGAACCTGTACTGTATAAGTTCGAGCCTTCAGGAGACAAAATGCAACTAATGTGTGGGATATTCCTTTCATCAACTCCTTAGTTTTGTTTATGATGTGAAAAACATACAGTGGTAAAATCGCAAAGATTGGCCGATTGTAGTTCATCATACAGCAACATTTAATGCAAAAACTTGTAATATGTTTTACAAGCGTACAAGTCATTCTCAATGCTCGGTTGGCTGCTAGAGAAATGCTCATTTAAGCGAATAACCCTATGGGAATTAAGAAATCTAGGTAATCACATTTTCTGCCAATTCTAGCTTTAACAGGCACACAAGCAGCAAATTCTTCATTCTGTATGCAGTTTCACTGTGGAAAATTTAGAATTTGAAGTCTGACGTTTCTCAATATTATTGAAGCAGGCTGTTAGCCTGTTAGTCACCCACTGACCTTGTCTAGTGAGGGTGGGATAGTTAAGGTACGGAGAATAGAACGTGTAAACCTGTTAATGAGAGCCTGCGACAGAAACGTTCAACTGACGGTTCTTTATTCAGGGGCACTTTGTAGACAGAGCTTCCAGCAATAACACGCTGCTTCACGCTGTGGCACTGGAGGAATATTTTGGGCTGCACCCACTAAACTGTGGGCTAAACAGGTGTGCAGCGGGACGTAAGGTCAGGAAAAAAAAAACTTCATCTAAACAGACTGATTACCTAATAGATGAAATTCAACACTGGAGTTCATCTTTAATGTCAGTTTTTTTGTAGAATTTCATGTTTCACTATAACTCTACACACTACAATCACTAAAGTTAAAAGCGTAACCCTAGATGAGTGTGCAGTAGGGAGAACGCCCGTTTTGTACAGCTGATTCAGATTTCTTTACAGCCAAACTGTCCAACTGCTGATTTTTATTAGCTTTTACTTTTATCCTGAAACTCACACTGTGCGGCCTAAATGAACACAAAATACACTGGCATATTTCCAGCACTTGCTGTTAGCCAAAGTCGCAATATAAGTAACATTATTTGCTCTTTTATGAGCAAAACTACCATTTTAAAATCCTCCAATGAAAAACTAAGCTGCTTATTAAAATGAGTCAAAAAAGTATTCATATAAAGTGTTGAAAAATAAGTGAAAAGTCTACAGAAAACGTCTGTAAATTTTATTGCACAGTTACTGTTTATTTGCTGAATTTAATATATTAGGTGAAAAATTAAACAATAATGTGGCCTGTGCGAAAGTTATGGCACATTTTGTATTACATTTTTCCCCCCAATTGTGCACTAAAATGCGCAGAGAAATGTCATATTCAAGTTCTCTGCAAATGTTTTAGCTTATTTTTACTTAGAAAATCAACAAAACATGTACAGTTTGAACACCCCCAGTCCAACTGCCTCATCCTCTACAACGAACCTAAAAATTGAGCAAAAAATTGTACAAAAATATAAAATGTGCCATAACTTTGGCACAGACCACATTTTATGTTAGAATTATGTGTTAATAATAAGATAAATTCAGCAAATAAACAGTCATTTTAAGTAAGTAAATTTCACGTTTGGAGCGAAAGTCTGCCGATTCCGAGACTTAAGCATTTCCTTTTAAACTGACTTAAAATCGTGAGTGCCTTGAAGTGCCAGCTCTTTCACCGGCTATACCTTTTATTACTTACAGTACATCGCTCATCCAGCAGCAGTGGTCACCACCCTGGTCCTTGAGATCTACCTTCCTACACAGTTCAGTTCCAATCACAGCCAGCCACACCTGCTCCAGCTAATGAACTTAAGAGGTTCTTGCAGATGCAGGTTGGAACTAAACTCTGCAGGACATCTGATGTCCAGGAGTGGGGGGTGGTGACCACTGCTCCACAGGACTTACATGTTTTCAACAGTAAAAATCAAACATGTTTAAAAAAAATGGGAGGCATCATGTCACACCTGAGCTGTAGTGATGAGGGGAACAAAGACTGTTTACCTTCACCTGAGCTGGAAATTTGCTTCAGATTTCGAAATCTTGTCTGAGGAAGGTAAAACCGTGTAGTGTACGCCTGGCTTAAGGCAACCTTAATCTGCCCGCATGGTCCCAGATCACCTGAAGCTTTTTATACAGCACTATACCAATACTTTATTTACCAAGCTGAACTGTGACTTTTCTCAAAGTTTCCTTCTTATGCTGTGTTCTAACAAGCTTTTCTTGTCGCAGTTGCCTTTGGCTTTCTCACTGGCCCAAACCTTCACAAAGCTGCTGTAACAGTCGAGTGTAAAATGTGTCATATAAATAAAACTGAACTGTGAACTACACAAGAAACGAGCATGATGCCTTGATTTGCTACAAGTGTACAGCTGTCTATACTCTGAATCTGAAAAATTCTGATTAAAATGTCACCGCTGTCCAATAAAACAAGTATCTCAAAAATGGCAACTTTGCTTTTAATGCAAGTTAGTGTTCAGTTTTGATTGTATTCCAATTTTGCAGCATTTCTATTGGTCCATTCACCATGAAATTTTCACTGAGATTTTCTCAAGTTATGTCAAAAAATGAAAAAGTACAAAAAGGAGATGCTTGTTTTTTTTTTTTATATACAGCGATATGATATGATTTACCTGTTTATTTGAGAGAAATGGTTGGTTCTGAGCGTAGCTATCCTAGAAATAATTTAAAACTGATTTCCTGTATCAACTTAACACATTTTTGGTTCCACACCATATTCTAAAGCCCAGCCCACTGTCCTAGAATGCTTACAATAGTGTGATGCAACATGCAAGCAAACGAGCCCCTGAACCTTACCGTCACAGACTTCAGAGTCATGCCGTGGTAGGTTCCCATTGTGTCGATTTTGAATCCCTCCGTCTCTGTGGATTCAGAAGTGGAACTAAATCAGCAGCAATTCTTTTAAAATGAGAAAACAGCTACAGAAAGCAGTGAACAACATGAATTAATATTCATTCAGCTTGAGTGATGCTTTATATCTTTCGGTCATAATGCAAGCGAAGGTGCAACAGATCGTAATGAAGACAACAGCACCTGCACACAAGTACTTACATAATTACTACCTTGCCCATTACATTCTGAATTAACTAAAACATTTGCTGCATTTTGTTTTAATCTATTACACATCCCTTTTGTTTATATACATTTATTTAAACAGGTAAAATTTGAATAAAGTCGTTCGGGGACGTTTGATGTGAAACGCTCTGTTCTAGAGAAACTTACAGAGTCAGAATTGTTCACAGTGGTGGTGACAGGAACCAGACGTCCCCTAAAAGCTCCCTCCGTAGACATTATTACATGAAATTGTTATGAATGTGCTGCCTGATGTCTGATACATTGGTGACGCCTGGCTCCTATCACCACCACCACTATAAAGAAACCTGAGTTTCTACAATGGACCATTTCACAGCATTCTGAACGTCTTTGTTTACATCCTAGCAGCTGGACTTTCCAGTTGGCAAGATACTAATATTCAAATTAGAATAAATCTGCACAGTACATATTGCTATATACCACAAACATGCTACCAAAAATAATGAATGCTTTTCTCTCTATTCTTGAAGTTCTCCAAATTAAAGGAAATGCTGCATTACTAGGTTTAACTGCATAATGTAAAAAAAAAACAAATAAATAAAAAAAAAAAACAGAAGCAAAAGGCATAAGCTCGTGACCAATATTTTAGAGGACATGTGACACGTCACTGGCGGACAGAACAGGTTGCATTTAAAAAAAAAGTGCTGCAACCTCAGTTAAAAGTGATAAAAATCTATAATTTAATGTCTGTTTTTATTGTTATAGCCCGACAACTAATACAACCAGCTGGTGTTCTCCATGCAGCGTAAGCAGTAATAAGGATTAAAACTTACCCTCTTTCCCTTTGAATCGCTCCTGATCGTATCTGTTGTAGGCAGCTGGGACCGGCTGTTTATTCCTAATTGATGGGTCCTTGGGAGAAACAAAGCAGTTTGAGTTAGTGTGGTTCATAAGCAGCCTGAGACATTTATAGTAGGTGAGCAAAAGTGCACATGGGGATGAAAACACACACAAAACTACGCTGATCGTCCATTCAACTCGAGCCAGGCAGTATATCAGTGCAGACCACGCTGAGTCATTTAACATCAGATTCATCTTGAAGGTCAGAACATGTGGCATAACATTCTGAACATGTGTTCTCGACCTTCGGCGCAGCAATGCTTCAGTGGATTAACCTTAATGTTGGTGGTTATGGGCTGAATGAGTGAAGACAACTACAGCCTCATACAGCGTCCAAGAACCTTGGACAGTCTGTCAGCATCTAAAGCTTTGGGTTCACTACACGACTTTAAAAGTCTTAACGGATCATAAAAGAGTGGGCATCTCACACTAAGTGATTTTTTTGGGTGACTGAAATATTGGAGAGCCACACTAAACAATTAGGGATCACACACTACTCAACTTTTCAGCTGTTGCTGAACTGAACGGAGCTCACTGAACACTCGCGTTCTCCCGTTACTAGGACACGCAGATAAACAAACGTGTAGCGGCTGCTGCTGTTTTCTCTGCTGTTTGCGCTCATGCAGTTAAGAAGCAGCAGGTAAACATGTTTAAATGAGGATCATGGATTTAAAAATGATCAGTTTGGGATTTTTTAGAGTTTTAAATGGACATAAACTCGATTGTGTCTTAAACTCAGCTCATTAAAAAGCTTCGGTCCACATGAGAGACTGCACCATTTTTCTTTGTGTACTTGCTGTTTTGTCTTCTTTTGCACTCTCAGTTTTCATTGGCTGTTGCAGGAATCCATTCAAATCGAGTCGTAGACCAGTTTACACTAGATTTCGCAGGTTAGTTGGGTCCAAAAAAATCCAACGTTTGATAAACTCGAACTGCTCTGAAACGCGATCGAGAGGCCAAAAATCTGAGTCTGTGCTCCTCACACGACTCGACTCCCTGTCCAACTGTCAACTCTGACTGACCCAAGAATCTGCAGACTCGAGCCGACCAGCTCAGACTGAGAATGAGGGCTAAGATCGGGGGGAAAAGTCGTGCAGTGTAACTCTGGTTTAAAGGACTCATTTTGTCTTGTAAACAAATATCTAACCAACTACTCCTTTAAGCAAATGGCAAAAAGACACAATTATGCTACTTGTTATTAGGGCCGCACAATAAATCGCATTTTGATCACGATACGAGTTTCTATGATAAACACAGCATTAAAAGCTGCAATGACAAAACAGATGAGCTTATTCACGCAGCCCCAGAGAGACGCCATATCATTGCCGGCACAAACTGTCATGCGCTTTGCTGTGCTGGTTTCCCATATAGAGGACGAGTAACTTAACCATTTGGCTAAACAGCCAATTACAAAACGCACACATGCAGTTCAAACTCTCCTTCATCCTGAATTACAAGGCAGTAAAACACATCAAACATTAGGATTGATCTCTCAATCAGTTTCATGCTTTTGATGTGCGAGCCAGTAATAGCTACTGTCACAACAAACTAATAATAACTGAATAATAATTACATTATTTGTTCATTTTTGTGTGCATATGAAAAAATAAGCATAGTTTTTGTGGCCTTTATTAAAAAGCTGTTGAGGTAATGCTGACTGTTCTCAGCCTCAAAAAAAAAAATGTTCTTGCAACTCTAACATAAGTAGTAGTATTTCTTTTCTTTCTACCTTTCACCAAAATAATGTTGAACGATGTTTTTGTAATTCAATATTTTGCTATTTGCTTAAAGGAGAAGTGTTAGATTTTAAAGTTTACACATCAAAAAAAATGACTAGGTGCATCACATCCAATCAGAGGTGGACTGTTTTAATTACAATTTGTCGCTTCTTATACAGTCACTGTGATAGACAGCTTTATGGAACAGCGTATTTTATTTGAATATCGCACAGCCCTACTTGCTAATGTGCACAATGAATACGAAGGAATACTAATACTGACTTACATCAAAACTATGCACATTTTTGTGCACTACAAGAAAAACAGTTCGCATTCCCTGAACAGCTTTCTTATGAACTGAATAAATTTGTTTAAATCCTTATAAAGCTTGATATGGTGATGCAGGTTTGTTGTGACTGTAGCCGTTACTGCTTTATAGATTTTACACCAAACACTGATTGCCACATTTAAATTATATAAACAGACTAGAAGTTCAGGATACATTAGCTTTTGTACAATGTTGTTCTCACCCACCCAATTCTGTCACTCTGACGCCATGCAGGTTTGGCAATTTGATCTATTTGGCCATGACAGCCCTCATAAAAATCATATTGTGATAAAAATATGATTTATCGTGCAGCCCTTGGCTGGTCCACCTTTGCTGTGTCCAGGTAAATGCTTTCTGGCCTTTGTGCATTACGCTTTAAACCACACCATTCTCTATTTTACTCAAATCAATTGAACATAAGAACTCAGCAGCACGCTCAACAGCTAAAACCTCAGGCTGTCCAACTTTCTCTCACAATGGTGGAGCTCATTTCAAGCTTCATTTACTTGACAAATGGCGCTAATATTCTGAGAAATTGATAGCGTTCCATATTAGTCCATCCAAAATCACAACAGGCCGGAGGGGTATGCCTTCTTCCTTTTAACTTCTTTTACAGCGTAAGCTTTGGAAAGTTTTATGTCAAAAAAAGTGTCAAAAAGGGAACTTCATAGCGATGCTGAAGAAACTACTATTTTTGGATCTCTAAAGAACCTTTCCTTAGAGCTGAATGACTGTTTTTGAATCTAAATCTCAATTTGAAAGAGTCCAATTATCAAATGGCAATTTTAATTGTATCCTACACTCCTGAATGCTGAACTTTGAACCTAATAACAGAGTTCGTGAGCTGCCAGTCTGCTACTTTACAATCAGCAATCAAGCCTCAAGCACAAATGGATGTGCTGGTGTTCTTGAAAAATAAAAAAATGGCTTTGAGATTAACCGACGGAATAAGCACAATATTTTCCTCAAATTGCTCAGCCCTATTTTCGATGGAAGGTTCCTTACAGAACTATTCCTGTAAATGTGATGTGTGAGTGCGAAGAACATTTGCAAACCTTGCTTTATGAAAGACTCTAAACCAATTAAAAATTTTACCTATAGTCTTATAAATGCAGGTGACAATAAGAATTATTTGGGGAACGGCACAAATCGCAATCTACACCTCCACCAGCTGATTAACTTCTTCAGAAGTCATTGGCTGAATCAGATGTTTTAGTGTTAGGTAACTAGGAGGGCAGCATGTTAGATTGGATTCAGGTTGGAACTAGGGCTGAACGATTTGGGGATTTGTCTGAATAACATCATGACTATGATTGAATTGTGATTATTTTCTATAAATTAAGGTTCAGGCCTGTTTTTTTGGCCAAGAAGACCAGAATGTCCACCTTTTCTGGCTTGAGCCTTGACCGCTGAATGTAGTGCGCTAGACTTCCAGTAAGCTGTAGTTGTGATATCAAATCACATGAAGGTCTGGTTGCCTCTGATTGGTCTAACTCATCAACAGGCAGCTAATAAGCTGAGTTATAAAGTTAAATTTTCTCTCTTAAAACACAAAGACCACGTTAGTGATAATGTACGCTATGGTCTTAAAAAATTCCGGCTCTTGCCATTTAAAAATTGCAATTTTGATACAAAACCCTTTAATCCTTTAGCCATTGCTGGAACCAAACTCAGCAGAAGATAAGCAGATCTCCAGGAGGACGGCTGGTGACCACTGCCATAGATAGAACCACTTTCGGTACTCTAGAAAGATCCTTAATTGATGGCTCTTCAAACATTTTTTCAATGAGCTGTAAGAGTGCAATAAACCCTTTTAAAGTTTCAAGAATCTCCATGTAAAATGTAAAAGCTTCATTAAATAATTTAGGAACTGCGCATCGAAATCTAGGGCCACCTTTATTTTTAGGGGGGAGGAACTATAAGCCAATAACCATCTAGGAACCTTTATTATTTTAAGTGAGCAGAGTGAGATAAATCCATGAGTACTGAGGGTGGTGTGGTTGCTGTGCAGTGTGTACACTCTCACCGTCTGAGTTGGATTCTGTGCTGGTCTCTGTTCTGGAGCACGGCCCTCTTCTCTGGCCTTTACTGACTGCAGGATGGCAAAGATGCTTTTGGAGAAGTTCTGCAAGATCAAAACATAATACTTTAAGGACTGCTGCACAACTTTCAACATAAGTCTAAATGCTTTTTAGGACCTTAATTTTGCAAAAATAATACAATTTCCACCATACAACAGAACACACATTCCCAAACGCCATGTATTAATAATTATTTAATACATAACGTTTACTTACACTGTTAGTAATAAAAGGTAAATTTTTCGTTCATCAAGGTACAAACAGTGTAAATGTTTCCTCGAGGCTACAACAGTGGTTTTAAGGTCTGATTGTGAACCTTAAATAAGTTTTTCCAGGTGAAAAGTTCGTATTTGTACCTTTTCATAACCGAATGTTTTAAACAGAACAGTAAAATAAAAGCCTGGAGACGAGACGGGGTGTGTGGAGTCAGTACAGCTTAGAACATATCATTTCAGTGGATTATGGTTCAGTTATGTTCCCTGACTAAAGGTACCGAGATGAGCCCTTGAGGGTCCCACCCCAGTGACCAGATTGGAACTGCCCCAGTGACAGCTTAGTACCTCTGTTTGAGAGTGCAGGGATTCAGTTTGAAGGTGTGGCGGGTTTTGAACGCATGGTTGCTGCAAATGATGATTTAAAACCAGAAGCGATGCAGCTGGTAACACAGAACATTTTCATGATAGTTTCGTTTTCAATCAGTTGTCACTCACAGGGAGTGGGAGTGTATTTCCTACATGGTTTTGGTGGCATGCCGCTCGCGACAAGCAGCAGAAAACAGACTAGTTAGAAAAGCCACAAGCTCACATTTTACGTGCTGGTGTTCAGACAAAAGGCAGCTAGTTTAAGCACAGCAGAAACACGGGCACTGCAGATATTACCATTTTTATTTTTTCCATCTTAAAGCAGCTTTAAACTGTAGACATATAAACTACTTTGTTATCTTCTGAAAACATCCTGGAAATGCAGCAGGTTGTAGATAATGCCCATTTGCAAAAATGAAACAGGACTGGCTCATTTTACCCGACTCATTACAATGTGTTTGGACGTTTCTAGATTTACTACTTTTAATATCACAAAAATAAGACATTTTCAGACATTTTATGACCTTATATTTTTCATTATTTTAAGTAAGCTTGGGCAATGAGACAATATTTTTTGCTGTCAGGATAAATACGTCCCAATGTGTCACAATATTCTTTTCTGAGCATATTGTGGATATCGTCAGTAGAGCTGGGCAATATGGCCAAAAATGTTCTCACGATAAACAAAATTCACATTGTTCAATATTGATACATATCACGATAAATGTCAAATCATTATTTCTTTCAAGTTTGAAGCCTGAGACTGTAGTCAGCAGCACAGGAGCACCACAAGAGACTGTACTTCCCCCTTTCTCTTCACACTGTACACCTCAGACCTTCAGTACAACTCTGAGACGTGCCACATGCAGAAGTTTTCGGATGACACTGCCATTGCGGCTTGTGTAACGGGAGGGCAGGAGGAGGAGTACAAGACCCTGGTGAAGGACTTTGGGACATGGTGCCGTAAGAACAACCTGCTACTGAACACTTCCAAGACCAAGGAGATGGTGGTGGACTTGTGCAGGGCTAGGCCACTCTCACAGCCAATCTCACACAATCTCTATTGAGGGGGTTGAAGTGGAGAGGGTTATGACCTACAGGTATCTCGGACTGCAACTAGATGATAGGTTGGACTGGTCAGCCAACACAGACATGGACATACCAATGCCTCACAGTGTCCTCGGTTTCCTTTGTTTAAATCAGGGCTGTAACTCACATGAACCCACTTCTTTCTTTCACTTTTATTGCCTGGGAATCCACTAATACTAAAATATGACTGAGCGCTGTAACAGTGCTGTAAGTCGTGAGGAGCAGACGTGATTTAACTCTGCTAAAGCTTGTTAGGATGTACAGAAAGAGGTGAGTTCACTGTAGGACAGTACAGTTACGCCACTGATCTCATCACTCAGACTTGGTCACAGCAGAACAGATTGCTGGTTGCTCCACTCAAACAGGGAATACGTAACTCCACGTTTCAGACGCTGCTAAAGTATATTTGGCGACTCAAAGTTTATTTGGTTACTCATGGCCCCCTCCCTCTCATATCGTGTAAAAAAAACTCTGAAGTGCGCCCTCTCCTGGCGACAGCAGAGTAGTGTCGCTTTCCTTGCAGTAGAAAATGCCACCAGGGCTGTCACTAGAACCCAGAAGTGTGAGAGTGGTGTATTATATTGAAAATTTACGGAACAGTTCTTATAGTTCTATCAAGGAAAGTTATATCACAATAATTATCATTATCGTTTTATCGCCCAGTCCTAATCGTCAGTATTTAAAAAAACAGATTAACTGCTTGTTTAATTACAAAGATAGCATTATTAGTCCCGTTTAATGGGACTTAGAACAGTACATAAAATTTCAAATACTCGGATTCGTAGTTTTTGATGGCATTTTTTAAATGTTCCACCACTTTCTTTGTTCCATACTGTTAAAAAAAAGTATCATGATATTACATTCTTGCATTATCACCCAATTTCAAGAATTTCTAAGAACTCCTCTGGGACAAAACCAGTTCTTTTGTGAAGAAGTATGTAACTCTGGGCTGTAATCCATCCATAGACTGTCAGTTCAATGAGCTCCTCTGCTTCAAAATCTTCGAGAAAGGCCAGCTATGACAAATGCAGGACTTGAATCTAATACCATTAAAAGTTATGCAATCTGAGCAGCCTTTGGGTTAAAAGTATTCTTACATTGAAATAGTGATAATATTTTGTTTTAACAGTCCCTTAAATTTTAAGTATTAACCAGGTCAGCGTGAGAAACGAACTAAAGCACAAGATGATTATTTTTACGTTTAACGTAAAACGTATTTGTTAACAGAACAGTAAGTTTCAAGGTGGACTGACTACATTACACTGAAATGGTCAACAGGTTCTAGATATTAACTGGACAGGTATGTAGTACAAACCAGGTAGCAATATGACGAATAAAGTACAAAAAGTCTTATGTAAGTGTTTATTATCTATGAATAAACTGAATCTGGCCTATAAAGGAAAGCAGTGACTGTTGATGCAGTTCTATTGCATATTTAGTATTTACTTAACTTTTTCTAGATCAGTGAACCAGTACAGCCACACTTCCGCTGCAGTGTTCACTTGTTCACACTGTTTTTTAAACACTGCTTTTACGCATCAAAATGTCCAGCAATGCGGCGATACAACACATCGTTAGAAAGCTTGAAATCTCAGGATTCGATTCCTGGAATCCAGTTCATGACCCGTTATCCACAGCAGTGATGATCGTCTCATTTGTAACGTAAGCACTGAATGAGCCAACGCTAGCAAATCTGTCCTCACCTTCAAAGCCTCGCTGCTTCTCACGGAGACACCACAACCCAAAACATGTGGTCTGATAACATGGCACCAGTCAGAGATCAGATCAGAGATCTATGAGTCACTCTGTGTCAGTAATTCATATCTGACAGCTGGGAAAAAAAAATTGATGAGACTGAGATCACTTGTAGCCCCCAAGTATGTGGGAACAGCACTCCTTTGACTCTGGGCATGCAGTTTCAGGCAAAAATGTGGCTGAATCAATGAGGGCGTTCACATGCACTCAATAATCCGATCATAATCGGATTTCTGCAGTTATCCGATTATTCAAATGGTCATGTAAACACCATACTCTGATATAGCAATCCAATAAGGAGGCTGGATTTCAGCTCAGAAATCAGATTTCTCAGTGCATGTAAACTCTTACTCTGATTTCTATCGTATTTCTCCGTCGGCGCGAGATCAGACGGTGGATGTCACGAGACGCAGCAAAACACTGTTGGAGCGGTAATGAAACCAAACGTGAAATAAAGGATTTGAATATTCTTCATCTTCTAGATGATGTTTGTTCACATTTTCAGTTCATTTAAAAAAAAAAGCCGCAGCATGAAGTTTGAGTTTTACTTTACGCTTAAGTCTCGTCTTCTTCTGTGAGTTTATTGGCTGGTTGTGAAGCAGAAATCCGATTACTGTCTGACTCATGTAGACCTGGAGTTTCCCCATTATCTGAGTACTCAAGTGCATGTAAACGTGTTGATTGGATTACTGACAAAATCTGATTTTCTGCAGTTATCTGACTATTAAGTGCATGTAAACACACTCATTGTCATTTGGGTGTCATTACACGCCATATAACTTACTGGAGGAGGTATTTGGAGGAGCTTCTGATTGACTTTCCAGCTTAAACGCGTGACGTTACAGCGACATTTACTGTATATTTTTATTTCCTACCTAGTTATTCTAAATAATTATGAGGTATTTTACTATCCTTTGTCAGTTTAATAGCTACAACCTGTTAGTCATACCCGTATAATTTAGTTCGACTGGAAGACTTATTAATAATAATTTAGTTACACTTGGTAATGTGCCCAAAATAATTACACAGCACTTTGTGGGTTGTACCCCACACTTACTTAATATCTAGAACTTATTTGGCATTTTTATTATATCATGAGTTAAACTGTCTTGGAATTTACCATCATGTTAAATAATTATCTAGGACTCTGAAGATCCTTTTCCTGGTTTATACATAGAACTTACAGAACTATAAAAGAGTGGGTAAGTTACTCTAGCACTGTTTATACCATTACAGCCTGGTTTACTGTAATTTAGAATTTTTTTCCCATCTAAAAACCATGGTAAGCTGTGAGAGTCCTAGTCAATGATCTGCTTTTCTTATGTCAGTGAAAATGAATGTAAGTGAAGCAGAAATGAGTCAGTGAACAAAAGCAGAACAAAGTGGCCTTTAAAAGAATTTGGAAACTCCTTTCTTCTTGTTTTTACTTGTTGCGAAGTGCAGACCGCCACATTTCTAGCAATACTTGGGGGTAGAAAATGGTGAACATTTGAAGGAAGGACCTAAAATGAGAGAACTTGGTTTGTACTGATTCAATACAGTGCTGCCACCCAGAGGACAGATACTGGAATTGCAGAGTAACTTGTGCCACGCATTTAACGAATTTCCTGCATTTCGTGTTTACTCTTTTCAGCACGTACACTGAGCAGCAGCTCTCTACTCACTGATACAGGATCAGCCATAATAGGAATGAAAACTATCATCAATCCTATCGTTCTGCTGCCTCTTAGCCCTTCATCATCTTTTTAAAAAAATATAACATTTTCAGTTTTATCACCTTTAAAGCCTTTTAAAAGACCTTATGAGACAAGAACCCAAGAACCCTCTCACATTACCTCACCTCCATGTGTAAAACTGTCCGAATCGTGTCGTGTTTCTCTCACCTTCCCGCTGCTCTGTAGAATAGTGGTCCTCGTCCTCCACACCCGCTCTCTGCTGACGATATCTCTCGTCACGTCCACTTCGGCGTCCACAAAGCTCCTCTGCTTCAGGGTGATGTCATCATCCAGGTCTGTCTTGATGGTGGAACGCTTTTTGGCCATAATTTTGGCTTTGATGGCAGCGATCTTCTCCACAGACATGGCCTCTGAGAGCGACCTGGGGACGATAAGAGAGATTGTGAGAAATTAGAAAGCAACTGAAACATCAATAACGGATAATAGCAAATATGTCAAACCGGTCATTAATGACAGCCTCAGTAAAGACTAGAGACAGTTAGGCTGGCCCCAACAAACGGACTGTATATGTACTAAATATACAAAACAGGACACAGGTTTGGAAGAAACACAATCTTTGAAAAATGACTGCAATATATCGTCGTTTTCCAAAGAAAAACATCTCCATTTTTGTCGATTATTAGTTTTCAGCATTATTTGAACACAGTGGCCGTCTTTTACATCGTGAGAAAATTTCATGATGAATGGACCAATAGCAACATCCTAAAGTTACTTGGAATAAAATATCTTCTCATTGACTTACATTAAAAATAAAGACTGTTTTTGCTCTCTACTGTAAAGTTACCATTTTGGAGATACTTTTTTTTTCCCTTTGGACAGCAACAATTTATTACCTTTGACTGAAGAAAACTTAACTGTTATCCAATGAAGTTTACGCTGTCACTGTAAAATCAACATTTGAGAGAGGATTTTTCATTGCATATTTGTAAAAACCTATTTTATTCAGAGATATAAGGTAACATTAAGGGTCTTGCCCAGTGTATAATAATACTGGTATATTACAGTGAATTCTCTGGTTCCTGACTGTCTGAGTTGACCGCACCCTGTTCCTCTGTGTGCAACGCAAGCATTTTACTGCACTACAAAAAAAAATGGCATCATCTTGTGGATTAAGACAGAAATGTATCTTGGTAATCAATCAGTCAAACACATTAAAAACAGAGATGCATTTAAAGCAAAAATCATTCGCTAAAACCGAAATTCTGGACACAAGTTGGCTTAAAACTGAAAAACTGAAAAAGCTGAGTAAATGAAAACAGCTGAGATCAAATAAACTTGCTAGAATTATTACAGTCTGTAGATTAAAGTATCTAAAAACTGTAATAATTTTAATAAGATGATTTGATGTAAACTATTTTCATTTATTACCAGCTTTTCTCAGTCTTTGAGAAGTTGGTCATCCAAGGCAAAGAATTCTATCATTTTTTAGTTATATTTTGCACTTTGGTTGTGTTGATGTGTTCACAGAGACTCTCCTTTCAGCTCCTGTTTTGCTGTATTCTGTTTTCAGGTGCAGTCAAACCTGCAGTGAAGTGGTGTTTTATCTGCTCTTGATACTTAGATTGTCCATATTCAACATTTGTGTTGTATTTTACCTTTTTTTATTATAAAATTCCTCATAGAAACTACGAAACAGTCCCACACAGCTGATAGTTTCATTGTTTATCTGCTGATGCTCAGACTGTTTACATGCTCAGGGGAGTGAAGGGAACAAAGAGCATTTTTAAACACTATTTCTCATTTTTATTTCCTTTAATATTACATTTTGGCACTAGATTTTAATATTTTAAGCCATTTTCTATTTTTAACCATTTGCGGCTGAAAACTTTGTGCCCAAAATTTCACTACATCTCTAGTTAAACACATTTAATCGCTTCATTATTAATATCAATACTCTGGTGTAACAATAATGTTTCAAAAAACAAAATACTGCCACATCATACTGTATCAGCTTGTTTTTATTCTTTCATTTAACAACAGTCAGTAATAGCATCTTTATTTGGTCAGCATACTATCATCAATCAGTCTAATCATACCGGATCTGGTCCGTCTGCACGATGCCTTCCTTATGGCCTTCCAGACGGGCAGCCAGACGCTCCTTATCCAGACGCACTCGTTCTTCATCCTAACACACACAATTTAAATTCTTAATTTGGGTTCACATTTTAAAATACAGAATGAAAAAGGGCTGAATTCTGTCAAATGCATCAGTCATACACACACAAGTGACTGTGTTGGAAATAGAGTGCAGTACAGAGAATTTAATTGATAGAAGTATTTTTAAATCCATACGGCAACAATCATGCACACTGGACAAGAAGAGGAAAAGCCGTCTAGAGGCCCTTTCCATTTACCTCAACCCGTGGCTTTTTCGCTTCTGAAGAGACTTCATCAGCAGCCCTTTTGACTGTTCAAAGACAAAATAAAGGAAATCTCAATAATGTCAGTTTCATATTCTTACTTTGTCCTTTACGACAGTTACACAGTTATCTTACTTTTTAATGATTATTTCACTGCATATAATATAATAACTGTTCATGTTTTGTGTCCTAAAATGAGGACTGTGTGCAAAAAAAATGCTATAATTTAAAATGAACAGTGCAACTATCATTTCAGAGGTAGCAGAGGTTCACCAGCATGCCTGTGTAAAAACATTCTTAATGACTTATAATCAACACATACCTTGTGTCGGCCTCTGAAGACCAATCTCAATGGGCGCACTTCTGTCAATGCTTGTTGATGACGCTGTAAGAAAAAACAAAACATTACATACAATTAACTCACAGACATAAGCCCTACTGGAGCGGGGGAGGTGCTGTAATGTGAGTGATTATCGATGAATTCTGTGATTTTAATCCAGTACAAATCTGTAATGTCTGCTAACTAATAATTCAGGAGTGAATTTCCATCTATAGTTCGCCAAATTTAGAGCTGCTTCAGTAACAGCAGTCCTGTTGAAATCAACCTCACAGTAATGTAATAATATATCATTACAATAAACATCAGCACCTCTGTTTTTTGGCAAGTGGGAGACGAGACTAAGAGCTAAAATGAAACTCTCAGCACGGCTCCTTTATCCTCTACAACATTTTTGGAGATGGACTAAACAGAAGGAGAATGAGAATTATATAGACGGATGTACTTCTGGCATGGCAGAGTGACTGAAGTCCTGTTGGGCAACATTTGAAAAGTTAACTACCTTATCCCAAACGAATCGGCAAGTCTAACCCGGACTTTGCTATAATCCATTACCGGACCCTCGTCTGGTCAAACAGGGCTTCAAATTAATGCAGTGTTTATTTAAAATAATAATACTTACAGTTTTCTCCATTGAGATATGACAGCAAGTCCTTTCTGTCAGGTCTTCTGACCACAGGTATGTTCTCTGTCTGCGAAGTGAGAAATTTAAGGCTTAATAAATAAATAAAAATGTTAATTTAGTTACTCCGCTTTAAGGTTATTCTGTAATGACGTTCACTGTGTACATTAAACTGTAAATACAGCTGTTACTTCTAGTTGTGTTTATACTCACTGTGTTGTAACTACCTCGGTACCACTTGTACAACACCTGCTCTCATGTAAATACAACAAATCTTGTTGTCTTATATGCTGTACAAATATATGCAAAAAGATATACTTTAAATTTCTACTCTCTCATACTTTAACTTGGGTCTATTTTTTATTTCTGCCTAATTTATTTCTGCCTAATTACTGTAATTAATGTAATGCAATTTCCCTTCAGGATCAATCACGTTCTTTCAGTCTAATGTTATTAAAAGGAACAATTCTAGAACCAGGGCTGAAAAATGTATGTTAATCGTTATCGCAGTGGGCTATCCAACCAATCACAGAGCTTTATACTGCCGACCAATCGTCAGAGGAGTTTCTGCAGCTGTTTTGATGAATCTACGTTCACGCAAGTCAACAAAAGGACATTATCTGGGTCAAATTAATGCAGGCTAATCTTTGTCACGTTGTTAAATCAACAAGTGTATTTAATACATCGCAAAGGACTGATGGGAATTCCACATATTTTTAAAAAAATTCTTAATTTAATCACTACAATGTAAACAAAGTCATTCTGAAGCATTTAATGCCTCTAAAAAAAAGTTATTACATAAAGTGGTTGCAAATACGCTGCTCAATGTCTGTTTTCATTTTTGGCCTAAAATAATATTTTTCAAATCAATTCACAGCGGACCTGTAAACCAAAATAGTCCGCAAAAAGTATTTTCATCGACAATACACGACAATACATAATCGACAATACACGACCTACACAACGTGTAGGTTCACTGGTGGTTCTGGAGAGTGAATAAAATGGCTTACTTTTATCTCAATAATTGAATTATACAGAAATTCTGATGCAATCGCCCTTTAAAAGACTGAACAAAACGTGAATAAACAACTGCGAGACTCAGTCTAAGCTCAATCTAAGCTCAAGCCGCAAACGGTCACTTACCGCAGCTCTGCGCACGTAGGACGGGTGAGGAAGATGCACATTGTTGAGGAGGAAGAGAATGGAGTCGAGGGTGTAGTACTCCTTAGGCTGGCCTTCTTTTCCTGTTCTGTAATATAAACACAAATAAATAATGTTACTTCACCAACAGAAACAAACTGAAAATTACATTGGTTGCACTTTATTCTGATGACAAGATCTGCCTCAAGTCTCAGCAACTAAGTTGTGAAGTGAAATTGGATGGATGGATGGATAGATAAATAAGACAGACAGACAGACCACTTTATTAAAGTCAGTGGAAAAAGTATCGCCATCTGTATTATACAGATGCTTAAACAGAAGAAATAAAGATATATAATAAAAAATAAAATATTCTGAAACAGTCATAAAATATAATGTGCAGTACAAGGATAAGTCAGTAAAATCACATAAATATTATGCAGGTGACAATGCAGTGATGCAAGTCACGTCCAGTGAAATGTATAAACAATGAATGTATAAACAAAGTGGCAGAGCATAGTAAAGAGTAGAGATATATAATGTCTAGTTAGTGTTAAATGAGCCTGTCCTGTCAGTAGCTCAGTATACAATAACGTCCATTATACAACAGTTGGTTCCGGCCATGCAAGCTCATTGGCTGAGAAGCGCTCTAACTCTGATGTAGCAACAAGCTGCTTGTTAAGGAACTATAATTTGGTGAAGGAACTGCAAACATTAAAACATATTAAACGCCGCGTTCACGGCCCAGTTTATTAATTTATTACTTTATTTATTTAACTGTTGTATAAAAGCAATACAACTCCAGGTTGTGTTATTTCGCGATAACACACTCCCTCTCGTGTTCTATTGCTTAAGCAAGACAAATTTGACAAAAATATCCTCCATCTTTAAGGGTGCATTCACATCCATTTGGCTCTCGGTCCAGAACAAACCAGGAAATTATAGTCCTCAATGAGTCTCAACTAACGAACCACACATAAGGAACAACCACAGAGTTCGTTTTAATCTAATCAAACCTGCCAGGTGTGAACACAGTCAGTCAACTCTGACTCAACACAGTGCTCAAAATATCAAACAAGAAATTAGAGACGCCTCAGCAACCGAATATATCCTTAGTGTTCAGTGGGTCCACCTTTTTCCTTTATTCCAGCTTCCATTCCTTTCAGGAGACTCACTTTCAGTTCCTCAAAGAATCTGCAGACACACCTCCAAAGTTCAGTCTTAGAAGCTGGTTGATCATTTTCTGAAGTAATCAAACACATTCAGTGGTGTTGAGGTCTGGACTTTGGGGTGGTCAGTCCATCGTTCAGCTTCTTTGTTTGATGTGTCCGTCTCCTTTTCTCAGTGAGGTTCTTCTTGATCAGCTACACATCCTTTCAGACCCACAGCGCTGAGTCGTCTTCTCACAGTGGAAGGATGGACAGAAACACCTGTGGATGTTTTCAGATCTGAAGCAGCTTGATTTTCTCCTCTCTCTCAGAGATGAAAGCTTTAAGTGCTGTTTATCTGATGGGGGCAGTTTTGGTGTCTACCAGGTCTTCCAGGTGGTTGTTAGGAGGCACATTTTCTCTACATAACTTCGCGAATAACTGTTTGGGAGAAGTCCTGTTTCGTTCACTTATATTACTTTGACATTCTTCCTTACGCGAGTGGATTATCCTAAATCCAGTCTTCTCAGAAATATCTTCTCCAATATCTCACCATTTTAATGACATTTTTGATGGTGCGACAGGTGGGCGTGAGCCGTTGCTTGCGTGAATGTTAGGGTCTCTTTGAAGGGGAACAGCTTTAACTTAGCTGGGAGGACTCAGCTGTAACTGGCTGGATGGAAGAGTTGAAGTGGCAGAAAATGCACAAAAGTTAAGAGTGGGCAATTTAAATACTGATATACATTTGATATACTTAGGGCTGAAGACTTACGCTTTATGAAGAAAAGTATTGGGACACACCTCTTAATCACTGAATTCAGGTGTTTCATTCAGTCTCATTGCCACAGGTGTATAAAATCAAGCACCTAGCCATGCAGTCTGCCTTTACAAGATAGTCCACGATCTACTGTGAGTGGTAGTAATAAAAAGTGAAGGCATTTAGGAATCACAGCAACTCAGCCACGAAGTGTCAGACCATGTTAAGTTACAGAGAGAGTTCCAAACCTCCTCTGGCATCAACATCAGCACAAAAACTGAGCGCCGGGAACTTCGTGGCAGGGTTTCCATGGCTGAGCAGCTGCATGCAAGACTTACATCACCAAGCACAATGCCAAGCGTCGGATGGAGCGGGGTGAAGCGCCGCCACTGGACTCTGGAGCAGTGGAAACGTATTCTGTGGAGTGACGAATCAGCTTCTCTATCTGTCAGTCTGATGGACGAGTCTGGGTTTGGCGAATGCCAGGAGAACGTTACCTGCCTGACTGCACTGTGCCAGCTGTAGAGTTTGGTGGAGGAGGGATGATGATATGGGGCTGTTTTTCAGGGACTGGTCTAGAACCCTTAGTTCCAGTGAAGGGAATCTTAATGCTTCAGCACCAAGACATTTAGGACAGTTGTACACTTCCAACTTTGTGGGAACAGTTTGGTGAAGAACCTTTCCTGTTCCAGCATGACTGAGCCCCAGTGCACAAAGCAGCTCCATAAAGGCCTGACTGGGTGAGTTTGGTGTGGAAGAACCTGACTGGCCCTCACAGAGCCCTGACCTCAACCTCATCACACACCTTTGGGATGAACTATTGTGAACCAGGCCCTCTCGTCCAACATCAGTGTCTGACCTCACAAATGCTCTTCTGGATGAATGCGCACAAATTCCCACAGACTCTCTCCAACATCTTCAGTTCAGTTCAGTTCAGCTCGGCTCTCATTGGTTGCTGGTCTTTCAGGCATGACATCAACATCACGCTTCACGCCGCACTACACCACACTCCGCCCCACACTACAGGACATGTTTAACATTTACGATGCACAACCAGGGCGGCCCTGACTGGACTGGGAGCAGGTAAGAGGAGTAAACACTGGATTAAAGACGCCCCAAACTACCACGGGATAATCTGAGAAGATCAGTGTTTAAGATCACCCTAATACCTGGAGACATTTTGTGGTTGTCAGGAGGAGCAGGATTATGCTGTAGTGGGCCAGGCATGAGTTACTGCTGTGACAAATTTTCAACACTACAACATTTGGGTGGCCTACCACTGTGATCTGCGATACCTGATAACTGTTTAATGCTGCAACATTACACACGAATACACCTCTGCAACACTGTTAAAAAATTATGGTTCTTCAAATGACAATGGGTCTATCTAGAACCAAGAACACTGAAAGAACCATCTGCTTAAAGGGTTTTTTGCATGGTGAAATGTTCTTCAGATTGATGGAGAATGTGTTGTATATGGATTTATAGAGCACCAAAAAGGGTTCTACTATCATGACAATTTCAAACTTGTACTACTTTTCTTGTGCTACACAGAACAATTTTTAAAATTACATTGGTTCTAAGAAGCACCTATTGGTTGTACTGGTTCTAAGAAGCAGCTATTGGTTGTACCGGTTCTCTATAGCACCAAGAAGCGTTCTTCTATTGTTACAAGCTTGAGGTACACTCTTAAAAAAGGTGGTTATTTGAGGGTTCTTTTGTAAAGAAAATGGTTCTATATAGAACCATGAACACTCACAGAACCCTTTGAATGACTGAAGGGTTTGTTGCGTGGTGAAATGGTTCTTCAGATTGATGGAGAATGTGTAGTACACGGATTTATAGAGCACCAAAAAGGGTTCTGCTATCATGACAAAATCAAGCTTGTACTCCTTTTTGGTGCTACAATTTTTTAAATTATATTGGTTTTAAGAAGCACCTATTGGTTGTACTGGTTCTAAGAAGCAGCTATTGGTTGTACCGGTTCTCTATAGCACCAAGAAGGGTTCTTCTACTGTTACAAGCTTAAGGTACACTCTTAAAAAGAGTGAACAGAGACTGAGATCTGACTACAATAAATTAAAAAAATGAAAGATAAAAAAATAAACACTGTTAAAAAAATGATGGTTCTTCAAATGTTCTTTGGTAAAGACGATGGCTCTACTTAGAACCAAGAACACACAAAGAACCACGTGCACGCTTAAGAGATTTTTGCATGGTGAAATAGTTTGTCATGTGTTGTATATGGATCTACACAGCACCAAAAAGGGTTCTGCTATTATGAAGAAGTCAAGCTTGTAATCCTTTTCGGTGCTACATAGAACCAACAGAATTTTAAATGTGGTTCTAAGAAGCAAATATTGGTTGTACTGGTTCTATATAGCACCAACAAGGGTTCTTCTATTGTTACAAGCTTGACGTACACTCTTCAGCAAAGAAAATGGTTCTATCAAGAACCACGAACACTCAAAGAATCGCCTGCATGATTTAAAAGGTTCCTTGCGAAAGAAGAACCTTCCTTTTGTGAAAGAGCTCTTCAGAATGTGCTGAATATAGAACCTATTTGAAAAGGGTTCTATGTAGTACCCAAACGGGTTCTTCTACTGTTTCGATGTCAAGCTTGTAACGATAGAAGAACCCTTTTTGGTGCTACAGATACATTCTCCATCAATCTGATGAACGATTTCACCACGCAAAGAACCACTTAAGCATTCAAATAGTTCTTTGTGTGTTCACGGTTCTAAACAGAACCACTATCTTTACTAAAGAACCTGAAATACCTTTTTAAGGGGGTAAGCTTACGACTTATTTAAATTCTTCAACAAATGCGGTTTTTAACTATTTATACATCTCGAAAACAACAAACAACAGCTACACGTCAACACTGGCATCGTCCTGGGCATTTTGAAGCCAGTTAACCTCTTCAACTCCTTGAGGCCACCGGTGGTTCCAAAACACACCTCGTCATATTCTTCATAACTTTCATATTTCATAAGCCTCATTCTAAAGGTGGGGGTCGTATGAGAGCTGAAACTGTCTTCTTTCCAGTCAAATAGATGGTGATGTAATTTTAAATCCTTATAATAAAAGAAGCTGAACTAAATTTTTTTCTACTGAAAGTCGACCCATTTTTCCACAAATCTGAGCTATAAACCATAAACAGATGGCGTCTCTTCAGTGATCTGCTCTGTAAACATTATTTTTATAAAATAATACAAAGAGCGTCTCAGATTTTTGGCTTTCAGCAGTAAATTGTAAGTATATAGCAATATGTGTGATCATAAAACACATGTTCTGTTAATTTGAGGGGAGCTTCTACAAAAATTAAATAAAATAAAATAATTTACATTTATTTCATGCAGTTACTGAATAATCTGTCTTACGATTTGGGCATGTAAATTCAGATGGACAAACCAAAATATACCCTGGTCAATAAGAGGTTAAATGTTAATATTAGCTCACTATCGCTGGAGCTACTGAAGGAGGACGGAGGCCGAGTCGAGCGCTTTCTCCTCAACACGCCGTAAAACTTCTCACCTCCTCACAACACAGCTTCACAACTAACGTCAACCCCAACATTCACTTCATCTCCTTTAGAAAAGCGTCTCCTTCTTCTTCTGTCGGGTCATCAGAAATTATGCTACGCTAAACAAGTTAGTGTCATAAACCACCAACAGGATTTAACCAAACTTCCTGCAAAACATTCACAAAACTCATTCAGAGCTGATTTTAAGCACAATTAACGCAGAAAATACACAATCCAAAAAAATAACACTGCTGCGGAGCACTTAAAAGGGAACTCCACCAACTTTTCAAAATTCGGTATAATTCAGGGGTTAGTTGATGTCTTTACAGTGGTGGTGATAGGAACCAGGGGTCGCCATGACTACAACACAAATATAGACATTTTATTTACTATCCAGAACCACCAGTGAACCTACACGAGTCTTCTGAGTTTATATGGAATGTTGATGATGGAAAACAGTGGAAAATCTGAAATTATAAGTTTTCTTTGGGGACTATTTTGCCTCACAGCACCCTGCATGTATCCCTCCACCATAAACGGCTTTAAACAATATGTTTTAGGCCAACTCCTTCCCTCAAAACAATCATAAAACAGTGTCTCAGTCATCAGGCAGTGAATTCATAACCATTTCATGTAGGAACTTTCTGTGAGGGAGCTTTTAGAGGTGGACGTCTGGTTCCTATCACCACCACTGTGAACAGTTCTGACTCGGTAAGTTTCTCTAGAACAGAGCGTTTCACACCAAACCACTCTGAATGACTCTGTTTACATTCTGTCCGTTTAATTAGCTGGAACTTTTGGAAAACGGGTGGAGTTCCCCTTCGACGTCGCAAGAACATTCACCACAAGTGACCGAACAATTCGGAAGATGTTTTTAAGCTCTAACGTATCCCAGAAACAACCTAAATTAACTTACATAATAGAAAATAAAACAGGATTAAAGACATTTTATCTAGTTGTCACAGCCAGTTAGCTCGCTTAGCTAACCTAAACCTAGCTGGCTGACGTTATAACGTCATCTTATAATTTTAACTTAGTTTAACCTCCCAAAAGTGTTCGCTGCGAGCCGTATAACACATCACAAGCGACTTATAAGCTCTTATGTACCTTGGATAAACAAATAAGAGACAGATAACACCAGTTAGACAGAGGTTAAGGTCGTGTTTCTGACGAGGCTGAAGTTTGGCTGCCTGTTCGCCAGCTTGTTCGAATTTTCCCGTTCCACCTTAAATGGTGCAGCAGATACATTCTGGCGCCTCATTTAAGGTGGGACGGGTTCGAATTTTCCCGTTCCACCTTAAATGGTGCAGCAGTTTAAGGTGGAACGGGGAAATTCGAACAAGAAGCTTAGTTCAGCTCCGTAGGTTATGTTTCTGTGTTTTCCAACGCCAGTTAGCTACAGCTGGCTAACCCAACAACAGCAGGCGACCGCAGGATAAAGCAGACAAATCTGAGCTGTTCTCACCCCCAGATTACATAGTTGGTTTTGACGTTTTTAGGCCATGAAAACTCCCCGAAAATCACTTCGTCTCCTTTGGCGACGATCTCCTTTTTCTGGATGTTGTACTGTCGCAGCACGCTCAACACGTCCGCCATCTTCACTCTCTACACCACACGGGCTTCTTCACTCCGAAGACCCGAAGTGGATAAACGCAGCCAGACCAAAGAAATCACAGAGAAGAGACTGTTCACTCCGCGGCCATCTTCGCAACAAGACCACACTCCTATCTCTTTGAACGGGGAGGGACCAAAATACCCGAAACTAAAGGTCAAATTACCGTTTCAAAATCAGATTTGAAATCAATGATACGTTTTAATAAGATCCAGAATAATCGTTTGTAGTGTTTAGCTCAGTAAAGTACAAAAAACGCGATTTTTCGGCGTGTTCTGGCTACTGCGCTTGCGCAGATCTCCTCAACGCGTGGGCCGGGCGTTCCCGCCGGCGGCGCAACCAGCGAGCTCATTGGCTGTTTTTCTTGAAAGGCGGGACTTTCTTCGTAAACAGACGCCATGTTGAGAGTTACGAGCTTTCCCATTTATCTTCCAACCAGTGAACCGTCTCTTCTTTTATAACATCTCTGGTTTCACTCCAAAGAGCCAAACTAGATGATCGCAACTTTTTATTTAAAAAAAAAACAAATATTTATTTATTTATTATTCTTATTATATTATTTATCATTTTTCGAAACAATGCATAACAATGTATAGCTTATGCTTATTACACATACAAAAAATCTCAGAAAAACAAATAATAAGACTGCTAGGTGTTCAAATAAATCACAATCAAGGAAAAACTTACAAAAGAAAACAATTTAGTGTTGGTCGAAGCAGAAATACGAGGTAGATATTATTTAATTTTTTGTTTGAAAATTAAAAAAAGGTAATTTGTTGTTAAATTTACTTTTGTGAATGTGAAATTCTGCAAAAAGTATAAGAAGATTGATCATAAAATACTATTTGTCTTCTTTTACAGATATTGGGATGTATATCAATGCATACTGTTCATATATAATTTTAATGTGCTTTACTTTTTTAAAGCTGTGATACTTTGCACAAGTGTTTATTTTTACTCAAGCGCTGTGTGTTGTAGAGGTTGCTACAACTATATTGTTATTCAATTAATATGATATGATAAAATGATTTCCTAAATATGATTTCTTTTATATTTATTACTAAATTATTGCATTTTTAAAACTTTATGTTGAGCACTTTTTTGGGCTCCTACGAACTCCTGTGAGTGTCTGTGGGAAATAGCCGTAATATATCTAATTAATTATCCTTTTAATAATTACATTTCAGAGATATAAGGATTTTAAAATGCATATTTAAAATGCATAGAGCGGAATTTCTTTTTCTAAAACACTAAAGCATATTTTAAAAATACATTTTAGCTTCTCTTCACGGGGAGGACTTTTATTATATCTTTAACGTTACCATACAGAAAGTGGTGACTCCACTAAATGCCTGTTCGAAATTGTTACTACGCCCAAAAACGCTATTAATGCAAATAAATGAATGCAGTTGGATTCATTGTATTTTAGCAACATTACATTAATATATATATATATATTAAATAGCGTAAATATATATAAAAAAACGATCCTATTTAACTTCTCACAATGGACAGGACTTTTATTTTAGTTTCAAGCAAACTAAGAGTGACTTCAGTAAATGCCTGTTGAGACAGAGAGGGTTTGATTTTAATTCATGTTGTTATTATATAACGTATAATAACAGACATTGAAAATACAAAGCAACAAGCATCGCTGTTATTTATTTATCCATCTATTTTTACGTTATTTGTTTATTGGCAGATGTAATAAGTCGGACACGAGATTACAGTAAAAGTCAAAGCGTTCATCCAGTAACAATAACATATAACATGAAAAATGAATAAATAATACACAATAAATAACTAAAATACTATATATATATATATATATATATATATATATATATATATATATGGAGATCTAAAATTAGATTTGAGCAGGTTGAGAGAAGTTTGTATTCAGAAAAGGTTGGTCTTGTACAGAGTAGGATTTCTGCACACAAAAAAGATCTGTATGTTTATAATGACACGTCCTGTTAGCTACGTTAGCCTCGTGACAGAAAAAGGCTAAATTTTGATTGTCTAGTTTGGATTTTTCACCAAAACATTTCTTCAAAAAGTGCTTTAGATCAGCTTGAATTAGAACAACAGCGCCATCTGGTGGACTTCAATATATATATATATTCAAGCAGCATAAAAAGGCTTACAAATATGTCTTACAGCTGTTTTGATCTCGAGCAGCAACGATAAGTTCAGTTCTTTTCAGAATCAGAAAGCACATAAATCTAACAAAGGAATAATAATAATTCATTTTTTAAAATACACCTTTAAAGCACAGTTTAAGGGCATTTTTGCCACACAGGAAGATTAATATTTATAATCCAAAGCCAATTGAACTGGGACAATTTCTAAAGATTCTGTATTTAAGTGTGTAATATTTAGCCAAAATTGTAACATTACTAACTAAAAATTCTGTCTTAGAATTTTCAATAAAAATGCCATATCTTATGAGTTTATATTCAAGTCAATTATTTCGTATTTTGTCTTTAGTCACACATAAAGATCTTTCCCTCGCATGAGAAAAACAGATGTTCTAATGATTCTGTATCGTCTTCACAGAGAGGACGAGCATTAAACTCCATATTAAAATTAGATCTGTGTCTTAAAAATTCACTGCATGGATAAACACTGTTAAGAAATATGAAATGCACTTCCTCAGCTTTGGGTAAGACACAGAGAGAAAGATGTCTTGTTCAAATTTTTGCCTTTTCCACTTTTGTACAGTCTCCAAACTCTGCTGGTGATATTCCGTATAAATAACAATAATGAGTGGCCACGACTTAGTAAGGCGTGAGAACGAGATAAAGAAGTCGCGGCCATGACTTGACTACGTTCACGTTGCCAGGCTGAAGTGGCACAAATCCGATTTTTTGCCCAAATGTGACTCAGATCTGATGTTTTCAGGGCTGTGTGGACGCAAATCTGATCTTTTCAAATCCGACCTGAGCCACTTTCATATGTGGTCCTAGATCAGATACGTATCCGATTCGTGGCCATGCGACCTTAATGTGAAACTCAGATCATAATTCATGTGCTTTTTTTCCCACTGCGCCATCATTCAGCGTTACCATGGCAGCAGCGCCGAACAGAAGTTAAAGCCTGTAAACGGTGGAAAAGCAGCTCATCTCACCTTTTTCTCCTTCGTCTCGCTCTAATAATGAAGCTGAGAGCTGATCAGAGTTAATTATCTTCTCAGTGAAGCTCGTTCTGCTCGTTAGTTTGTTTGATGATCATATCAGATAACATGGAGAGGGTCCACATCCTCTCCATGCAGGCTCTCCACTGGTGTCCCAGAAGGCTCGGCGCTGGGTCCTCTTCTCTTTTCTCTTTACACTAGCTCTCTTGGCAATGTAATATCATCTCATGGCTTCTCTTATCACTGTTATGCTGATGACACTCAACTAATGCTTTCTTTCTCGCCCTCTGACACCCAGGTTTCCAGTCGGATCTCGGCATGTCTGACTGACATCTCTTCATGGATGGCAGCTCACCACCTAAAGCTCAAAAATGGACCAGCCCCTCCCTACTTGATGGCAACGGTGAGTACAGCTCGGATTGACCTGCCATCCTTCAAGGCGCGCGGAAGACAAGCATCAACATTCTGTCCTGCACCCAGGAGGTGGGACGAACTCCCACTGGCTGTCCGTACAGCAGAGTCTCTGAAGACACATCTGTTTATACAGCACTTAAATGAGCACTGAGTTAAGTATTGATTGTAATGTATTGTACAGCACTTATGTATTGTATTGTATTGCACTGCTCTGTGTTTAACTCTGTTCCTTTTTCTCTAGGTGTCAATAATGACTTTGTTTCTAGCAGTATCTGAGCTCAGGACTGACTTTCTCTCTAACCTACTGGTAACTAGCAAAGATACTTTCTCTGGATAGACAAAGCACTTTTTTGTAAGTCGCTCTGGATAAGAGCGCCTGCTAAATGCTGTAAACGTAAATGTAAATGATGATGTGATTCATTCATGTGACATTACTGAGTAGGATGAGCTCATGCGAGTCTTTTCAGGACGCCAGTTCGTCACATTAATGACAGATTTGAATCACTTACCTAAACGAGTGTGAACCATGGTGTCAGAGAGATCAGATTTGAGCAAACAATCGGATTTGAGCGACGAGGCTTGTTATGTGAACGTAGCTTTAGTGAGGCGTGAGAATGAGATGATTAATTTGTGGCCATGACTTAGTAAGGCATGGAAACAAGATTATTAAGCTGTGGTCAAGGATTCAATTTGTCATTATCTCATTCATTATTTCGTTCCCACATTTTACTAAGTTGTGGCCACGCATAATTTTTATTTATACGGGATGTCACCAGCGGGGTTCTGTACTGTCCTCCTGGGTGAGGATGAAAATAATTCTGTGGATAACATAGATCTTATAACTGTGTTATTACATCGTTGTTTTCAGTAAAACTGCATCTTTACACAGACAAGCTGAACAACCTCAGCACTACAGAAGAGTACAGTCTTAAAAAAGATGGTTCTTCAAGGGTTCTTTAGTGAAGACAATAGTTCTATGTAGAACCATGAACACTCAATGAATGCTTTGCATGATTAAATGGTTCAGAATCAGAATTAGAATCACTTTATTTCACCGAGTATGTTGCAAATACACGTTTGTCTTGGTGAGTCACATGTTTGACACGTAACACACTGAACAGACCAGACAAGCAGACCCACTGTAAACAAGTATTAAACTAAGAGAAAAGTAAAATAATATACAGTAAATAGAATAAATAATAATAATAAAAACAGCCATGAGAAGGGAGCGCACATATGCAGATTTGAATGTCTGTTCATATGCAAGTCAAGTAGGCATGCACAATAAAATACACTATAAAAATTATTATATATGTAAAATATACCTATAGTGTAAAGATTTTTATTTTCTATTTATAATGTTTAGTCTTAATTTATCACAATTATGTGCAATATAATCAATATTTCATGTAAAATATCTTCACAGTGTAAACAGTGTTTGCTTTTTTTTGTTTATAATTGTTTATATTGTTAATTTTTGTGAATAGAGTTCATGTATAGGATAGAGTTTACATTTTTTCTTAGATTTTCTATCTTTAGTATTATATATATAAATGGTCTATATAGTAACAAATAACAAACTGTAAACCTTGTTAATTAACAATATTAATTATTTTGTAAATTCTCTTCTTGTTACTTCTTTATTTATTTATTTAATATTCCTGGGCCAACATTCCTTGGCCACACTACCACCCCCCCTTTTCCAGGGGACATATATATATATATATATATATATATATATCATGGCCACTCATTATTGTTATTTTTTTTTTAACTTCGCTATTAATGTCACAACTCATCGTTTATTAATGATCATACAGATATAAGGTGATGTGGCACCAAAACCACCCAACCTTTTTTATGTAATTATAACGTGGGTAGGTATCAAATCCTATGTAGCGGTTTTAACCTTCCCCTGATGAGTTTGGAGAGAGAAATCAGCTCTCAATATATCCTAAAAATTGTGACCAGGTTTTCTATAATGGTTTTGTATTATTTTTAAAATTAGCTGTGAGTCTTTCCAGGTTGCAGTGACCCATGAGGAGGTTAAGCCAATGCTTTATTGAGATTTTGGAACTGTTCTTCCAGTTCAGCAGTGTAACTTTTTTGGCAATGGTAAGAGATACGAATATAAAGCATTTGAGGTGATTGGGTGCTGCAAGTGTGGAAGGGTGATTAAGTAGTGCTACAATGGGACATAAAGGGATGACAAGGCCCACAATCTCTGATATCCATGACCTCTGACCAAAACCGCTGGGTCGGGGGACAGTTCCAAAAAGCATGATAGTAGTTGTCTGTTTAAGCTGGACAATGTTGGCATTTATGTTACTTCTTTTCTTGAGTGCCTTGCTCTCCCTTTGCTGCTGTAGCACTGTAGATTATAAATAAAGGTATAAAAAAAAAGTATAAAATTACTAATAAAGGATTATCTTATCTTACGTTAACGTTACAGTGATAAGAACATTTGTAAAACTTTACTTGTACAGTAGTGTAAATAAGCACTATGCTAAAGGAGGAGTTACTGTAATACTGTAAGGAAGGCTTGTTGGTTCAGTCTTTAAAGTATGAAGTGTTCACTGTGGTTAATGAGCTACAGCTCTGGGGAAAAAGCTGTTAGCATGTCTGGCTTTGCTGATTTTCATGGTCCTGAATCTTCAACCAGAGTGGAGTGTCTGGAAGACGTGATGTCCAGGATGAAAGGGGTCAGCTGCTTCAACCTGCTGTTGTAGATGTCCTGATATGTTGACAGATACATCCAATGATCCTCTCTGCTGTCCTGATTATGCGCCAGAGTTTGGCTCGGTTCTTGTGAGGTGGAGGAACCAAACCAGATGGTTATGGATGATTTAAGGAAGGACTCTTTGAATGGTCAAGTCAAGTCACCTTTATTTCTACAGCACATTTAAAAGAAAACGAGTGTCGGCCAAAGTGCTGCACAATAATATCAGCTAAAAACAACCTTTACAGACTAGTCTGAACTACGGTGGCTGATAAGACCCCATTCATAGTACAATTAAAACACTTATGATACAGTGATGGCAATAATCTGCTCGAATAAAAGGTGACTTCCTTTTATCTCTGAATGTTTGTGCTGTATAGAATTTAATAGTCTGGATGGCTCCGCCCTCTCTGAGTGTCCTCCAGAAACATCTCCGCTGTGTTGTGACGGGCTTATCAGCATTTCTGAAGTTGCATGTGTTTCTGTAATTGCAGCGCGTTTATGAAATGTAGCGTCGGTGTTGTCATTTTGATGAAAGTGTTTTCTGAGTTTGCAGAGTGTCAATGAATTTGCATTGCATTTGTAAAGTGCAGCACCCAAAACCCAGTGTTTTCTGCGTTTACAGATCATTTTTTATTTGCAGTTTGCTGGGTCTTCTCTGCCACCGTACAAAACTGCACAATATATTCAACAAGGAACACAGCCTGTAATTAAAAACAAATCAAATAAAAAAACAATAAAACAAAGTAGAAGAGCTACTGATGGCAAGACAGACACAAACCAAGAGAGAAAAGCTAAAAAACGACTGTAAATAACCCAGTTTAACTAAGCTTAGTTGGACCAATTAAGTGAGGATTCTTGCAAGTCTCCATAAAGCTGCCGGTATTCACAACTCGAACTCTTGGGCACATCATCGGCAAGCAACACTGGAACTACGGAAAATGACACGCTTCAGGAAAGGTTAACATGAAATGGCTACTGTTAGCGACTGTGTCAACCATTCGTCTGTACAGCCTTTCTCAAACTTTTTTCCCGCTTTCTGTAGTTCCGGGGTTGCTTGCTGTTGAAAAATCAGGACTCAGGTTATATATCGAATATGGACCTGCTGAACAGATAATTAGAAGTGAGCTGTCATGATTTTTTATTGAATGTTCTGCCTTCCGGGTGCCTCTCCTGCTCGTCGCTAATCATTTTCTGGCACTACGTTGAGTCTTTGGCGGTTTGAGTCAGCGGCTCATACTGTTAAGGCTCAAGAAGCACTGCCTGATCAGAAACTCCTTCCCTCGACAAAGATGGGGATGGGAGTAGAGAAAAATCTTCAGCCTCGTAAAACTCTCAATTGCAAAAGTGCTGTTTGATTCTGTCTCTCTCCATATTTTCTGGTAGCTAACGTACGCTAGCTCTAAAAACACAGCAGCCCAGCCCACTTGGTTTCCCACGCAGCCCCACCTCCAAACCCATAGAGTGCCCCTCCCAGCATGCCCCTCCCATTTTTGAGCATTTTTCAAAGTTGAGCCAGGGGTGGAGTTAGACGAAAATAGTGGGGTGTAGTTACTTTTTAAAAGGAATTGAATGCCTGAGAAAATAAATTAGTTTTAAAGTTGACTTAAAACTTCTATTGTTGTGGAACACTGTTCCAGAGTCTTGGTGCAGTGACAAAATGGCCCAGTCACCTTTAAACCTCATCTGAGAGCCTGGAATGGTCAAGAGCAACTGGTTGGAAGCTTGTAGGGCTCATGAGGTGGAATGGAAACAGAAGAGGTCAGAGATACAGCTCAGGGACAAGCCATGCAAAACTTAAAAAACAAATGGTAAAACCTAAATTCATCTCTGTCTTTTACTGGTAACCAGTGCAGTGACACAAGTACAGAGGTAATGCTCTCCCTTTTCTTCGTACCAGTCAGGAGCCTTGCGACTGCATCTTGAACTAGCTGTAGGCATAACAAACTTTCCTGACAGATTCTCAAATACAGCAAATTGCAATAGTCAATACAAGAAGAAATAAAAGCATGAACAACTGTTTCCAGGTCCTTAAGAGACAGAATGCTTTTAATTATTGTTGTTCACCTGAGTTTAAAGAAGCTACCTCTCACAACAGAGTTTATTTGCTTCTCAAACTTAAGAGCAGACATGGCTATGTACATTAGACAATAATGGGCCCAGATCAGCTATAACTCTGGCTGAATCAGGATTTCTAAAAAAAAAAATACATGTATATAAAAATAACGTGTTTTGTCTTGGTTTAGGCATCCAGCACTTTATATCTGTCTAACAATCAAAAATCAGGCACAGAGAGCCATTTTTACCTGGTTCAAGCGGCTGGTACAGCTGTGTGTCATCTGCATAACAGTGAAAGAGGATTTATACTTCTTAATCCAAGGGGACCCAATGGGAAACACGTATACAGAAAAAAGTAAGGACCCAAGAGAGAGCCCTGAGGTACCCCACAAGTAACAGGTGCTGAGGAGGAAGAAAAGTGACCCATCTTGACAGAAAACGTTCTATTTTTTCCAGAAAATAGGCAAACCCTTAAAGAACCAGTCTGGTCAAAACAAGGCAGACCATCTCATTACAGCGTAGCAATACAACTGTCGAGTTTGAGTTTTCTCAAACTAATATCTCTACTTTTGTAGGTCTGATTTTATGTAATTTTCAACCACATTACTGTAATAGCAGTATAACAAATATGCACAGGACATTTTACACATTTAACCTCTTTCTGCAATGCCCACTAGTGGCCATTTCACCAGTAGAACTAAAAATGACTCAATATTTTAAAATGTATATAATCAAATCAAATCAGATTAACTAGAACACTGTGTGTGAAAGGTTGAGCTGCTAGCGACCAACCCATTTGCAGTTTAGTCCCTCCTATTTTGAGTTAAGACCAACCCATCTGGAATTAATTCACTCCTATTTGGAGTTAAAACTGACCCATTTGGACTTAAATCACCCCTTTTTGGAGTCAAGACAGACCCATTTGGAGTTAAGATCGACCCATTTTGAATTAAGTCAATCCTATTTGGAGTTAAGATCGACCCATTTGGAGTTTAATCACCCCTTTTTAGAGTTAAGACCTACCTATATGGAATTAGTCCTTCTACTTGGAGTTAAGATGAACCCATTTGGAGTCAAGTCTCTCCTATTGGGATTTAAGACTGACCAATTTGGAGTTAAGGTCAACTAATTTGGAGTCAAGACCGACCCATTTGGAGCTAAGTCACTCCTATTTGGAGTTAAGATCAACCCATTTTGAATTAAGTCAATCCTATTTGGAGTTAAGATCGACCCATTTGGAGTTTAATAACCCTTTTTTAGAGTTAAGACCTACCTATTTGGAGTTAATTTTGTGCCAAAAGTTCCAAATAAAATTACAAAATCCACAAGCAAAATATTGAGTATCACAATGTCAAAAATCTGTTGCAAATACAAATAATTACAATTCAATCAAACTTACTTTTTCAATAAGATTTCTACTAATTTTTAGTTATTCATTATAAACTTATTGCTCATTTTGCCACTGACTTTTGGGACTTTTTAACAGGGGGTGGGTCTTAGAAGAGGGTGTTCACCTGCACTTTCTATTGGTCAACTGATTTGGAGTGACCCGTTTGGCATTAAGTCACTCTTATTTGGAGTTGGTCCAGCCTGCAGGAATACATACTGGCAAGCGGGACAGATGGAGAGAGAGCAGAACGCGAGAGAGCGAGAGGAAAGGAGCATCTTCCAGCGTTCTGAGTGAAAAAAGGTACGTTTCATAGTTTTAAAATGGCATATGCGACTCTACAGCTGTAGAAGGCAAAAGGGGTTAATAGTCTTATCCCAGGTAGCAGTTTTTGGTTCCCAAAAAGTTTTGGAAATTAATTGTTTTGATTTTTCCAGAAAATTTTCTTTACGGAAATAGAATGTTCCTGTTTGGTTGTGCAATATGGTTCTGAGAATGTTAAACATGCCTTAATGTCGGAATGCAGAATGAAAATAAACAGAATCTTTCATTGTTTGCTCTCTACATCTCTCTGTGTTGATACTGACATATGAGTAGAGCACCAACAAAAATGCAAATAATCATGCAACGCCAGTTCAAGAGGCTTCACTGTAATTCCAGCTATAAACGGGTACACAGTGAAATGAGACAAATGAGTGTAATAAATATGAAAAACGTACAATAAATACAAAACAGAACACAAGCAGTACACAGTATTGAAGAATACGTTGATTGTGCAAAGCAGGATGTAACACACTATGACATATTAGCAGATAGCCTAGCATAAATGAACATAGCAGTCATCAATGTATTAACCATAACAAAAGTAACAGAATACAGTATTTGGTTGACCAGACACATAGATTATATTAAGTGATGTATTTCAGTGTGAAATGCAATATATTTAATTACAGTATCTACATTATCTAGTGTAGAATTGCAAGGAGTGGGGAGGTCTTGTGGTGCAATTCCCAAACCAGGCAGTGATGCAGCTGCTCAGGATGCTCTCTATAGTGCCTCTGTAGAAGGTGGTAAAGATGGTTGGTGGGAGATGAGCTTCCCTTAACTTCCACAAGAAACAGAGACGCTGCTGGGCTTTCTTGGTTATGAAGCTGGTGTTCAGGCTTCAGGTGCGGTTCTCCGCTTGGTGAACACAAAGAAACTTGGTGCTCAGAGGAGTTGCTGATGATGAGAGAACAGTGGTCACTCTGTGCTCTCCTGAAGTCAACAACCATCTCCTCTGTTTTGTCCACATTCAAATATAGGTTGTTGACTTTGCACCAGTCTGTCAGTCACCGCACCTCCTCTCTGTACCCTCATTGTTCTTGCTGATGAGACCCAACACTGTAGAGTCTCCATGATGAGGTTAGAACTGTGAATTGCCGCACAGTCGTGAGTCAGCAAAGTGAACAGCAGTGGACCGAGTACACTGTTAGAGATGCTGCTCCTGATCCGGACTGACTGAGGTCTCTCAGTGAGAAAGTCCAGGATCCAATTGCAGAGGGAAGTGTTCAGGCCCGGCAGGCTCAGCTGGCCAATCAGATGCTAAGGAATGATGGTACTGAATGCTGAACTGAAGTCTATGAACAGCATCCTAACATAAAGGTCCATTTTCTCAGGATGAGTGCGGGCCAGATGAAGAGTGATGGCTATGGTGTCTTCTTTAGAGCAGTTGGGATGATATGCGAACTGCAGAGGGTCCAGTGAAGGAGGCAACTGGGTCTTGAAGTCGCTGAACATTTCTTCAGCATAAACAAAGATAAATAAAACAAAAGATATGGAAAAATGTCATTTGTTGGCAAAGTAAGGGAAGTTTATTTATTTAGCACCTTTCATTCGAAGTGTTTTACAAATGAGAAAATATAAAGATAATTTCAAAAAATGTAAAAATACGTAGGAGAACAGAAATGGAAAACATGATTAAAACATGATTATAAACAGCAGCTTTGAAAGAGAAGAAATTAACATTACATTGAATTAGAATAATAAAGTGCCTTAACAGGAGAGCAGTGCAGTAGAGCTAACAGTGTTTTAAACTAAACTGAAAGCTGCTCAAATGGGAACATTTTCAGGCTGATTTAAAGCATCCAGCGTCGGGGCTCTTCTAATGCTCTCTGTCAACTGGTTTCGTTTTAAGAGCAGCACAGTAGCTAAACGCTGCTTCTCCACGTTTAGTCTTCACCTTCGGCAGCACTAACTGACCAGTTCCTAATGATGTGAGAGTTCTGCTCGGCTCATATCGCTGCAGCAGATCAGATAAATATGCTGCTCCTGCACCATTAAGCCATTTTATTCTATTCTGGAACCGAACTGGTAGCCAGTGTAAGGGTTTAAGAATGGGGGGTTCCTCTCTCAGAAACATTATTTTCTATTTCTATTTGTCAAAGTAGTACCCTCCTTGAAGGTATGAATGGAAACATTTTAGGTCAGTTTCTGAGGGTCCCACCTAGTTCTCAAGTCAATTCATGAGAATTCTATGGTCAATGGTATCAAAGGCAGTGCTGACATCAAGTAGTAGTAGAACAGATATTTTTCCAGAGTCTGTATTCAAATTAATGCCATTAATAACCTTAATTAGAGCCATCCCAGTACTCAGGATAATCCTCCTTTTATCCCTATTTAAGGATAAAAAGTGAGTGAGTTGCTTGATTTTGATTTTCTCAATGGAAGTTAAAAGGTAGATTTGAAATAGGTCAGTAATTATTTAAAAGAATTGCTTCTAGATTTTTCTTTTTAAGACAGACTTCACAACTGCAGTTTTTGATGCGTTAGAAAAAAAAACCTGACATAAGTGAGGTGTTTACTATCTGAAGTATATCCGCTGATATTGAGTTCTTTAAAAAGTCGGTTGGTAACATGTCAAGACTACAAGTGGATGATTTGAGATGACTCACTGTATCAATAAAAATTTCATAGGTGTCCACTAGCACTGAACTGGAACATTTTCTGCTATGCATTGTTTGAAATTTAAACTCAATTACCTGCTAAAAACATTATTAATGCATTAATGTTTTGTACTTGTTCTCATGTCCTTATTCAACTCACCTAATTATCTAACACAATCAACTTTGATCTAGCAGAGAAAAAAACACTATTCTGTGGTGCCATGAATCTTTGGTTTAACAGCCTTGTATTTATGCATATGTTTATGATGTGATTATCATGACACTTCACATAAACTGAATATCTTAATACTATTACATCTAGTCTTTATGTTCATTCCAAGTGTCATTGAGGTACAATACAGGAAGATATTGTAACCTTTTAAAAATCAGGACCTGGGCCCAAAGCTTTATAACACATTTCCGTAACTTAAGAATAGCTCAGCCAGTTTGCATCGAAGTAACTGTAGTTACAGATCAGTAAGCCTTAGTATGTAATATGCCTGGGTGTGGTATCATAGATTGACATTAAAAACCTGAATCATCCATTGCATGATCTCTACAGCTGTCTCTGTTAATATCACCTCAGGTAGAACGCATAGAAAACAAAATGCAAATAATAATGCAAATGATGTTTAAAACAAGGTACAGAAAATGAGATCATACGTAGGCAATATAAAGCAAGGCAAGTTCATTTATGTAGCACCTTTCATACACAGCGGTTATTCAAAACTTACAGTCACAGAGTGTTAGAGAAAACAAAGACTCCTTTAGAACTGCTGCACAGCAAGAGCTCTGAGTCCCAGTCCTTGGGTGCCTCACACTATGCATCTTTCTATTCTTTCCCTCATCTAGCACACCTGATTCTACAACTCATTAACTAATGAACAATCCAGCTAATTAACAAACTAATTAACACAAGAAAATTCAGAGCATTGGGGGGCCCAGGAATTACTTTAGAAATCACTACTGTGCAGAGTAAAATGACATTTCTTACAATTGTACATACACTTTTCTCCTTCAACAATTTCTTTCTGTAAAGTAACACAATGGCAAATGATTGAGACATTTTATATTAATAGTATACAGAACAATCCTATGTATTCATTGTCATGCCCGTATATTTATATTATTAAAAAGGTTAAGTGAGCCTGTTTCAGAGGCTGCCTTACACATTTCTTTTTCACAGATAAATGCTTAGGGTTATGAGCAAAAGCACAAACAATGGACTTATGATATGCTACAACTCACAGACAAACAACATTGCTACCCTAACACACTGTAAAGTACAATGAACTTTAGCATACTTTACATCAGTGGTTCTCCACCTTAGGTCCTGGAGCCACTCGTGCCGCAAGTCTTAGTGTTATACCTCCTCCAACACATCCGATTCCTCTGATCGCTGTATCAACAAGCCCTTACCTGAACAGGTCATGGGGGCTCTCAGACAAAGGTCGAAAGCCACTGACTTATATAATCACGTCTACACAGTAGAAGCTATGTATTAGCTGGAGAAGTTTTTTTAGAACTGTTGACTTCTGCTGACAATTTTTGGTTTCTTGAAGAAAAACAGGAATGGAGGCTCGAGGAAAAAGAAGTTTAATGAACGTGCGTCTTTCCAACCAGCGAGTCTAACTAAGAAAGTAAATAATATTTAACACTCCCCCCCTTTTGACCATACAGAAGTGTGGTCAACATAGGTTAATTATTCATATACCTGTCTGGACATCAGGCATAGGCATTTTAACTTAAATGTAATCATGTCACCACAGAAATATCTCCTACTATAGTAAGTTCTACATCTGTTTGTGCTATATGTACATGTTGTATATTCCTAGCTGTACAGATACAACAACGTATCATGGAATAAATTATCAGTACAACAACACAAAATGTGACAAAGATCAGTAAAATTTCACGACAGTACAGCCACCACGAACCCAACCAAACACTCAGCCAATCTCCTCTGTTTTGGTCCATGTGGGTAATACGATTACGCAGATCATTTAGATCATTAATATACCCATTAAGATCTGTAGTGGGATCAATAACATCAGAGCAGCATTCGGGACCAACTATTACACAAACCCCTCCTTGTTGAGCCAAAACATAGTCCAGTGCAAATTTATTTTGTAAAATCATGATTCTATGGGACTGAAGGGTGTTAGAAATAATACCTAAAGAGTGAGCAGTATCATTCGCTAACCTCTCAATTGCATGAGATAATTCCCTTATTTGATCTAGAGCAATCATGACTCCATAATTTGGAATGAGTGCACTTAAAAATCGAGACCAGAAAGTTTGAGTGCAAGTAAAATGTTCGATGCATAGATTTGGATCACTGGTTGCTGATGGAAAGAAAGGTTGAAGAGCATGTGTCAAACCCTTTGCATGTGTATGAACCTGATATTTTGTTGGGCATTGCTCTCCATTTACTTCAAGAGTAAATGTTGCATCGATGTTTAAAAAAGAAGAGATTAATGATGACAACTCAGGAGTTAATGTTGTGTTGCGTCTCTGAAATTTTTGCAGCATAAGCTGATATCCTTTATGAGGAGGCAAAAGATCTAGAGTACCATTTTTATGCAGCCAGACATTGTCTGGTACCAAATATTTAGTATTGGCAAACGCTTCATTGTCTTTGTACCATGTACATATTTGGTCATCGCAATTCACTGGCCCACAAGTACTAGGAACGTCTAGAGATATTTCAGACCTATCAGCCTCAGATGTATTTTCAGGATGATGTATTAAAATGACATGATTTCCTTTATCAGCACTATGATCTGAGGAAGTATGTGTGAAATTTTGTAGTCTCATAGCTGGTAATAAATAAATTAATGAATTAATTTACTGACAGCCATCCATGGACCATTCTCATAAATGCAGTCTTGTATTGTTTTTGCCGTAAAATGTGGTCGATTTTGGGATGTATGACCATGACTTAACTGATTAAGCTGTATCACAAAACCACATAATGCTTTAGGAATTTCCCCTAGAAATGGTGATGCAACTGAATGTTTTTCAAGACACCAGGGTTATTTAAATGGAGTTATAATGTCTGTAATATTATATGATGGAGCATATGTTTGGTCACAAGATGGCATACCAGGTGTACAACACTGAGAGGTCTTTGGCCGGGTTACGTTGTGGCATGAACTGACATTGAAAATTTGAACATTGGTATGTAACACGCCATATATATCGCAGTTAGAAATAGCATGTCCAGACCATGCTAGTCCTGCGGATACACTTACCGGGTGTGGGATACAAACATTTTGTCCTGGAAACAACGTTTGTCTTGTTAGATTGAATAAAGATTGAAATGTGTTGTCACTGTCTACATTAGAGACAGGACTACCCAGGAATGGTGTGTATGTAGTGAACAAAATGAAAATTCTAAAAACAAAGTTTGGATTTATTGCGATCATCTTGGTCATCTGTGAGTTGGTGAGATGTCTGGCTTTGATGTCTTGATGACTGATGATATTGTCTTTGTAGAACACTCAGATGGTCATCTGTTAGTAAAACCGGAAGTATTCTTGGTTGGTTCAGGTTGTGTGGTTCTTGGAGATTTTTCTGCTTCTGGTAGCTGTAAAACAAAAATACCATCAGCAGTATCTTGTCGTCATAGTACACACAACATGGAACATACTTGTGGATGTTTGCTCTAACATTGTATTCTGTGCCACCAGTTTGACCCTACCTCACCTTTTGGGTCCTAAGGTCCTAACTGGAAGCGTGGAGACGCTAGTCATCATTTAGGGGTATGGGAAATCTTCACTTGTGGGGCTCACACCTGCAGCCTACAAGCCAACAGTTCTGCCCCAAAGCCCTTCCAGTTAGGCCACCCATGTATCCCTAATTAAGGAGGTAAAGTATGGTGTTCCACAGGGCTCTGTCTTAGGACCCATGTTATTTACCTTATATATGCTACCACTAGGTACCATCATTAGAAAACATGGCATAAGTTTCCACTGCTATGCCGATGATACACAATTATATATTTCAGCTAAACCAGAGGACAAAACTGAACTTAATAAGATAGAGGACTGTGTAAAAGACATTAAAGACTGGATGTCAAGCAACTTCCTTTTACTAAATTCGGACAAAACCGAAGTCCTTCTTCTTGGTCCAAAAGCTGCTAGGGATAATCTGCCTACGTTTACTCTTAATCTTGATAGTTTCTCAATTGCACCAGGCACATCTGTAAAAAGTCTTGGTGTCATGATTGATCCCAGTCTGGCCTTCGATGAGCACATTACCAATATTACCAGAATAGCTTTCCTCCACCTGCGTAACATCGCTAAATTAAGAAATGCACTGTCGCTACAGGACGCAGAAACGTAAGTTCACGCCTTCATCACGTCCAGGTTAGATTACTGTAACGCTCTGCTTTCTGGTTGTTCCAGCCAAAACCTTTACAAGCTTCAGTTAGTCCAGAACGCTGCAGCCAGAGTTCTCAGCAAAACCAGGAAATTCGACCACATTAGCCCAATTTTGTGTACCTTACATTGGTTGCCAGTTAAATTCCGCATTGAATACAAAATTCTTCTACTGACGTATAAAGCTTTGAATGGCCTTGCTCCTCAGTACCTCAGTGACCTTATTTCCTATTATCAACCGACACGCCCACTTAGATCACAAGGTGCAGGCTCATTATTAGTACCCAGAATAAATAAAGTTACGTCAGGGGGAGGAGCCTTTTCATACAAAGCCCCCCAGCTTTGGAATAACCTACCAGTCTGTGTTCGGGACTCAGACACAGCCTCCATCTTTAAGTCTAGGCTAAAAACTTACCTGTTTAGTCGAGCTTTTGGTTAATTTGTTTTTCTAACTATGTCCCTCTCATCCCCAACATCTGTTGTAAATGGCGCTATATAAATAAATTTGACTTGACTTGAGATGGTACAATTTTACAATATGAAGCATGTGTCCATGCTTTACAATCTTGACATAACACTGCTGCAACCTTAACCAAGAGAACTTAGAACAGCTTTTACCTTTTAGCCTGATGAAACAGATGATTCTTATCATGACAGTCCTGACCAAATTGCATCCACCCCCCTTAAAGTTTCAGTCACACCTCACCTTCTTCGGGGGTTCTGCCAAAACCTCAAGTGGAACTTCCCTGAAGCCTTGTAATAAAATTGCATACTTTTTCGTAACAAGCTTCAAAACATAATGGGAGTTCACACTCTAACATTATATAAAAAAATGCATCACCTGCAACAGCTGTAAAGAACCATCAGATCATGCTAAATGCAGCCAAATCATGGACCAAATCCTTATCTTAGAAGCCACACTGAAACTTTGTCACTTCATGTGGTGAAAAAACACTCATCCTGCAGTTTACAGTCTTTGAGACTGTGTGCTGAGACCCTTGCAAAATCTACATATGAAAATGAATTTTATATGTACTTCTTGACAGGCCTGATGCATAATTATATTTCAAATTCTGTTTTACCAGCATCAAAATTCTCCCTGTTCTTGTTAGATGTTAAATTTTCCCTTGTTCTGATCTGAGACCAACAGTGCTCCTTACTAATCTGTATCTGTTTTAAAAGATCTGAACAAGACTAGCTAAGGTAAGGCTAGTACTATTGTCAGACTTAAACTATGAGCTAATGTTAAGCTTATCAGAACCTCACTCATTAACATAAACATGGCAGACTGTGATGAGCATGTCCTAATCCTCCACTGTAGACTCAGTTAGCAGTTTGTTAATGCTATCCTTTCAGCCTATGTTCCAAACATGACCAAATATCTGTAACAGTGTTTAGCTATGTCTCAACATAATCTCAACAATTAAGGATACCTGCTCATATGATTCTACCACAGGTATTTACAGCTAAGGGAAACAGCAGATTCGCCTGACCAAGTTGTAACATTTAACTAACTGGCATGATTGAACTATCCCATCTTGAGAATCAGACATTACTGTCATCATTAACAATAAGGCGTCAAACTCTTTTGAAGGCAAATTGTAAACTTACGAAACTTTTATAAACTGTGAGAGCAAAGCCAATTGCCACTTCTTTGGCAGTAATTACATCTACATGAGCTGAACCAATAAAATCATCATAAAACCATAAAACCATTGAAGGCACCCACAGGTTACACAGAACCCAATGCAGCAGCCTTAAAACAGTGAAGAACATTTTTTTACCATGGCTAAAGTTTGTCCTGCTCATGTATAATTGGCTATAAACACGCTCAATAAATAAGCAATAAATAAGCTATTGTTATTTTAATTGATCCTTCTCTGTGGGAATGGCAGAAAACGAAGATGCTTTCTGGATTAGCTTTACAAATTTACCTTTCACTTTGGGGATGATCGCCCCACCCACAGAGTTGGATTGAGTTTTCCCTAAACTCACTTCACTCTTTGCCTTGGACTTCTTCTTGCATGTGCAAGGACCCATTTTACCACAGTAGTGGCATGCATTATCACATGTTCCCCTGCTTTGCTTACTCCCTGAACCATGGGACACAGTCTTTAACACAGTAGCTGTGTGCAGCTTTGTCTTGCGTGTCACTGGCATCAGAAAAGGACCCAAACCCATCACTTTAGGATGGATGAATTCTTTTGCAATGCAACCAGTTTGTTCAGAGGGAAGAGGCTTGTATTTCACAGTTGCTTTATCCTGTCCATCTTTTAACTTTACATGTTTTATCACTACAGGAGCAGCTTCCAGTACAGAGAGGTCAAAAGTGTCGTCCTCACTGTCACTGGAAGACATGGATTGGCCTGTCTTGGTTTTAAATTCATCTAAAGATGGATACAGCTGTTGTTTTGCTCTGTTATCTTTCTCTTTTTCTAGAACCTCAACTTTTGGTTTAAGGAGAACAAGTGAGCGCTGTGTATTTTCACAAGTTTTCTGTGCACTGATAGCGGCATGTTCATGATTAGCACATTCTTCCCTTAATTGGTCAATTTTGGATCGTTGTTCTCCCATAAGCAAAGCATGCCATTGTCTGAAGACCTGTACACACCCCTCAAAATCTTTCTTTTTTACACATTTGGCAAGAACTGTGAAACACCTCCTGCTCCTGACTCCAGTCTGAGCTTTCTGGAAGATCAAATTTTTTACAGAGTTTAGCCTTTCTTTTTAGACAAAATTTGTCTAGCATTTTTGTTAAATCTACCTCAAATGCACTTCTGTCTACATATTGGGGAGATGTGGATTCTGCAGTATTAGAAGTGGAACCAGCCACACTTTTGGAAAAACATAATTTCTGCATTTTAAGTGCTAATACTTTAAACTTACATAATTACAAAACAAAAACAACACAAAACAATAAAGCAGATCTGAACTCTTCCCTGAGTAAGGGCGCCACCTTAAAAGTCTAATCAGGAACTAAGGAACTAGGACACACCCAATTCGAAGCAAACGCCGTTGCTTGTGTAAAGACCAGAAAATATTTCTATATATTTCTGCGCCTTTCCTAGATAAAGGAAGTGAAAAAAGAACAGTATCTCTAAAACTGTCCCCCGGTAAGAAACACCTTTTTACCGGATTTACGGCCGACAAACAGGAATAAATCCTGCAACCTCTCCATACACATCATATGGAGGAAACTACATATAAGATAGACAACACTCCTACTCTGGCTGTGTGTGCTGTGTTTAGAGTTTTCTTTCACTTACCGTTAGTGTAAGAGGTGAAGGAGTCTTGTTTTCCATCGAACTGCAGTAGATGTTTACAGCTTTAGACGTCTAAAAAAGCTGGAAAACCTTGCAGATCTTGGATCCCACCTTCATCGCCAAAAATCTGTTGACTTCTGCTGACAATTTTTGGTTTCTTAAAGAAAAACAGGAGCCAAGGCTCAAGGAAAAAGAAGTTTAATGAACGCACGTCTTCCCAACCAGCGAGTCTAACTAAGAAAGTAAATAATATTTATCAGAACCAACTTTCAATTAGAAAACAAACATTAGACACCATTTAACCAAGAGGAAAGTTATGACATATGTTACGTATTTCCTAACTCCGGTGTGGCACTTACAGAGTGGATGACGTACGTGCCTATGCCATCACAAAGAGTGCATTAGATGCAGCCCATCAGCTGGTGTCAGGCCCGATGACGCTGCCACACTGACATTATAGAATTGAGAAAAGCTGCAGGGTGTAGACCATGTGGCCATGTGGCCATGTGGCCATTGGCGGCAGCAGGAAGGGGCTTGGGGGTGCTGTAGTTACCCCTAGAATAGCCATATCACCCCATATGCACCCTCAAAAATTCTGAGGTTTATTCAGAATTTTTCATTTTTAATGTGTGAATCCCATAATTTGTAGCAATTAGCAATATAATGGATAGTTTTTACTTTATAAACATCCATGTGTGGAGACTCGATCAAAAGGAAATGAGAGTGATGTTGAACCTATTGGGGCTACAGGTGATGTTAACAGGTCTCATGAAAGTGTAGATGCAATGCTAGTAGTCACTGACCAGGACCAAGAAAGGCCAGAAGGTGGAGATGAAGAAAGGGACCTGCCTGCGATTGCTCCTGAGGGTGCTAGCATTGCTGTAGATGGTATTTGTAACCATTCCAAAGTTGGCCCAAGACACCAAAGACAGCCAGTTCTTTAAAACTCCCATGCACAGCCATTTGGGAATCAGCACAGAAGTTTTAACATAAGCTGGTTGGATCAATATGCATGGCTGGAATGAAGTGTGTCCAAAGATTTGCTTTGCTTGTTGGCCTCTTTTAAAATGAGGGAACAGATTTAATTTGGAACCAGCAACCTGGTTTGACAGCAGGCAAAAAGAATGGGCATCTCTTAAGAGTCATCATGAAAGTGTGGGACACAAATTTGCAATGGAGACATTGAGTGAGTCTAAATAAAAACAGACAAGCAACTCAAAAATAGAAAACTTGCTTGACAAAGGACATCTGGCGTTGGTTATGGAGAACCGGACACCATTGCACTCACCACCACCACAAGAGACATTGTTTTGTTATGTATATGTCTAATAGTTAAGTGCATGTTTTTTTTCTCCTCTATTGACTAATAAGTTTAAAGCATTTTGCAGTTGTGGCACAAATTCTGACTCCTTACAATATTCATAAAGTATTAGGTCTATGGAATGCAATACTGTTTATTCAATAGTCAAGGTGTTGGTAACTGGCAGCATGAGTTTGTGATTTCAGAATCTGAGGATGAAATGTGCACAAACCAGCCAAACTACAGATGAATGTGAGTTGTGCCTATGGAAGTGAACAGTTCCTCATCTGTCGTGTTTGACCTTTCAAAAGAGCCGCATGAAACCAAGCACTAGTTATTCAAGCAGTAATGCTACTCCATCACACAGGTAGAAGTTTAGAAACTAAAAACCAGACCTGCCTGAAAGATGAGGTTTACCTCAAATTTTGTCTGCAAAATACACATTGTTATTGGTTGTAGAGCTTTTGCCCATACCACCGACTACTATGGAAAACAAAACAATTGTCACATCTAATAGCCGTTCCTTCATTCAGAGATCAGCTTCTCCAGAGTATTGACAGCTGACTCTTCCCACACACGCACCTGCCTACAATCTGCTCATCAGCCACCCTTTGTAACCAGGACTCTCACTCTGCCTCCTTGCAAGGTATTGCCACTCTCAGTGACTTTATTGAGCTGTTATCCTGTGTTTTGGTATTTTCTGTTTTTTTGACTCTTTGCCTGTCTGTACTCTGATTTTTGCTCTGTGGATTTTGTTCATTAAAGATTCTCTGCATTTGCATCTCACTACCCTGTCCGAATGTTACAACAATAAAAAATCATGCAGCATGTGTTACTCTTTAAATCAAACTGCTTTTCTTTGCCTACAGATCTCAATGCAACGGCTGATTCATCCTTAACCCAGCTGCATCTGAACATTAGGACCTGAGTGACAGAAACATGCAGTGGAGGTGGAGGCACTGCTGTACAAGCGTAGCTGGATTTCTAGTTTTGCTCTTGTGTGTGGGAGTGTTCCTCATCGTCAGTGAACACAGTTTGCTGGCAGGAAAGAAGAGCCACCAGGAGAACGGTGTAACTCACACAGCGCAGAAACTGCCCCAGATGGAGTTGAACCACAGTATGACCAAGCAGAACATGTGGAGAGAGGAAGCAACGTCCCCTTCTCCACCAAGGTCTGAGGGAAACCTCAGCTCCGTTCTGGAAGTCTCTCCCCAGCAAGGGCCGACGAACTCTCTGAAGTCTAATGCCAGTTTAAGCGAGGAGGTAGGAGCAGAGAGTATCCCTAAGGTAGAACCCTACAACTACATCATCAATGAAGAAGACAAGTGTCAGGAAAGGAATCCTTTCTTAGTGCTGCTGATTACCACTGAACCCCAGAATATTCAAGCCAGGGATGCCATTAGGCAGACGTGGGGGAATGAGGGCATGGCTGGAGGCTTGGGGTTTGTACGGCTCTTCCTTTTGGGCATGACAGAAGGACTTACCAGCCAACTGCAGCGCTCCATAGAGGCAGAGTCTCAACAGTATCATGACATTATCCAGCAAAATTACATAGACTCATATTACAACCTTTCCATCAAGACACTAATGGGAATGCGCTGGATAACAACATACTGCTCGGGAGCCAGTTATGTCATGAAGACAGACAGTGACATGTTTGTCAATACTGAATACCTCATTCAAAAACTTCTCAATCCCAGCCTTCCGCAAAAACGAAAGTATTTCACTGGATATCTCCTGCGTGGCGAGCGCCCACATAGAAACAAAGACAGTAAGTGGTACATGTCGCCGGAGATGTACCCCGGCAACCTGTACCCTACTTTTTGCTCGGGAACTGGGTACGTCTTCTCGGGCGACCTGGCAGAGCTGATATATAGGGCTTCTCTCAGCATACGAATGCTGCACCTTGAGGATGTTTATGTAGCACTCTGCTTAGCAAAACTGAGAATAGAATCAGTGCCACCGCCCGGCAAATCCCTGTTCAATGCCAAGCGGGTACCATACTCCAGCTGCAAATACAGAAATCTGATAACCTCTCATGGGTTCCTTCCCACTGAGATAATAAAGTACTGGCACGACCTACAGAGCAACAAGCACAATGCCTGTGACAATACAGAGTAAAGCGTCAAAATTCACAGACCTCGCCAAAGACAACTAGAACTGGAACAACTCTGGAAACGTTTTACTGGGCGACCCGCTTTAACGTGGGAACAGAGGTGGTCTAGACGTTTTGCCAAATAGAAGTTTCATAAGTACAGGAATGAGAGGAAAGTAACCGTTCTCCAACAAATAACTTCACTAACAAGAATCAACGTAAAGTTATAGAAGTTTTCCCTGATATCTGGGACTGAATAACTGCAGGTATGTAGTAAAAGCATAGCCTGACTAATATACATCAGGTGGTTGATAATATCAGCCAATATTGACAACTTATGGTTTTATTCGTTATCAACGAAAATGAAACGCTGATGAAACGCTGATGATTACCAACTTTATTTTCCAGAATTCAGACTTGTGGTCTCCCAAAGATCACACCTATAACAACAAAAAAAAATGTAAATACAAAGCTAACCTATATTTTGCCCATCACCAGAGACTGTGAAACTGTGTGTGTGTGTGTGTAATACTTACATGTATACCTACCTGTAATAGTCACCTGTTGTCTGTTCTGTAGCATGGCCATGCAGCTTAGAACAAAACATACTTACCTGTGCTGCTATTGAGTCGGGTGGATACTTTTAACTGCTGTTTACTTTTGTTTGTACAGTTTTTCTTTTGTGCTTTTTTCACGTATGTAAATAAATCACTCACCAGAGTCCTCATATCTTCCACCTGCAAACTCATCTCTTGCACCATTCAGTCACAACCTACACGTTCACTTTGTGTCTCCTCATGGGGTTCGGCGAAGCATTGCCACAAAACCGCAAAGAATTCTGGGTAACTACATTTCCAACATGAAATATTTACATTATTTCATTTTTTCATATTTTGTTGAAAAAAAGACACAGCAGCACTGCTGTGTCTGATCCACTCATACCAGCACAACACACACTAACACACCACCACCACCTCAGTGTTACTGCAGTGCTGAGAATGATCCACCACCCAAATAGTACCTGCTCTGTGAGGGTCCATGGGCGTTGACTGAAGAACAAGGTAACAGGGGGCTAACAAAGTATGCAGAGAAACAGATAAACTACAGTCTGTAATTGTAGAACTACAAAGTGCACCTATATAGTAAGTGGAGCTGATAAAATGGTAAATTTGTTGCAAAGTCTTGTTTGCTCCTGCCTTGTATTTCTGAGCCATGTTATTTCTGGCTTCTGTTCTTGTAGCAAGAAAATCCTATATGGGATATGGGTATTACTAAGTAGTTTTTATGCTAGATGACTGGAAAGCAAAAGGATCTGTGTCCCCACCCCCCAGTAGGATTAGCCACTGTATCCATATGAACAGGTATGTATGCTATCCATCTTGCTGTGTGAAGTGGCTGGCAAAACACTAATATGCTTGTGTAGATGTAAAAGTAAGCTAATACCAGACATGGTGAGGGGGGCTTTGATAAACTTTAACACAGTGGCAACCCGAAGTGCAAAAACCTGGCGACTTTTCCCTCCAAATTTAAGTGACTCTGACTTATATTCACTGTAGTTCTTGTGATTTTTTTCTGATCCTCACAGCTCCTGACTTGCGTAGGCCATTCCACATTCAGATCACACCTGCTTTTGGCTGAGCACAGCCCCCTAAATATTCCCATCAGTGGTGAGTACAAAAGATAGTGTGAAGTCAGGGTAGGCAAGCACAGGTGGAGACATCAAACACCCTTTCAGCTCCTCAAAGGCAGTGAAACATTCTTTGCTCCAAGTGATTGGACCAGAAGCTCTCCCTCGGTTCGTTATAGCTTTCACCAGAACATGCAGTGGCTTTGCTAGATGTGCAAACTTCCATAAAATGAAGCCAAGCAACTGCTTCACTCCTTTCACTCTCTTTGGGTTCTCTTTGTTAACTTGGACCCCTTTGGCTGAGATCACATGCCCTAAAAATTTTACTTCTGTCCTAAGAGGGAAACATTTGCTGGGCTTCAGCTTCAACCCATAGTGTCTCAGCTGATTCAACACCCCATAGGTTGCTGGAAGATGGCTGGCACATTGCAGAGTCTAAACGGTGTGGTGACAGCGGTCTTCTCTCTATCTTCCTCACTCACTGCCACTTGGAAATAACCTGCTGTCAAATCCAGTTTTGAAAACTAGGCATTTTCTGACATGTCAAGCAACTCTTCTGCTCATAGGAGAGGGTACGCATCCGTGCATGTGACCTGTTTTAGTGTCCTAAAGTTGCAACAAAACCTTACAGTTCCATCTTTTTGACAACTGTCACCACAGGCGACACCCATGGGCTACAATGTTTTTTAAGGATCCGCTTGTTGATAAGGCGTTGCACATGGTTTTTAAATTCTAAAAAAAAAAGCTTTGTTGGGACTCTCCAATGTCTTAGCTTCACTGATGGAGCATCACCTGTGGGGATATTATGTGTCACTGCTGTGGTGTAGTCTTAATCAGGGTAACTTTTTGAGAAAACATTTCTATGCTTTTCAAGTTGTGGGGGGCTCGTGGTTAATAGAGGAATCACAGAACACACGGACACGAGAGGTAAGTTCAAGAGGTTGTTGCTCCCACGCCTCCCTAACCACGACAAGGAGCCCCTGAGGCCTCAGAAGGGGGAAACCCTGTGGAGGCCTGGGGCACCTCACAAATGGCAAAGAGTACATAAGGGATCAGCAATTTCCAGTCATATCTATCTTGACTTATCATTTTTTTTACCATGCATTTAAGAGTCTGATTAAATTGTTCCAGAAGGCCATCGGTCTGGTGTGACAGACTGATGTGTGTAAGTGCTTTACCTGGAGGAGCCGGCAGAGATCAACCATGAGGCAGGAGACGAATGGGGTGCCCTGGTCCATGATCATGTCCTTGGGTATTCCAGCCCAACTGCTGAGCAGAAACAGTTCCCTACTGATAGCCTTAGATGTGGCTTTTCTCAGAGGGACTGTCTCTGGGTAATGTGTGGCATAGTTGACTATGACTAAGATATACTCATGTCTTCGGCCTGATTTTGGCAGCGGCCCAGCAACGTCCATCCCAATCCTCGCAAATGGGACTCCGATAATGGGCAGCAGAATGAGGGGGGCAGGAGGCAGGGGAGGTGAGCTGACACCGGCAACAACATTGGCAACTGTTCTTTACCAGCAGGTGATGGTGGGCTAGGTGCATTACTGCATCTATCCGAGACCTGGGGACCACCAACGCTTCTTGGACTCCTTCAGAGAGATGGCGGACATTGTTTTTTACTGCAAAATACGTGCTGGAGAGTGGTTGCTGTGAGTGAGGGACCCTATCGATGACCAACATATTCTCCCAGGCCTATTTTAAGCACTCATCTTCCCGCTGTTCTATCATGAAGCTGCTCTCCGCCTGGACCTGCTGGAAGAGAGAGATGAGACAATTAGTGGAGGGGTTGTTCTCAGCATCACCAATGGCCTCTCCGCTTTCCACTTTCAGTCGTCTCTACCATGTCTTGTGGGTCTTTGGGGCTCCTCATGGCGACCGCCCTTCCAATGTCTGGTGGCAGAGTCTGTAGAAACCTCTCCATGGCAACCTGGACCACCACCTCTTCTGCAGTCCGGGCCCAAGGTTGTAGCCAATGTTTTGGGATGCGAAGAAAGTGGAGCATCTGCTGGGGAGGAGGTTGGCCATTTTTATAAGACCACCGGAGGTATTCAGCAGCAGCTGCCATAGAGGTGAGTTCCATTCTGGCCATGATCTCTGCCTTTAGCTCCTCGTAGCCCCCCGCTTGATCAGATGGCAGAGAATAAGAGACGTTGAAAAGGGGCGAGGATTTTCACCCACTTTTCTTCGTCCCAAACTTCTCGTTCTGCTATGGTTTCAAATGTGTGAAGGCATACCTCAATGTCATCATTGGGGATGAGTTTGGTGAGAAGTTGGTGTGCTGTTTCTTTGGGGCTTGGAAGAGAAGGTGGTGCAGACGCTGCGCGATGGGTCAGCAGATCTTCTGCAATGGTTCTGACACCCCTGACCAGCTCCTGGGTCACTGCTTGTTTCAAGGAGATGTTGTATCAGCCATTTCATGCTGTTCCTGTATGGTAGCTAGGAAACAATTTTTTTTTTGTGGTCCCTTAGATGCACGATGCTGGCATTCTCCACCACTGTGGGGCATTCGTGGTTAAGAGAGGGACCACAGACGAGCGGACATGAGAGGTGAGTTTAAGAAAAAACACTCTGGCTATCAGCTAGCTTTATTACAGGACAGAAGAGCAATATTCAGGTTTAAAAATGAAAAAAAAGAAGAAAAAAACAAAAACAAAAGGGAACTCAAAGAGTCAGTCAGTTCTGACGTCCTTTGTCTGCTGGACTATAAGCTCTCGAGAGAGTGGAGAATGCCAGGAGTTAGAGGCGCAAAGAATGTGTCCGTCATTGTCCGTGGCTGGCTTGAGTCTAATGGAGGGAAAGAGAAAAAAAACAAGAGAGAAAGAGATAAAAAAGGCTGGGAGAAGGGAAAAAAGGCGTTAGCTCTCCTTTCTAAATCATCTTGTTTGACTACCCTCACATGCAGGACCCCATCACTCTCCTCCAGCTCCACCATTTGCTTTGGTAGCACTTACTGTAGCTTATACACTGATAATGTCACCATGGACCTAGGCTTTAACTTAATTGGCCTCTTGCTCACATTCAGCACCCTCACTGGCACTTTGCCACCTGCTGTCTTGGCTAATACATTTTCAAACCATGAGCCCCTTTGGAATACATGCCTTAGGTGCAGACTCCACCAGAACCTGGTACTTCACTTTGGGTGGCACTCTGCAGCAACCTTCCAGCACCTTTTCACTAAATGAGGCTCTTCTTCTGCCACTCTAAAGAAGCCAATCTTGCCATCAGGTCCAAGAAACTGTGCGTTGGCTGTATCTATCCATCGGCCTCACTTCCTCTCCAGTCATGAATGTGTCTCCTGATCACGTTCATTCCAATGATACTAGGAAGTCTTTTCACGTCTTTAACATCTGGATTGGTGCTGTTTAGCACAAACACCTCTCGTGAAGTGTTCTTCCTATGCACTCAACATCTGCCACTAGGTATCCAAATACAGGGATGTCCAGGCCATTTGCAGCTATGAGCCTCACCCAGTCAGCTGATGACTGTGATAGCTCAGCATCAGCATCAGGAATTGGGTCAGAATCCCTATTCAGGAACCGTTCAGTTCCTCTTGCAAATCATACACATAAGAGCGTTGTTTTACCAGACATCTGTTTTCTATCATACAAGTTCTTTAATCTTGTACCTTTAGGCACCTTATCTCTATAGGTTTGCAAAAGGACAGAAAATATCTCATCAACACTCCTCCTCTCCTTTCAGCATGAATCTCACAGTCATCTTGGCTTTGTCCCTTAATTGCTGCCTGACCAGTTCAGTCAAATCTTCATCTGCTACTTTCATGACTTTAAAGGTGGATTTCATTGCTGCAACCCACTCTTCAATGCTTCAGTCACTTTGTTTTGTGGAGCACCCACCGAACTCTGGAAGCTTGCAGTCTCAGGAGATATAAATGGCAGCTGGGGTTCTCTGAGCAGCCACCTGTTGCACTATAACATCTTTAGTCAGAGAAAGGGCCTCTCATAGTTTTGTTTGAGCCTCTTGCAAGGCTCTAGACTGCTCTGCAAGCCTCCGCTGCATCCCTGCAAACTCCTACTTCAACTCTTCCAGCTCAGACATCTTGGAACTAAAAGACCTGTGACCAACAGCTGCAACCTACCAAAAATACACCTGATAATATACTGTTTTTGATGCACTTTTGTAGGGGGGAAATCGCGCCCACCTAGTAGGGGTATTATTAAATAGCTTTTACCGTGGACAACCAGAAAGCAATGGGATCTGGGTCCCCACCCCCAAGTACAATTAGCCTTTGTACCTATATGAGCAGGTATGTTGACACTTATCTTGTTTTGTAAAGTGGCTGGCAAAACACTAATATGCTTGTGTACATGCAAAAGTAAGACCAAATCTAACGGAATAGGTGAGGCACCCCTACTCCAGAGTAAACATGCACAAAATAATTAAATTAAATTTCAATGTGAGGGGAAAATACGACTGAAATTCATTTTGTGAGAGAATTCTTCTTGAGCGATTGTTCGTTTGAATGAAACAAAATCAAAAGAAGTAAAATTAGAAAATTTAATTGTGACCTTATTTTCAGTGCTTGTTTCACAGCCTAGGAATCTCTCAAAAGTCTCTAAACAGTCTCATGCATTTAAACCATGTGCTATCCAGTTTGCAAAGTCAAATGAGTTCTTTGTTCTTTCTGATAGTATTTTTGAAATGTTGTTGCACTTTTCTGGCACAAAACAAGGACTGTTTGTGCTAACTCTGTGTAACTCTGGGCTGTAATCCATCTGTAGATTGTCCGTCAAATGAGCTATTCTACTTCAACATCTTCACGAAAGGCCAACCATGACAAAGGCAAGACTTATATCTAATAATCTGAGCAGTCTTTAGGTTAAAGGTATGCTTACATTAAAATAGTGATTTATTTTACAGCTCTTAAAGTTTAGGTATTAACCAGGTAAGTGTGACGAACAAACTCCAAAGAACTAGATAATTATTTTGATCAACATGATAGTAACTTTCAAGGCAGTCTAACTACATTACACTGAAATGGTCAAGGGGTTCTAGATTTTAACTGGACAAGTGTGCAGTACAAACCAGGTAGTAATATATAATTGAACAAATTGTACAAAGAGTTATATATTATGTACCTGTTTATTATCTATGAACAAAACTTAATCTCAGATGTAAAAAACAGTGATTATTACTGTGGTTCTACTGCATATTTACTGTTTATTTAAGAAAACTGTCTATGTATCTATGTTTGTATTTAAATAATAATAAGGTATGTAGTGTCCTTTATTGGTTTAATAGCTACAACTCATTAGTCATTCCAGAGTAATTTAGTTAGACTTGTGGTAATTATCATTTCACCCAAAATAAGTTCACATTATTTTATTGTTTGTACCCCACACTTACTCTGTTAATATCTAAAACATATTTGGTATTTCACTGTAACTTACTAGGTAAACGGTTGTAGTGAAATATGAGCAGTTCAATTATTAACAATAGTAAATAAAACCTAGTTCATTCCTGTAGCACAAACACAACTTGGTTCGATCTCATATCTAGCTAAGAAAGGGGAGAAGTTACCCAAGGAGATCATTAGCAGGAAATGGTAACTCATACACAAATCATACTGTTTATGGGTGGTTCTGATTATAGTTTTCCATACAGAGTATTACTATTACTAGCAAACAAAAAACAGATTTTTAAGGGACAGAATTACCTCCTTAATAACAGACATAACAAAAACAACAAAGGATAATATAAACAAACACATGTAGTTTTAAAACTATACTAGACTGCTAAATACACATAGCTAAGGCAACTATTAGCAACATAATTCAAGGCTCATTTCAACATTCAGACATTCCTCGAACTCTAATTAAATGGAAAAAGGACTTAATATGGATTCAGTATATAATATTTTAAAAATCACAACAGAGACAACACTTTAAGAACAGAGAAAAAGCAGATGTCCCTTAATAAAGGCTGTGTGGTGAAGACTACTGTTAGGAACTGGGACAACTGACACTGGTTGGCTTTATACTGTGTTGGCCAGAACACCACTTGGGGCCTCAATGAGTTCAGCAGTTTAACAGCAGGCATGGACATTGATGTTACATAGTTGTGGAGTAGAAAGCAGGCAAAATGTTATATAAGACTGTGAGATCAAGTCTGTCATCAATCTGTGATCTAAAACACAAATACAGATATTACTTTAAATATCAATGTCATTTGTGGATGACAACATGCACAGTAAACACAGAAGTCTTACACGTTGTCAATTACAATGCCTCTGCTATAGTAAGACCAATATACTAGTACTTGGGTGACATCTAGTGGCAAATCTCTGGAACTGACTGAATGGCTCGGCCAGGTATGAACAAAGAAATGTTGTGGCCATGACTAACATTGTGTAAACCACTAATTTTATTTCCCAAATATGTACAAACTATATACAGACTCAAGGATGAATACACAAAAAAGAGGTACATCTTCCAGCTGACATGACAACCAGAGAAGAATTATACTAAATGCTAGCACATGAAAGTGAAACTACTTACATTTTTATCATTTTTATCTAATGCACAGCCTGTTTTTAACACAAAGAGTTATACTGTGTGGGCAATACTCAGCACTATCTGCATCCTGCCAGAAGTGACATCTGAACACATGCCGCCATGCAACCCATATCTCTAGCTAATGACATAAAACTAGCTGGATAATCGTCTATTAGGAGAGACAAAATAAAATAAGATTCACATCATTAACTAATCAGCATAAATCTACTATCAATACTGGGCCTCTTGAACAGTCATCCCCAAATGTATGGAATACATTTGCCCACATCAAAAGGCACTATGTTTGCACACAGGCTACAGGTGCAGTACTGTCCTGATCTTCATCAAAGAGGAGAGCTGGGAGAACCACCAGATGGGCAACAGGTCGAGTATACGTTCTGTTCTTCACCTTCACATCAGCAGACCTTATGTGTCCGTCCTTACTGGAGGTAGACCTTGATGACCTGCCCAATTGGCCAGATAGATGTTGGCAGCTGGGGGGTCTACAATCACTACAGGATCTTCAGTAAGGTCAGCCACTTCTGGTGGGACTGCAGACTAAGTTAATACAGATGAATGAAGCAGGACCAGAAGTGGTCTGCTAGCACTTGTGAGAGCCTCCACTGACAGCAACTCAGGAGCTCATTCTTGGGATAAACTACCTGAGGTAGGGATCCATCGAGCCATCAGGGTCACTAACATCAGAAGAAACAAAGCCCAGTGGCTTTGAGTTGATGCCCTCAACCTCGATGCGCACAGTCTGAAGGACTTTCTCTTGGACAGCTTGCCCCCACTGTGGTGTAAAGTGCAGTCTTTACTGAGCAGATTTTGAGAAGTGAGGTGTGGTGGGGGAATTAAAACAGAAAAAAAAATTCTGCTTCACTAAGCGCTGTTGCAAGACCGCAGACAATGCTGAAAATGCCTCTTGAAGCTCTCTCTCACCTCTTCAGAAATTTGTTCCCTGATCTGAAATCAGCTCCACAGGCATTAAACCCATCAAGAATTAACCAGCATCAGGAGTGGTCAGGCAGGGCAGGCTGGCGGTTAGGAAACCAGCCTTGTGACTGGAAGGTCGCTGATTCGATCCCCTGAGCTGATGGGACATGACTAAAGTGCCCTTCGGCTGCCTGTCCTAAGAGGGTCTGACCTGAGATGCGGCCGGTGCACTGCACAGTGGTGTTAAACTGTATCCACTTATACTGTTTTGTGTCTGTCCTCTTATCCGGTGTCGACCAGAGGAGGATGGGTTCCCCTTTTGAGTCTGGTTCCTCTCAAGGTTTCTTCCTCCTTTGAGGGAGTTTTTCCTTGCCACTGTCGCCAAGGCTTGCTCACTGGGGGCTTGGACCCGGATTCTTTGTAAAGCTGCTTTGTGACAACATCTGTTGTAAAAGGCGCTATATAAATAAATTTGACTTGACTTGACCCTTCAGCAAGGCACCTAACCCCCAACTGCTCCGTGGGCGCTGTGGATAGGGCTGCCCACTGCTCTGGGCAAGTGTGCTCACTGCCCCCGAGTGTGTATGTGGGTGTTTCATTGCACAGATGAGTCAAACGCAGAGGTGAATTTCCCTGTTGTGGGACTAACAAGAGTCATTTAAATTAAATGTCCAAATGCACGGCTTTGGTGGTCAAACATTTAAATATTATCCCCCACCTTTTTTCGATACACCACCCTACTTCAACCTCCAGTGGGCCAAAACAGTCCATCCCTGTAGAATAAAATGCAGGCTTGAACAGTCGAAGACAGGCCACAGGAAGGTCAGCCATTTAGGTGCCTCACATCCATGCAGAATTCAAAAGGAGTGGCAGATCTCTGTGAACACTTGTTCTGGTCCTGGGTGGGGCAGACAATGATCAAAATTGTGAATCAGCAGCCTGGTTACTGGATGAGCTGGATCTAGGATGATTGGGTGCAGAGTACTGAGCTCTAGGTGCTTTAATCTACGAAGTCTGTCCCTTACATGGATGAGCTCTACATTTTCATCACACTCTGGAGACAAAGTTACAAGTCAACTACTCTTGGGAACAGGTTTACCAGCTTTCAGCAGGTAGAATTTCTCTGGAAAACTGTGTAGCTGAGCTCTACACAAGATCAATCTTTCTACACTGTGGTAGTGTTCAGCAATCTCCAAAAGTTCCTTTCATGTGCTGCAATCAGTCAGATCTGTGCTGGAAGAGTCTGGCACAGTAGACGCGATGCCACGGAGTGTAGACTTGTGGAGCTCCTTTAGTGTGGTTGTTGGATTCTCAGGCCATAGATCTTGACTCTGCCAGAGAAAAGGAGGTCCTTGACTCCACCTGCTGGGATTCACAAGTTTTTGCAATATCTTAACCTGTATGATGTCATCAGCTGGGTTTCTGGCTGAATCAACATACTGCCATGTGTGGAGATCTATAAGGTCTTGAATATCTTTCCAATACCAATAGCATGCCAATACTGTCATGGAGTCTGTACACAAGACCATCTTATCTGTGCTCAGTTCATTCTGCAAGACCTGGGAGAGCTTTGCACCAGTAAGTGCAGCACAGAGTTCCAGCCTGGGCATAGAGTGCAGACGCTTTGGAGCAACATTAGAGTGGGCTATCAAGAATGACAGGTGGATTTTGCCTTGTCCATCTACTGTCTGCAGGTAGGCTACTGCACCACAAACCTGCTGGGAGGCATCACAGAACACATGCATCTCTCACTGGACATTAGCCAGGTCTGCATCCTTGGATAATATGGTCAAGGAAAGACAATCTGGGATAGAAACTGAAACTTCTTCTTCCCAGTCTTCCCAATGTTGCAGGAGTTCTGAAGGTAGCAGTGGGTCATCCCAGCCTCTGTGTTTGTCCCACAAGCATCTTATCAACATCTTAACTTGCACTTTCTGTCTTCTTGATGACCAAGCCCTAGCTTCGTACTGTCTGGTCTTACTTCCTTAGGTAGGTGACTGATGTAGGTGACAACCACATTGTGGCTGACGATGTGGTGAAGAACATACCATGCTTCATCCTCCTCTGCCAGCTTTTGGGGCTCAAGCTTAATCACTGACCCTGCCTGAATCAATTTGTCCATCTCTGCTTTACAGGCTTCGGCCCCCTCAGAATCTCTGGACGGCTTCCATTCTACACTTCTCAAGCTCAGCATGACCGCCTTTGATGCCTGAAAGTAGGACATATCTTTCCGCCGGAGTAGTGGTGTAGCATAGCAGAATACACTGTCCACCTCCACATGTATGGTCTTTGTCTCAAAAATGCTCAAGGCCTCATTATCCTGTCTTGAATCCCCACCTTCTCACTTCTGAATGGTACAGTATTGACTTTCCATAATTTCTCAACATGTTTCATTAACTCGCTCACTTAAGGTGGTACATCTGATAAACAACCTTCGCTGGCCCCTGCAATGTCCAGCCTAACCTAGTCCAAATTGCAGCAGAGCCTCCTGCAGGTCTAACTGTATGCAATTGTAAATCTTCTGGGTGCCTTGCAGGCCAAGCTTCTGTGTAGAAGTAGGTAGCAACTTTGTTCTCTCAGATCCGTCATCCAGTACTGCAAAGGTATTAAGCTTCTGGTCATCATGATGGACCCATGATGAACACATACAACCTTTAAAAGGACCCAACCGCCTTCATTTAGTGTATCAGGATCGAGCCCCACGGTGGTTAAACTAGATAGATAGATAGATACTTTATTGATCCTGAAGGAAATTTAGCAGCCAGTAGCAGTCACTCAACACAGGACAGTAACAGTAATAAGGGTGTAAACAATATAACATATTATATAACAATAATATCTGTAACCTGAGATGAAAGTGGCAGTGCAATAATGACTGTACAAACAGGCACAGGTAACAGCATATAATGACAATACTGAATAAATATGTGCAGATATGTACAGGTAACAGCATATAATGACAATACTGAATAAATATTGCAGATGTTGGTACCAAAATAAAGTGTCTAGGTGTGGAGTGTCCAGATGTGCAAGATGTGCGATAGTGGCTACAGAAAGTGCAATATGTGCAGTAAGGTGTTCATATGTGCAGATGGATAAAATGAAACCTAAAGATTTAGCATGAGATAAAACCTATGATTTAACATGAGATTCAGATTCAGTCCTCATCTCTCCTCTTCCCTCTTCTCTCTTCTCTGCTGGCCCCGCTGGGAAGAGTTGAAGAGCCTAATGGTCTTGGAAGTGTTCAGAAGCAGGTTGTTCCTACGGCACCATGCCACAAAGTCCTTCGTCAGGGTCTTGTACTCCTCCTCCTGCCCTCCCGTTACACAAGCCACAATGGCTGTGTTATGCGAAAAATTCTGCATGTGGCACATCTCAGAGTTGTACTGAAAGTCTGAGGTGTACAATGTGAAGAGAAAGGGGGAAAGTACAGTCCCTTGTGGTGCTCCTGTGCTGCTAACTACAGTCTCAGATGTACAGTCCTTCAGCCTGACATACTGAGGTCTGCCAGTGAGGTAGTCAGTAATCCAGGAGACCAGATGCGGGTCCACTTGCATCCTTACCAGCTTATCTCTCAGTTGGAGGAGCTGAGTGGTATTAAAGGCACTGGAAAAATCAAAGAACATGATTCTTACAGCGCAACCACCCTTGTCCAGATAAGAGTGGGCTCGATGGAGAAAGTATAGCATGGCATCCTCTACTCCCACTTTCTCCCTGTAGGCAAACTGCAGGGGGTCCGTTGTGTGTTGAACCTGGGGTCTGAGAAGGTGTAGAAGTCATCGCTCCATCGTCTTCATGGCGTGATGTTAGAGCGACCGGCCTAAAGTCATTGAGTTCACAGGGTTGCCCCCTCTTGGGTACTGGAATGAGGCATGATGTCTTCCACAGTGTGGGAACCCTCCCCAAGCACAGACTCAGGTTGAAGATGTGCTGTAGGGGTGCCCTCAGCTCAGCAGCACAGGACTTAAGTAGTCTAGGACACACTTTGTCCGGACCAGCTGCCTTCCTTGTGTGGAGTTTCCTCAGCTTACCTCTAACCTGATCTGCAGTGAAGATGTGCAAAGGGGGAGAAGGGGGGGCTGCAGCAGTGCAGATCAGATCAGATTTGTTAATGTTTGAAGAGGGGGGTGATGGGGCTGTGTTGTCTGTGTTGTCAGCCTGTGGGAGGGGTGCATGAATATCAATAGAAGAAGATGAGGTGTTGATGTCCTGGCAGGTAGAGACTGAAGTATCAGGAGCTGAGAAGAGGGAGGGTGTGGGGGTGACCGCTGTACATACAGGCACTGTTGAGATCTGAACAGGGCAGTCAAACTGGTTATAGAAGATGGCTCTCTCTGCGTCACTGTCTAACGCACTGTCCATCCTCTGCTTACAGCCTGTAACGGTCTTCATACCATTCCATACCTCCCTCATGTTATTCTCCCTTAACTTCTACTCCACCTTCTTCCTGTAGGACTCCTTGGCCTCTCGCAATTGGACTTTGAGCTCCCTCTGTACGCTCCTAATCTCTTGCTGGTTATTGTCTTTAAAGGCCCCCTTCTTCTTGTTCAGCAGGCCTTTGATATTGCTGGTTATCCAGGGCTTGTAATTAGCAAAACAGCGTACAGTTTTCACAGGAACAATGTCCATGCAAAAGTTCATGTAGTCCGTCATGCAGTGTGTAATCTCCTCAGTGTCCTCCCCATATGGCTCCTGCAGTACACTCCATTCAGTGGACTCGAAACAATCCCTGAGAGCCACTTCGGCTTCAGGAGACCATTTCCTGAAGGAGTGTGTCGTTACAGCTTGTGTATGCATCCTTCACACTGGCGTAAAGGAGATCAATTGTCCTGTTCTTCCTAGTGGGGCAGTCTACATACTGGTAAAAAGCAGTGAGCATTGACTCCAGTGTAATGTGGTCAAAATCATCAACTAGCAATGAAAGCCTTGGGGTGCTGGGTCTGAAGTCTCGCGATGGTTGTGTGTATGACGTCACAAGCCTCAGCATCTGCGCGAGGAAGAATGTAAACACAAACAACAACGACGTGGGACAGTTCACTAGGCATGTAATAGATGGATGGAGACTCACCGCCAGCAGTTCAATATCCTGACAGCAGATTATCTCCTTCACAGTCACATGTCCTGGGTTACACCATCTGATGCTCACAAAAAGTCCCCCACCTTTGCATTTGCCGCTCAGTTTAGCATCCCTGCCCGCTCTCACGGTGGTGAAACTGGGAATGTCCACGTTAGCACCGGGAATGTTGCTGGTTAGCCACGTTTCCGTGAGACATAAAAGACTACATTCCCGGTATAACCGCTGATTACAAACCATTGCCGCTAGTTCTTCTGTCTTGTTGGCCAAAGAGTTCACATTCCCCATCACCACCGAAGGAATAGATGGTTTATACCTCCAGCGTTTCTCCATGCGCTTAGCCTTTAGCTTAGCTCCGGCTCTGCACTCCCAATAGCTCCTCCGGAATGGGGTGCGTTGTGCTGGCACAACCCTTTGTTCAGAGCGCTAGCAGCTCTTCCTGTGTGTAAAGTTATTTCTGCCTGTACGCATGAAAACAGGTTCCATGTCCTTCGTACACACAAAAACAGTCACTAAAATAGCAATATAAGCGTACAGAAAAAGAAAAAGTGAGGAAAAAGTGCAAAAACAGTACACAAAAGACAGAGCTACTGGAAAGGCTACCACTCACAGCGGTGCCGGAAGTAAAGTCTAACTCTCCTCATATTTATATTGTTGTTGCTAACTTATCTTCTAGTGGTCATAACAGCATGCCAAGAGAACCAGGTGCAGTTGCTTGTGCCTTGTTGGCGTAAGAACCTCCTGCTGTGAAAAACAATTCATGGCTCTCCACAGAGATAAAACAGCAGCTTTCCTCATATCAAACAATCCTGTACAACTGACTCAATAAACAAGCAGCATTTAAACTAAAAAAACTTTTATAAATGTTGACTTATTTTTTGTTTTATAGTGAAGTTGAAAGATTTACATTTATAATTTTGATTTATATATAACTGGCATTCAAGGAATGCCAAACCAGTCAGGTATATTGATTGACTTTGACTTGGTTTAAACCCTTTTTTATAATATGTGTTGTAAAACTCCTGGTGGTGTCAAAGTCTGACTGTCTGTTCTGGGTGAACTGAAATGTTCAATTTTTTATCTTTCTGTTCTTCTCTAACTCCATGTCTTTTCTTAACCTGTTATCTGAAGTGGTTTATTACTGATAAATTACTTGTATTTGTATTACTCTTTTACTTGGTTGTTATCAGTGATTAATGAAAACAGATAAGTAGATGTAAGTACTTCAGAATCACTCCAGTTCTTTCTAATGATGTCCATCACCAGGAAAGATTCCACAGGCATGTTTGAATTTGTTGAAGTATCTCTAGGTGGCACTAGAACTACAGAACTAGACTATAACAACATTCCACTACTGAGAGATTCCTCATCCTTTTTTTCTTCTTCCATTAAAACGTGTGGACACTTTATCCTATAAAGCATAAAAGGGAATCCCACCACTCTTTAAAATTATCTGCATATTCCAATCATGAAGATGTAAGCAGAGTCATGCAGAGTGCTTTAGTGTGAAGTGCTGAGGTTTCAGCCTTAAAATCCTTCATGATGGAGTTGTAAGGCAAAATAGTCCCCAAAGAAAACATTTTTCATATTTTAAACTATTTTCCCATCATCAACATTCCATATAAACTCAGAAGACTCATGTAGGTTCACTGGTGGTTTTGGATAGTAAATAAAATGTCTATATTTGTGTTGTAGTCATGGCGACCCCTGGCTCCTATCACCACCTCTGTAAAAGAATCTAAATCTCTACAATCAACCATTTCACACCAAATCACTCTAAATGACTCTGTTTACATCTCAACCACTGAGTTAATACAGACATTTTGCAAAACCAGTGGAATTCCCCTATGAATAAAGGCAGTAACTGTGAATGAAGCCATATTATCTAAAAATATTCAGTACTTCTGTTTTGTGAATATCTGCCACAATTTAGATATGTAAGATTATTCCCCCTATCAAAATGGAAGATATTGTTTTATGTGTTTAGTATGTTCAGTCATGTATTTAGAATATTTTTTTAAGTATATTTTTTTGTATGGATCAGTGCCAGGTTAGCTGTCAATCCTCTTCCCTTTGTTTATTTTAGTCTTAAGCACACAAGCTGTTTCTTTCCTTTCCAGTCCTTCGTTAACAACGAGTACGTTTACACCCCACTAATATGATCATTGTTGAATTTCAGCAGTTATTTCATTATTCAAGTGGTACTGTAAACAGCATACTCTGATTTCTTGAATTGGATTAAAGCTTAAATTAGTCCACAACACACTGCAAAAACTGTGTAATCATGTTTCAGAAGAAAGCATTAAGCACTAAGTTTTTTACCAAAGCAGCCAAAAATACTAGCTTTACTACCAACACAGAGGTTTGAGCCCCAAACTACAGCATCTAATCAAGTGAGGTATAACTCTGTGTAAGACATAAACAATGAATCTGTTCATTTTTTATAATAACAAAAACTTGGTTAAGCAAGTTGTTAGCACCGCTGACTGCTGGCATTATGTTTGGTTTTGACATAACCGCACTACAGAATGTGACTCTTTCCTAAAGAGATTCTTACAGAGCTGTTTAATGATAGGAAGTTCAATTCATCTTCCAGTTCTCTGTCATTGGGCTTACATTTTGCCCTCATTAAGCTAGGCTGACTGATAGCCAACATGCTAACACGCTAACTGCCAAATAAAGCAAAGATAGCACTAAAGGTTTTTCACATATAGCCATTTTCAGCTTCAATGAACACCAGCCATGCCATCAAGTTAAGAGTTAATATTTTTCATGAAATAGTAAAATGTCTCACTTTCAGCATCTGATATGTGTTCTACATTCTATTGTGAATAAAATATGGGCTTAGGAGATTTGAAAATCATTGCATTCTGCTTTTATTTAAATTTACAAAAACATCTTCCCTCTAAATGGGTGGGCTTTGTTATCACTAACTATGACAAGTCCCGCCCGCTGTGGGGACACAAAGCTAGTGAAAAAAACTAGATAGCTTGTTGGTTCATGATGGAAGCCGAGAGTAATGTTATCGGTAGTGAGGAGGACATCATTGTAAATTTATTATGCATAGATACTTGTTGGAGTTCAGCAACAGACAACCTACACCAGAGCTTAATTTGGTGCAAAAAACTAAGGCTTTTGAGAGGTATTTTAACTCCGGCAATTACACACGATAGCCATGGATGAAAGAAGCGACCAAGGAGAAAAAGCTCTACTGCTGGGACTGCTTGCTGTTTGGCTCGGAGAGGGGGTCTTGGGCCAAAGACAGATTTTGTGATTTAGGAAGTTTATCCAAGCCAGCCTATTGCTATCAGAATGCTTGAAAAGCAATTGTTGATTCATTTAAAAGCAAGGATCAGTGGTGTGACCGTCAACCACTTCATGAGGGTTTATTTGGGAAACGGTTATCACGCAGAATCACTGCCCATTTTTCTGACGCTGATGTGTCGCTCTTGGCTGCTTGGCTGTATGCGCTGTCGTGATGTGAAGGCTTGCATGAAATGTTGTGGTAGGAGCACGGGACTGTCATGCATTTTGAACCCATAATGTTATAATGGTCATAATGTTATGCCTGATCAGTGTACTGCTCAGGTGAGCATCATGGAAGCTACTTAACATGGTTGTGTTTTCAAGTAAATCCAACATTTAATTTTCAAAATAAGTGCTTTAGTGTGGACTGGCAGAGAGAACTATACAATTACAGGAGTGAAAATGTAGTGTAAAAGTAAAAGCATGAGTCTCAGTTAAAAGTGGAAGTGTGGAGGGGAAAAGACACTCTGGTTAAAATATGTCTGCACTTAAACTCGTGTACTCGAATATGTAAAAACAAAAAGTAAATAAACAGACCCATTTCAGAGTCTTTGCAAGTTTCCTTCCATATCACAGTAAGTGATGGGCAGGATCTAATCATGGCTTACATGACCCAGGAAACGAGTCTGTCCTGTTTGGCCCCTCTTAAACGCTTTTTAATCCCAGGTGAAAACGAAAAACTCAGTGTGAGTACACGGTGAGATACTGCTATGCCCATCTCAAATAATACATTGCTATCCCTCACTCCATCTCTGTCCTACAGAGGAGCGCTGACTCATGCATGGCATTGATCCTTCCTCAAAGATCAGTGTGCATAGTTTTGAATTTCACTGATAGCAATTTCATCGTAAAATATGTTTTAAAAAATAAACAAAAAGTTTAAGGCTAGAGAAAACAAGTCAAGTCTTGTGGTCTATATTTTCATTCCTCAGTTTAACTTGTAAGGCTAGAGAAGACAAGTCAGGTCATGTTTTCTATATTATCATTCCTCAGTATAACTTCCAAAAGTGGGTAAAGACAACCCAATGATCTTCTCAGCTTTCCTTACAATCTTACAGTCTTGCAGTCCAAGACAGTTCCCAAAACAGACAGTGAGACAGCTGGTCAGAACACTCTCTACTGCCCCACTGTTGAATGTAATGAGGATGGAAGGGGGAGGTTTGCTCTCTTCAGGCTATAAGACAGTAGAAAAGATTTGTACTTTGCATATCAAAGGTCTACATGACAATATAAGGAGTGGAAGATATGGTTTTTGGTAATGCTTTCTTTTACACTTTAACTGACCCGGCCTCAGATCACAAAACCTGAGGAAGTTCAAAGACTGGGGTCGAATGTGTAATCGCCAAATAAAAAAATTACCCAGGCAGAATCACACCTTATAACTTACAGTGTGGGTGGGCAGGGCTAAAATGGATTTAGGCTTATTAGGCATATATACCTAAATATGATGGTGTTCAAGAAATCATGAATTAAAAATTCTACATTAAACTCTTTTATTCCAAAAAAATGAGGAAAGTTCAGTTTTCCACACTATGGGCCCTTAAAAATAATTAAAAACCCCCTTAAAAAAGTGCAAAACTATAACTTTGTAGGAAATTGTAATTTATTGTGCAGTGTAATGTATTTAGACTGCATTGGAACATACCATCATGTCACCCAAAATAATTATCTAGAATATGCCTGATCGGTGTACCTGTTACTACAGCTGCCTTTACACTTAAAGGCTCAGGTGAGCTTGAGTTTCGGTGCTTTGAGTGTATTGTTTTACATTTAATTTACATTTAATTTGTATCAATTGTTTTTTTTCTGCAAAACAAGACTTTACACGTAACATTTTAAACAAAATATTTCAAAAGATCGATTTTTTTTTTTAACTATTCCATTTTTTGTAGCATAATACATTGGTTAATTATACTAAAACAATTCAAAATATGTTTTTGTCATTTGCAATTTCATTTTAAGTTGGGATAAAGCCTGTGTATACTGACACTGTTTGCCTGAAAGGATATGTGCCATTAAGTTCCGAATATATGTTTTTATATAAATTTTGTAAATGTATTTGTACAGTTTTTTTCAGCTCAAAACAAAACAAACAAAAATGTCCAGACTCCTTCTTTACGCATAATCGGCAGTGTACTGTATCCAACAAAAGTGAACAGTGCGTGTTCATGAGTGCTCACACACACAAGATTACTAAAGTCCTTAAAGTCATTAAATTCACACTGAATTGCAGTGAAAAACTTTACATCACATTCTAATCATAATAAAATTGTCCTTTTCTTTTTCCGACTGTGAGGACAGTGCTGTGTCTTTGTTCAGTACCTCATAAAGAAAAATGAATTTGTATCTCTAATGAATCTGAACAGAAACCTGATGAAATTCCCTGATGTGCTAACATGAAAATATGAGTGTGGGAGTGTGTACATGCCTGCTCTATGTCCGTTTTCTTTACTGTAAAAGGAAATAATGCATTCCTCTTATCAGTATTTCCTCATAGAGACAATAAGGAAGTCAAAACTTTTTTCAGTGTGGGTGTTTGTTATGTGACCTGGTGTTACCAGTATTGTATATATTGTACCAGTATAAGTATATGTATTGTTGATGTGTTACATGATGTGACGTATGTGTTACATGACATGAAGTATATGTTAATTCCATTCCAAGCAAAATCTATCCTTACTCAACCTTACTCAAAACTTAATCCTAACCCCTCACCCTGGCCGTAATCCTAAACCTAATCCTAACCTCAACTCAAAACCTAATCCTTACCCTCACCCTGACCCTGACCCTAACCACAACCTCAACCCAAAACCTAATCCTAACCCTCACCCTGACACTAATCCTAACCGCAACCTCAAACCAAAACCTAATACCAACCCTCAACCTGGCCCTAATCCTAGTCCTAACCTCAACCCAAAACCTAATCCTAACCGCAACCTCAAACCAAAACCTAATACCAACCCTCAACCTGGCCCTAATCCTAGTCCTAACCTCAACCCAAAACCTAATCCTAACCCTCACCCTGGCCCCCTAACCTTAACCAAAACCTAATCCAGTTAAACTCCACTGATATGTTGTTGATGTGTTACTGAGAGCGTTGAGTGTTTATTTCATCAATATAGGACCACTCAAAATAAAGTGTCACCAAACGGACAAACAGACTGGTTCCACCATACCTGTTCGACCTCTATACAGAATAATCAGACAAACATGACTGGAGGAAGATGATGGAGCATTCAGGATTGGTGGAAGAAACATCAATAACCTTTGGTACGCAGATGCTACAACACTCACAGCAGAATATCTGGAAGACCTGAAGGCCCTTATAAGGAAGGTTAAAAAAAGGGGAAAAGTTTGAAGAAGAGGAACGAGGTTATGATGACAGGAAAGACCACAAACTTTAGAGGACCCTACAAGGTTTTCTAGTATATTTAGTAACATTTAGTGGTCTATTGTGTCAAATGCCGTACTAAGATCAAGGAGGACTAGCAAAGACACATTTCCTTGGTCAGAGAACAATAAAAGATTTACAATTTTCACCAGTGCTGTCTCTGTACTATGATGTGGCCTAAAATGGTTTTTTTCATGTATATGATTCCTATGCAAATAGGAACTTAATTGTTTTGCCACAACTTTTTCCAAGATCTTTGATATAAAGGGGAGATTCGAGATAGGTCTATAATGTGATGGTATCAGCATCACTGACATTCATTGTCCAAAAAGTCACATAATTTTAACTAGTTAATATTGTTGAAGTATAATATTGTTGATTCCAGCCTCTCTGCAGTAGCTCGAAGATCTAGACTGGCATTATAAGGCAGCAAGTTTGTAGAGTTTAACCTATCTCATAGAAAACAATAAGAATAATCCTAGATTATTATTTAGCACAATTTCTAAACTATCTAAGAACCAAACAGTTGCTGAACCCCAGATGCCATTAGCCTACAGCAGCAATGATTTCATGAATTTTTTTAGTGATAAAATTGAAGAAATTAGGCAGAAAATTCAGAACATATAGTTAAGCGTGCTGCAGTAAGTGCTCTTCTATTGTTTATAAGGCTCTCCCTCCAGGCGGACTGGAATACTAGTTTAGTCAGGCACCACTTTCGTTCTAGTTGTCCGACAGTCTGTTTTAAAGCTCGAGTATGATCATTACAACATGGGGCAAGCTTTTTTCTGCCTTATTATTTCACTTTTAAATGGAGCCACACTATCTAGAGTAGATCAAAAAGTATCCTCTAAGCACTTGGTCATGATATCTAATTTGGTAGGATTAGATGGACAGCTGATAGAAGCTGATAATTGTGGGAGGTTTCTGATACAGCTACCATCTGTGGAGGAAGTTATAGTCCCCTTAACATGACAGCATGGTGATGAACATACATTACCACTAAAGCCAATTTCATACGAGATTAAGTAAGGATCTGAGACTGCTGTGCTCTGGGGGAGAATGGCTAAATGATCTACAAAATTAAAATTAAAATGATCTTTTAATTGTACGCCAAAGGTCAGAATTAAATCTAAAGTGTGGCTGCAATAAGGAGTGGGCCCCTTTATATTTTGAGTGAAACCTACAGAGTCAAAGATAGATATAAATGCCTTACTTAGTGGATCATGTGGTTTATCAAAGTGGATATTAAAATCTCTGAGTTATTATTTTATTTGAAAATGTTACTAAACTTGGTAGAAAGTCAGAAAAATTCCTGTAAGAACTGAGAATATGGCCTGGCGGCCTATAGGTTGTAATTAGTGAAAAGGTATTCTTATTTGTTCCTTGATCACTTATATTAAGAAAAAGAATTTCAAAAGAAGAGAATTTGTAGCCTACTTTCTGGCTCACGCCTAAAGCTTTTGTATGGACGGTTGCTATACCTCCACCCCGGACGCTTAAACGAGGGCTGTGCCCCGACTCAAAAGACCAGGCTCGCCCTTAAAAGTACACCAATTGTCTACAAATCCCACATTGTTTTCTAAGCAATGGTATGTCTGTGTAGCCCAGGATCTAAAAACATATGGCATTTCTGATTGTCTCATGTAAATACTTTATAACTGCACTTGTAATTGTAACTGACCCAAAATACAAAATCCCCACAATTTGATAGTAAAATACCGGTAAAGTTAATGCAAGTTTCTCTGTAAGTTTCTCGCTATTTCACATCAAACCTTTGTGAATAAGTTTGTACACACCTCAACCACTGATTCATGTAAAATAGTAGAAAAATCTAATCTTTGGGACTGTTTTGCTTCTCAATGCCCTGCATGTATCTTTCTGACATGAATGCATTTAAAATAAATACATTATAGAGAGGAAAAAGTTAAAAATGTTAAATGTTTAACTAAATTTTCAGCAGAAATTGTTGAAGGATACAGTTTCTTATAGGCAAAAAAGACACACCCCAAAAAACAAAAAAACAACACACACTAAAAAATTGCAGTCAATGAAGCAGCAGCCTTTTTATCTGCCCGCCCCCAACCACCCACAAGCTGAGTGAACAAGATCATTTCTTAACAGAAGGATAGTAGGTATAGATCACACACAGGACGTACTACCAGTCTCCACCCTGCAACCACCCACACAAACTAGGCTGATTGAACAAGATCATTTCTTGATAGAAGGATGATATGTACAGGTCACGTACAGGACGTACTACCAGTCTCCACCCCCCAACCACCCACACAAACTAGGCTGAATGAACAAGATCATTTCTTGATAGAAGGATGATATGTACAGGTCACGTATAGGACGTACTATCAGTCTTCTTACTTTTTTAAGATAATGAAGTACAATAAGTTCAATATTTATAGACTGGCATCTGAGCTCTGTGACTTTTTGGACAATGAATGTCAGTGATGCTGATACTATCACATTATAGACCTATCTCGAATCTCCCCTTTATATTAAAGATCTTGGAAAAAGTTGAGGCAAAACAATTAAGTTCCTATTTGCATAGGAACCATATACATGAAAAGTTTCAGTCTGGTTTTAGGCCACATCATAATACAGAGACAGCACTAGTGAATATTGTAAACGATCTTTTAATATTCTCTGACCAAGGAAACGTGTCTAGTCTTCCTTGATCTTATATGCATATAACAACATATTACTAGAACAGCCTTCCTGCATCTCCGCAATATTGCTAAGTTAAGAAATGCATTATCTCTACAGGATGGAGAAAAGTTAGTTCATGCATTTATTACTTCAAGGCTGTATTACTGTAATGCCCTGCTGGCTGGATGTCCCAGCAAAAGCCTTAACAAGCTTCAGCTTGTCCAGAACGCTGCAGCCAGAGTCTCACAAGAACCAGAAGGTCTGACCATATCAGCCCAGTTTTATCAAATCTACAATGGTTGCCAGTTAAATTTCGCATTGATGACAAAATTCTATTACTGACCTATAAAGCTGTAAACGGACTCGCCCCTCAGTACTTGAGTGAACTTCTCCCGCACTATGAACCATCACGCCTACTTAGATCACAAGATGCTGGCTTACTATTAGTACCTAGAATTAGTAAAGTTACATCAGTGGGGAGAGCCTTCTCATACAAAACTGTTTATACTGTAATCTGTGATCAGTCATTACAGAACTAACTCTCTGTGTATTTTTCCTTTCTTTGCCGAGTTGAACAGCTGCCCATCCTGTGCGTCTGATGCTGTTGCTTCTTCTGCCCTGATCTGGTGCCACTGCTCACCAGCTGACTTGATATTTGCTTCTGTTCTCATGCATTCATCAGAAACAAACAGCTGTCTTCATATTATTGTATTAAATGAATCATTTAGCCTCAGTCAACAAAAGGCTCATCAGACCATGCTATTCTTGACCAGATGTGTTTTTTAATTTTGTAGTTTGTAAGGTCACATTAAAGATGAAGGTAAGCCTGACCCATGTTTGGTGTTAAGACCGACTCATTTGGTGTTAAGACAGTCTGATTTGAAATTGAGACAGATGCATTTGGCAAGTTTATTTATTGTTCTTACACTACTGTCATTCAAAGTGCTTTACAAATGAGGAAATACAAAGTCATTTAAAAAGTAAAAGAGAATAGAAAAACTTAAAGTGAAGGAGAATAGAGATCAAAATCATGATTAAAACAATGGATTTTAAAACAGAAAAATCATTAAATAAAAAAAGAAAAATTAAATAATAATTATAAATTTAATGAAAAACTAATTAGGATAATTAATTAATCGGAATTAAGACCAACCCATTTGTGAGCAGTTGGGTTAAGACCGACCTGTACGAACTACGACGGATCTGTTTGGAATTAAGACAAACCTGTTTGAGGTAAATCCTCCTATATGAGTTGATCCAGCCTGCAGGAATACATTGTGACAAGACGGAGAGACCGCAGAACGTTAAAGCGAGAGGAAAGGAAAGGAGCATCCTGCAGCTTTGTCGGTGAAAAAAGGTACGTTTCATAGCTTAAAAATGGCATATGTGCCTTTACCAGACCAGAAGACAAAAAGGGTTATTAGCCTTGCGATACCATAATCCAAATCAAAAGCTCTTTGTATATTCAGCACCTTAGTCACAAACAGCTCTTTTGTTCAGAAGGCGCTCGAGCAGGCTGCTGTGTTTGTTCAGTAAAACAGGACGAGAGCACTCTGTCCCTCAGAGAAAATTAAGCTGGCGCAGGTACCTCTACTGTTGGAAAGCACTTTACTCACTCATATGTGTGAAGATTCATGTCCAAAAGTAGTTTGACTTTCAAAGAAAATGCGTATATATTTTATTAATGACATTTTGGTTACTTTAATTGCTAATACTGCTAAAATGACGGGCGTCCCCCAGTTTCAGCCACCTCTCCTGGGAGACTGCCCGGGTGCTCTGTAACTCAGCTGCCTTCTTAAATTAGTGTACTGTGTTTACAATGAAATTAAGTTTGTCCACTGTGGCACTCTTCCTCTGTATATGGAACACTAGTTACTTCGGCAGTGAACTTCTCACTTCAGATGAAGAAAGCTAAATTAAGTTAAACAGTGTTGTGTGTACCTGCAGTTTTGTACAAACACAATTACAACATTGTTAGAGATACTCAAATATAGTTTTCAGATCTGATTTTTTGCAAGAATAAAGTTTAAACACCCTACTAAGGCGGGGCTCAAATTGTTTGAATTTCTTCATAGTGATTGGTGAAGAGAGAGAGGGGACATACGTAATATGTGAAAAGACCTGATCTGTCATTGTTTTGCTGGGTTTGAATAAAGTACTATAATATTTTCATGTGTATTTTCTGCAGTTTCTGTAACACGATTCATTAAATGTTGAAAGGTTTATAATTATTATAATTTTTTTTTTATATTTATTTTAAGACATAGACAAGGTGAAGTATCAGTTAGCAGGCTAGCCTGTAAGCATCCACACTGCTCACACTTTTCTTTTGTTGCTTTTCAGAGTAAAAGACTTGAGGAAAACAGAAGTCAGGTTAAATAAATCCATGTATGAGTGTAATTGCCTAATGTTTAAGCAAGAGATGGACTGTGCGTGTGTGTGGTGTGTGTGTGTGCGTGTGCACGTTGCTCCATAATCAGCCGCTCCCTCACAGCCTCTCAGGACGGCAGCAAACTACAGTAAACAGCGCACTGTCAGATATTTCAACTACCAAACAGAGAGTGAGAGAGTAAAGTGAGTAGAAGCAGGTCGTCTGCCAACTTACATGTCCGTGCAGCCTGCAGCGGAGGTGATGACAGGTGTCTCTACCCTATGATAGGTCAGAGTGGTGTGAGAGAGAAGGAAAACACCTGAAGACATTATGCAGAATAATTTTCCCCACTTGCTGCAACACAGTGATGCAATCAAACGGCAAACAGACAGTGTTTAGAAGTGGGCAGAAATCACCACGCCTCCATGAAGGATTATGGAGAAATAAGAATTTTGTTTTTTGAATGACATAATACAATGTGACTATACACATAAAATAATAAGATAAAAAGGTCAATTTTAAGTTTAGGTTGACTTTAAAGTTTAAAAGAGTATTTAATTAATAAACTGCACTACTTTTACATTTGAATACACCCCTCCTCACATCCAATCAGTTATCAAAACTTTCACTGAAAAATTTTACATTTTACTCACTTCTCTTGAGAGAAGGCCGCTTCCCTGAACCTCTATATCTTTCACAATTGACATTAGTGGTGAACCCAGTTTATTAAGATGTAATGGATGTGTGTAAGGGGTGAACCTGGTTTGTCCAGTTCACATGGCTTTACTGACTGCACATAGTTCTGCTATTGCTGGCAACTGGGGCAGCCTGTGATCTGTGTGGCAGAGCTTATAAAAGGAAGCAAGTTTTAAAATTGTGTATGAGGAGAAGATATTCTATTTCTATTCTATTCTAGTTATTCTATAGCTATTCGTTTGCGTTCCTGACTGCATGAGATCATAAGTCCTACCACACAACGCAATAAAATATGTTACTACTCTGAAAACATTGATAAGTTTGTACAAGCTCCAGAGATATGGAGTTGAGATAAAACATACAAATCAAATTATTGGATTATTTTGTGGAAATTATTTGTAGTTTGCCATTTACAACAGAGATTCTAAAACTTTGGGCATGAAATGTGAAAAGTTTTGGTTTTTGTTTAAAAGACTGACAAAACACCATGCAGCAGCAACTTCAACACCGATCTGCTAATTTCCAAAGGCAAGACAGCAGCAGTTAATGTACCCAGAGGCTTATTTGCATTATTAGTAAAAAGTGGTAAATGACCTCTTATTATTCTCTGACCAAGGAAATGTGTCTTTGCTAGTCCTCTGCAATCTTAGTGCAGCATTTGACACAATAGACCACGCTATCTTAATAGACAGACTAGAATACTTTGTAGGGGGAACAGGAACATCTCTTTCCTGGTTCAGATCTTACCTCACTGATTGCTATCAGTTTGTTCATTTAAACGGTGAATCATCTGCCCTCAAAAGTAAAGTATAGTCGTCCACAAGGCTCTGTTTTAGGACCTGTATTATTCACAACATATATGCTACCACTGGGCACCATTATCAGTAAATACGGCATAAATTTCCACTGTTATGCTGACGACACTCAGTTATATATATCAAGCGAACTGGAGGATAAAATTAAACTTAGCAGGATTGAGGACTGTATAAAAGACATTAAAGACTGGATGTTGAGTGACTTTCTCCTCCTTAACTTGGAGGTTCTGCTTCTTGGTCCGAAAGCAGCCAGAAACAAACTGTCTGATTTTACACTTAAACTTAACAATTTCTCAGTAGCTTCAAGCTCATCTGTAAAAAATCTTGGTGTCATTATAGACCCTGATCTGTCCTTCGATATATATATAACTAACATTACTAGAACAGCCTTCCTGCATCTCCGCAGTATTGCTAAATTGAGAAATGCATTCTCTCTACAGGATGAAGAAAAGTTAGTTCATGCATTTATTACTTCAAGGCTAGACTACTGTAATGTCCTGCTGGCTGGATGCCCCAACAAAAGCCTTAACAAGCTTCAGTTAGTCCAGAACTCTGCAGCCAGAGTCTCACAAGAACCAGAAAGTTTGACCACACCAGCCCAGTTCTATCAACCCTACACTGGTTACCAGTTAAATTTCGCATTGATGACAAAATTCTATTACTGACCTATAAAGCACTAAACGGACTCGCCCCTCAGTACCAGAGTGAACTTCTCCCCCACTATGAACCATCACGCCTACTTAGATCACAAGGTACCGGCTTACTATTAGTACCTAGAATTAGTAAAGTTACATAAGGGGGGAGAGTCTTCTCATACAAAGCCCCCCGGCTTTGGAATAATCTTCCTGTTAATGTTCGGGACTCAGTCACAGCCTCAGTGTTTAAGTCTAGGCTAAAAACTTGCTTGTATAGTCAAGCCTTTGGTCATTAGTTTTCCCTGTCAGATCCAGACCTGACGGAGTCTCTGCTGCTCTGTTTATACTGTAATCTGTGATCAGTCAGTCATTACAGACTCTTTGTGTGTGTTTCCTTTCTTTGCACTGGCGACGCTCATGAGGGTTTGGACCCGGAGTTCTTTAATGTTGATTTTTCAGTAAAGCTGCTTTGTGACAACACCTGTTGTAAAAAGCACTATATAAATAAACTTTGCTTGCTTGCTATTTCATATTATGGTTACTCCAGTACTGCACTTTCAGCTCCAGATATGATGTTACATAGTGGCTGAGAAGCTATGTAGCTACTGTACCTTGTGTTTTAGTGTGTAACAGAAGATAGTTAGAAATCCTCACATACTATGGCTAAACGTCAAATGGCCCCCTACGTAGTGCACTGCATAGGTGTGGCCGAATGACTTGTAGAATATCTAACCGTGATTTTTCTGACCAATATTGAACTTGCGATTTAAAAAAAAAAATCCTTTAAATAAGCTCCAGAACATTGTCGCCAGGAAGACCAGCATATCCATATACACACACTGTATGTAGTGTGCCAGTCTGCCAGTTCACAAGCTATCAGGTTTATTTTTCTACTTAAGACTTCTTAAAACTGTAAATTAATGTAGACTATATTTAAAATGGCAGCTCTTGCGATTTGAAAATTGCATCTAGCCTATGTGATCATGAAACAAAACATGAAGTCTGTGGTGTGGTCGAGTGTTGGCTGATAGACGGAGCCATACGCACGAGCGGCTATTCAGTACAAGATATACATGTTTATCAGCAGCCCACAGCACCGAAATATACTGAAAGAACCAAAATGTTACCATAAATACAAATAGTTTCTCTGTTAAAAATGGTTTCACTCAAAAAATGGGGAGTGAGAAAGCTTTCATTGTTCAAACAGCCATAATGACAGCAAGGTAAAAGTAAAGCCTGAAACTCGATGCTGTTGAGCTGCTTTTATGTAAATACGTGTGTGTGTGTAGCTTCTTCTGTTTTCTTTGGGAGGAATCTCAGTTCAGTCATGTTCAAAAAATCTCTCTCTCAAAACCAGCTTAGACCAGCTTTCCAAAACTGACTCAGACCATCTTTACAGGAAACTGGGTTACATCTACAGAACAAAACCGCAGCCCATTAATTTGTGGTTTAATACCACATTCAACAGAATCAGGAATGGATCCCAGTGAACAAAATGTTTATTTGTATTATACTGCTTTCGAAAGAGCCTCCTGAAACCAAGCCCTAGTTATTCAAGCATTAATGCTATTTCATCACACTGGCAAAAGTCAATAAATCAACATTCCGAGAGAGATAGAAGAAATTTAAATCGCTTTGAATCACAAAACCTTTATAAATTTTCATCCAGTGCGGTTCCCTTAACAGAGCTGAATTAGGTGCAACAAGTCGTTGTTTATTAATAATCATACAGATATAAGGTGATGTGGTACCGCGACCACCCAACCCCCCTCCAAACCAGCGACCAGGTTTCCATGAATGGGTTTGTATTAATTTTAAAATTTGCTGCAAGTCTTTCCAAGTTGCAGTGATCTGTAAGGAGGTTAAGCCAATGGTTTATTGAGATTTTGGAACTGTTCTTCCAGTTCAGCAGTGTAACTTTTTTGGCAATGGTAAGTAATATTAATATAAAAGATTTGAGGTGATTGGGTGCTGACCCTATCTGGACTAAGCGGTTAACGATGATAATGATGAGTGCTGAAAATGAAGAAAGGTCATTAAGTAGTGCTACAATGGGACATAAAGGGATGACAAGGCCCACAATCTCTGACAGCCTGTCCATGACCTCTGACCAAAACTGCTGGGTTGGGGGACAATTCCAGAAAGCATGATAGTAATTGACTGTTAAAGCTGGGCAATGTTGGGATTTATCACGGTGACTGAATCCCATATGGTGTAGTTTAGAGGCTGTAATATATGTTCTGTAAAGGGTTTTATATTGAATTAGCTAGAGGTCTGAATTGCTGGTCACAGAGAAGATGTCCCGGCATATATTTTGCCAGTTGTGATTACATGTTTCTTTTATATCTGAGGTCCATTTGTCAATTGGGAGTGAGATAGTGCCATCTTTTGAGGCTATAAGTTTATATATTTGTGATAACATTTTCTGACGTTTGAGGAGGTATAGTTTTAAGGGGGTGATTACAGAAATTTCCACTATTACTGTTTTCTTGAGAACATGTTTGGGTTGTATATACTCAAAGTGACAAAAATCTGGCATATTATATTTTTCTTTGATGTCATCAAAGGACATGAGCAAGCCATCAGAGAACAACTGTGCCAGGCTGGTTAGTCCTCTCTGCTTCCAGAATGAGAATATAAAAGGTTTGTTATTTATAAAAACATGTGATTTTTCCACAAAGGAGTTTGACCAGAGAGAAAGTGGCTGTAGTTAAGGATTTTGTTTGAATTCCACCAAGCATTTTTGTTTGAATTCCACCAAGCATTCATATACCAACCTTTTTTTTTATAGTTTTGTATATGAATGGAATACTATAAATGTCCAGTTCTTGAATGAAACTTTCCTAGATGTCTAACCACAGTTGGCTTGAGTTACTTGTCCAATGTCTAATGTAAAGTAGTTGGTGTGACAGTAAGAGATAGTAAGAGAAATTTGGGGCTCCAAGTCCTCCAAGATGTTTAGGTTTTTGGAGGGTAGCTAATTTGATTTGAGGCTTTTGGTGCTTCCAATAGAACCTAGGCTACTTTTACACAGCAGGTAAAAGTGGCCCAAATCTGCCTTTTTTTCTTCATATGTGACACACATGTCTGTCTGTGTGGAAGTGTGAACAGCAAAAACACATTGAATCTGACATTTTCAATTCCGCTTTGAGACACTTTCATATGTGGTACTGAAATCCGATACGTACCCGATCTGCGGCAATGTGACTCAGTCTGAACAGTCAGATCAGACTTCATGTGGTTTTTACGTCAATCCAAATTGACATTCGTCATAATTTCAGGAGCTTTACAGGATCTAAACGTCATAATTCCAGGAGCTTTACAGGCTCTAAACACACTGAATAACGTTGCCATGCAATATTACACAGGTAATGTTAGAAACACTCAGTTTGAAAGCTTATAACAGAAAATAAAAAAAGCAAAAGCAAAACAAATAAAAAAAACACAGCAGGTGTTTCTCTGTAAATTACACTGCTTTTCTTGGCCTACAGATCTTGACGCAACAGCTGATTCATCCTTCACCCGGACACATCTGAGCATCAGGACCCAAGCAACAGAATCATGCAGTGGAGGTGGAGGCACTGCTGTACAAGCATAGCTGGATTTCTAGTTTTGCTCTCGTGTGTGGGAGTGTTCCTCATCATCAGTGAATACAGTTTGCTGGCAGGAAAGAAAGACCACCAGGAGAATGATGAAACTCTCACACCACAGAAACTGCCCCAGAAGGAGTTGAACCACAGCGCGACCAAGCAGAACATGTGGAGAGAGGAAGCAACGTCCCCTTTTCCACCAAGGTCTGAGGGAAACCTCAGCTCCATTCTGGCAGGCTCTCTTCCACAAGAGCTGAAGAACTCTGTGGAGTCTATTGCTAGTTTCAGTGAGGAGATAATAGCAGAGAGTATACTTAAGGTAGAACCCTACAACTACATCATCAATGAAGAAGACAAGTGTCAGGAAAGAAATCCTTTCTTAGTGCTACTGATTACCACTGAACCCCAGAATGTTCAAGCCAGGGATGCCATTAGGCAGACGTGGGGGAATGAGAGCGTGGCTGAGGGCTTGGGATTTGTGCGGCTCTTCCTTATGGGCACGAGAGAAGGACTTGCCAACCAACTGCAGCGCTCCATAGAGGCAGAGTCTCAACAGTATCATGACATTATCCAGCAAAATTACATAGACTCGTATTACAACCTTACCATCAAGACACTAATGGGAATGCATTGGATAGCAACGTACTGCCCAGGGGCCAGTTACGCTATGAAGACGGACAGTGACATGTTCATTAATACAGAATACCTCATCCAAAAACTTCTCAATCCAAGCCTTCCGCAAAAACGAAAGTATTTCACTGGGTACCTCCTGAAAGGTGAGCCCCCAATCAGACAAAATGACAGTAAGTGGTACATGTCGCCGGAGCTGTACCCCGGCAACCTGTACCCTACTTTTTGCTCAGGAACTGGATATGTCTTCTCGGGCGACCTGGCAGAGCTGATCTACAGGACTTCTCTGAGCATAAGAAGGCTGCATCTTGAGGATGTTTACGTAGCGATCTGCCTGGCAAAACTGGGAATAGAGCCAGTTCCTCCGCCTAACAAATTCCTGTTTAATTTCAAGCGGGTCCCATACTCCAGCTGCAAATACAGCAATCTGATAACCTCTCATGGGTTCCTTCCCACTGAGATTATAAAGCACTGGCAGGACCTACAGAGGGACAAGCACAATGCCTGCGACAATACAAGTTTGCAGGCTTAGCCAAAAACAACTGGAACTGGAACACCTCTGGAAAATTTTCATCGGAACTAGGGCTGGGTGATACAGAAAGAAATCTTACCACGATAATTCACATTTATCATATCAGTCAATATTGATATATATCATCATAGAAATCAAATCACTGTTTCTGTTACACTTAAAGGTTCCTTTTTTCCTCATATGTGAGATGTGAAGATATCATGATCTCAAGATCTATTTTCCTTTAAATATTATTTTTTTTCCTGTTAGACGTTGAACATGAAAAATGTACTGTACAACATTATGCAGCTGTATTTCAAGTAAATAAAACAGGTATGTGCAATAAACTTCAATCTTAATTCTGACCAGTTAAAAGCTTCACATGTTACAGGACAACAGAAACAAAATGGACAACTAAATTCTTTGGTCAATTCTAAATAAATAAAGAATACAAAATGAATTTTTTTAAATTCTGGCCAGTCAAAGGCTTTCAGGTTTTACAACAGAACACACAAAATGTTTCGGTCAAATCCAAATAAATAAAATAAAATCCTAATTCTAAAATTCTAAAATGTTAAATCTAAAACTAAAATCTCAAAGCTTTCAAGTTTTACAGGAACGCACAAAGTAATTTTTTTGGTCAGTTTCCGATAAATAAAGTAGGTATTAACACAAAATAAAATCTGAAAACTCCCAATTCAAACTGTTTTAAATTTTTGGGAAACAAATCCACCAATGAATAGCCAAAAAAAATAAAACTTTCTGTATATATTCTCAGTGCATTTTCAAGCAGCTTTGTAAACAAAAGAGAACATGCTGTCAATGTTTTGGACCAGATATTACCCTACTACAGGTTGTGGGCAAGGAAGACAAGTCATATCTAGAAACATAGTAGTTAAACTGTCTTGGAATTTACCATCATGTTACCCAAAATAATTACCCTGTACTTTGGAGTGTGTACCTCACACTTACCTGGTTAATACCTAATGCTGTAAAAGAAGGCATTGTCAAAAGAGTTATTCCAGCACTACATCTACCATTATAGCTTGCTTTACTATAATTTAGGGATATAATGTATTTTTTTTTCATCTTAAAATCATGGAAAACTGAGAGAGTCCTATTGAATGAGCTGTTCTTATGACCTGAACACAGAGACCTTCTAAAGAATTTGGAAACTATTTTGTTTCCTGTTTTTACTTGTTTCTACGTGCAGACTGACACATTTGTAGCATCACTTGGTTCACAGTGACTCAATACAGTAAAGCAAACTTAAGGCAGCTCCAAACTAAGCTCAATAAATGTACACCATCTAAAGATGTTAAACTAGCCTTCCTGATGATGTAAGCTATTAGGTCACATCCTGGAACTACTGACTCTTCAATCCTGAGGCAAAGAAAATCTAGAACAGTTCGCTGAGTATTGTTATTTATTGTTACTTGTTACCTGGTGTGCTTCTCTAGTATGTGAAATACCCTTCTTGTATGTGCAGTACCTCCCTCTCCCTTTGCCCCAGTGTATTTCTATTTCTGTTTACAATTTTATATGTAGGGGCATACTGTTGTAGTATAAGAATTTCACTGTATTTTTGAAATCCCTGTATTCTGACATGACATATTAAACCAGTCTTGAATCTTGAACCTTTGCACAAGTAACCAATCTTTAACAGAAACATACTTTACACCTCAGTGTCTTTTTTGCCTCTCTGAACAAACAATTCAATAAGCTACCAGAGTGCATCTAACAATAAAAGCAGCATGGAGCTTCTTTTACACAGTAGAACAAAGACACTAATTGCACATGTTGATCAATTTTACTACCAGCAACGTGGACATGCACACTCACCAACTACTCTGGACAGCAGATTTTAAAGAGGAGTTTCACTTATTTCTGCATAATTACATTTGTCAATCAAACATGGATACAAACATGAAATACAAGCACAACGTCTTTTCAATGTGTTTGATACCGTTAGCAGTTCTGCCGTCTTCTTGCCCTTCAGGACCACTGCTGGCTAGATATTTTTTGCTTGACGGACTATTCTGAGCAAGCTGAATCTAAACAATGTCTCTCTTCTCTTTTGTAAAAATAAATCATTTTTAGACATTTTATGACCTTTAAAGTCTTTTATAAGACCTTATGAGATGTTTCTACCATAACCCTTTTACATTATAATACCTCCATGTGTAAAACTGTCTGAATCGTTTCGTGTTTCTCTCACCTTCCCGCTGCTCTGTAGAATAGTGGTCCTCATCCTCCACACCCGCTCTCTGCTGACGATATCTCTCGCTCCTCTGCTTCAGGGTGATGTCATCATCCAGGTCTGTCTTGATGGAACATAATTTTGGCCTTGATGGCAGCGATCTTCTCCACAGACATGGCCTTTGACAGCAACCTGGGGACAACAAGAGGGATTATAAAGCAGCTATAACATCAAGAACTGATAGGAGCAAAGTAAGATATATTGAGTCAAGAAAGCAAGTGAAAACCAGTTAATAAGAGCAAGCAAGCAAAGTTTATTTATATAGCGTTTTTTACAACAGGTGTTGTCACAAAGCAGCTTTACAAAAAAATGAGCATTACAGAGATCCGGGTCAAAGCCCCCATGAGCAAGCCAGTGGTGACAGTGGTGAGGAAAAACTCCCTAAGAGCAGGAGGAAGAAACCTTGAGAGGAACCAAGACTCAGAAGAGGAACCCATCCTCCTCTGGTCGACACCGGATAGCAAATATTGTTAGTATAAAGTATTACAAAACAGGGAAAACAGGTGAAGCAATGGTTAATTTGATTAGTTTTAGTTTATGCAGCAGGTTGAATAAAATTAGTTTATGCAGCAGGTTAGCATATCTCTGCAGCAGAGATCTGAATATGAATAAAATTCCCCTGATCATAGACTGCTTGTAAAAGAGCTTGGTTCATTGAAATCTATAAAAAAGTCTGAACAAATGTAAGGCTATTTTGCCGTTCAGCCAAATTTAACCAGCTCCCCCTGTGACCCAGAAGGATAAGCGGCTTAGAAAATGTAATGGGTTAGAACCCCGTTTACCTGTGCGTGGCGAAAGTGTGTAATCCACTACACTGTCTAACAGTCAAAAGCAAAAAGAACAGATTGCGGATTAAGACAGAAATGCATCTTGGTAATCAATTAGTCTAACACATTAAAAACAGAGATACACTGAAAAACTAGACCAGGTAAGCCTGTTGGGCCACCAGGCCACATGCTCCATCCTCTGCAACTTTTGGTAAATAAAGTCAGGGGCGAAGCAGCCATTTTAGAAGTGAGGGGGACACAGTTGTCAGTACAAGATACCCCTCAAACCCCTTAGCCCCTACGTGTAGGTTCAGTATTACTATTACAAAGTCTGTAGCAGTGTGTGCATTTTAACAGTCAAGCTGATTTGAGAGCTTGGGGCAGCAATATACAAACATACTCCACAGGGACTCAACCAGCTCACAAACATATGGTCCAAAATTCGTCTTTCAAAGTTTTTAGCCAGACAGACTTCCCAGGACAGAGCTGGCCCTCTTAATGACTCTGTCAAGTCTCTTGCTGTCTGCAGTTAATCTCCTAAGCAGGTAGAGTTTGCTCTGCACTAATGTTATCTGACCAGTCCAGTCTATTGTTGAAGTGAAAACCCAGGTACTCAAAAGAGTCCACTCTCTCAATGTCCCTTCCCTGAATGTTCACTGGTGGAGGGAGGAGACTGCGCCTGCGGAAATCTACCACTATCTCTTTGGTGTTCCCCGCATTGATCAGGAGGTGGTTCCTCAGACACCAGTCCACAAAGCCTTCAACAACCTTCCTTGTCCTTTAATCTGCTCAGATCATCACTCACAAGGACTGAACTGATCAACAAATCCGTGTTGTCTTCGACTCCGGTGCTGGGTCAGGGGGTTTCTCTCAATGATGTGCTGCTCAGAGGATCTGATACAAACAACGCTCTTGTATAGGTGCTTGTGAGGTTCAGGAACGAACCTGTGGCTATCACTGCCACACGTTTCACTGTTTTGTGGTGAAAGAGGCCCAGCGAGACTTTCTCTGGTTTCTGTGCTATCGCGAAAACAACCTCAACAGTGACACTGTGGACACTTCGACCACTGTCTATGGTCTAAGGAGAGCAGCCAGGAAAGAAGAAGATGACTTTGGCAGTGATGTGTGAAGGTTCATCTGGTGCGAGATTTACATGTTATTAACAAAACACACAGAAACAGATAAACATTTTATTGACAGTTCTTCCAAGGTGTAGGTTTGCGGTGTTTTGTTTTGAACTGGAATGTCCGAGTTGTTGTGTTCTTATATTTTGGCATCCAAAAAAATATTTGTTTGAAAATTTTGATTTATAAAGAGAACAAATATGTTCTTTATCCTGAGTATGTCATGAAATTTATATGTGTAGTCCACGGGTAGTGTACATGTTAACTTCAAATCTACTTAAAGTTGAGTAAAAGGTATGTTTCAAATATGTTGTCAACCTAGACGCACCTGTCTGTGCTTTTAAAGAATGCTGGCCCACCCTTTTTGAGGCAATAAAGTTAAGTGTCTTATTGGAATACCTCACAGGATCTCAAACCTGGTCCTAAAGCACTCCTTGCCTTGCATATTTTAGAGGAGGGTAAACACGAAAAAATGCAGCGCCTGTTGTACTCGGACCGGGTTGATATTTTTCTTAGATATTCCAGTGGAACATGTTTTGGGCTAAATGAAACATAATTTTATTTTGTGTAACACACGGCCACTCTTTTATACAACAGTTAAATAAATAAAGTAATAAATAAATAAACTGGGTCGTGAACACGGCATTTAACACGTTTTAATGTTCGCAGTTCCTTCCGCCAAATTATAGTTCCTTAACAAGCAGCTTGTTGCTATGTCAGAGTAACGAACTCCGCTCACTCTGCACAGCCGGCAGTTCGTTCTCCAGCTCCACACAGACCAACACATTAAACTCATTTCACACTCAGTTTCTTCTTGTCTTCTATTCTTGCTCAGGGCCGTTACCTTACTTCTTAGTTCCTTATATGATTTATACGAATGCTGCACTAATTCCTGTCTTACTCTGGTTTTGGGTCAAATAAAACCAACTTTAGTGCCTTTTACTGCACTCTCAAAATCCACTTTTTACTGCAAAATTTTTTACTGACTAAAAATTTTACACAAAGAAAAATACAAAGAAAATGCATTAAGAAAACATCAGACATGTATCTAAATGTGCTTTAATATTTTAAAAATCATTAACCTATTTTAGTAGTTGCACCATGTCACTTGGATGACACTTTTTAAACACTAAGTGCTTTATAAATTACGAAATGGAAGGGAAAAAAGTTGAAGAAAATCCTGAATGTTAATTTATTAATCAAATAATCAATAATAATCAAAGTTATTTTTGTATTAGTTAATCTGTACGCTTCCGTTCACTGTGCAGTTGGGAGAAAAATGCTGTGCATGTGCCGTCAAACAGCTGGCCTGCTCGTTTCACTGGTGGTCCGTGTGTGTCGTCTGGGTTAGAGTGTGCACTGAGCATTGCACTCCATCTTTTTCTGTCATTTATTGTGGGTCTCCGGTAACTTTTTAATGAGCTCTTGGACCTGTAATAAATGCACATTTTGTTAAACTGTTCTATGAACTTTAAGTTGCTTAAGGTGCTTGCATGGTCATAATTTTATAAAAACACACAGCATATTTGACTTACTGGTGGCCACTGCCAGATATAATCTCCCTTGATTCAAGACCAGCATCAGACAGTCGCTGAACTGCTGTGGCCCTTAAGCAGTGATTGGTATATGTATTGGTAGTTCCAGCCTCCTTGCATATTTCTTGGAAGCATTGTGGCCAGCTGGCTCACCCTGAGGGGACTTGTACCACACTGGGTCTGCTGTAGTCGCTGTCTTTTTAGGTTGTAAATATAAGGCTGGCACGTTGTGCAGCATTTTGCTGAGATATTTTTCTAATGCTGCAACTGGGCACAGGTTGTCTCCAGGTCTAGCAAACATGAACCCCCCAGTAGTTTTCTCGATCTTGCTCCATAATGTCTGTGTTTTTTTTCTTTCTTCATTTAATGTCAGTGTGCATTATTTTGTACTGTTTTCGTCCATTTTAATAACAAATGAGTCTTTCTTAAGTGCTGTTGCCCTCTTTACCTCTGCGCCCAAAATGCAGCTGGATGTCAAACCATACTTTGTTCAGAAGCCCCCTCGGATGATTGGGGTTACATGCGCAAGACTGCTTGATGATTTTTTCATGTGTAGGTAAAACTGATGGATGATGACCCGTTTGGTCTCTCCCTTTGCGTCTCAGTTTTAATCATTCCCAGGAAGACGTTGTTCACAGGCTTAAACTCTGGATCTCTCTTTAAACAGGGGTTGACTAAATGGAGGTCGCTGAGATACCAGTTGAGCCCTGTGCAAAGTCTAAAAGCTGAGGCTTACAGCATCAGCAGTTTTCTTGAAGTACAGGCTGAGATACAGTGTTTGTGAAAAAACATGATGTTATGGCGAAATTACAACACGGTTAGAACGCTTCTCAACGAATCAGCTTGCGTGGCCAGAACTACCTGTTTAATACTAGTTTTATTATGTACTTTCACCCTAAGTTTTTTTAAATGAACACATTGTTTTTCGAGTTTAGCAGTCTTTTCTGTCAAATACTGAACTGCGAATTATAAGATGCTGCTTCCACCCCAACATCCACATGCTCACCAACAGTCTGGGTGGAAATTGCCCTGACTTAGACAATTAAAACTTGCAATGTTCAGAGAGAAAGCTGCCAAATTACTTTGTACTATGCAGATGTATTTATTTTTATCCAAACGTCTGTTATATACAGAAATCTGAAGTTATAATAAAAGGTGGATTTGCCTGATGTGTCTCCATTTGCCCTAATTAAGCCGAGATGTTATTAATACTATTTTACTTTAAGATGAGGTAACAATTTACATGGACAGAAATAAAGTTATACCAAATCAATTTACTAATTGGTAATTGACAATTACTAATAGACTGAGCTTTTGAGTGTTAGTGAAACATTGAAATTCATACTAAGGAGGTTTGAATTATTTTAGCTTTCTGAAGATTTTTAAGATTTTCACAGTGATAGTAAAATATCTCATTGAGTTAGTCCAACAGTGAAAGGCTCATTGCATTATTTAACATTCTACTGAAGACTACTTAAAAATGCATGCAAATTACCTTAATTTTTTAAAAGTAGATCAAGTATATTATTTTGTTAAAGTGTATAGCGCCTTTTTGTTAAAGTGTATAATCCCCTGAAGCCAGAACAGTTAAGGCAGGTTTCAAACAGTTGCAGGTGCTAAGCCACATACCAATTCCCCACCCAGCCCATTCATAATATTCCGAGCCTGACGTGTCTGTAATTGTAACTGTAACATTTGACTCCACAGTAGATGTTATGAAATCAGGTGCAGGATCATTAGGCCATCAAAACAAGTACTGACTACAACAGGCAGGATCAAAACAGTCAAAACAATGCTTACAAACCGCTTGAGAAGGCAGGCGTCATAACTTGGGTAGTCTAACAAAAAACATTCACTGTACTGTTTTGCCACTTAGAAGTCACTGTAATGCTGAAACTTGTATGCACTGTTTAACTTAATCACACTTAGTCACACTTAATGAAAGCTTGAGAAATTGAGTGGAAAGTGCAGATTCTAAACTTGCAATCCAGACCACATTAGTAGAGAATCTTACCAATTTGTTTACAGTGTAATTAAAGCAGATAACTAACTTTTGCTCTTGGTAATTAAGAACATTCTCTTTCTTCTGTTCTCACCATACTACTACATTAGTTTTATATTCGACTGCAATGAAACAATTATAATTAAAGAGAGCAGATGAAGTGGAAAGTGGTCACGCCGCAGTCACATGGAGCCATTCTCATCACTGAGGAATGTATTAGTTAATACTTCAATTGGAGGTGAAACTCTAAAATTAAGGAAAGGTTCTGTATCTGTTTGAACTTGTTTTCACATAAGGCAATGCGTCCGGAGCTGAGAGAATGGCACTACTAAACTGTTCACTATGTATCATTAAGCGTGTATCAGGAGAAGATGGTGGATGGGATATTAGATACCCTGTTGTTCAATTCATCCACACTTTTCCATTCAGTCGTATGAAGTTGCTATACACAGATTTTGTTACCTCAACATCAAGTTCAGTTGTTGATGGAACAAAATTGAAACGTTGGCTTTCATTCAAAATGGAATTCTCTTTGGATCAAAATACAGTTTTAATTCATCGAAACGTAAATTTTTGTCCATTTTATGTAAACCAGTTCTTTAAACACCTTATAAACTTAATTGTTTTTTGCAAACATATTGTGGCATCAGTGCCTGTTGTGGTTCCCATGATGCTTTGTGCATGCTTAGCCAGATTGTATTTAGTTAGAAAAAAAAAACAAAAAACATAAGAAAAGTACAAAAATTTCAGTTGAATTTTCAGTATGCATATTAATGCTTGCTGGTTATGGTTGAGCAGGTTGGCTAAGAACTTGGTTGTGGAAGTGTAAGTTAATGTCACTTTTTTGTTTCTGGTTTTATCTCCAGGTGGGATTCTGTAGTTGGATACGCCCGTGCTAGTGGTTAATTAGTGGCCCCCCTCTTGCAGGTGCTTATCTGAAGATACAGCCACCACACTGATGCAGATAACACAGCTTGCTTTTCTATGTTTAAAAACAAAGCTTAAGATGTTTGTACTGTATGTAAATTTGATCAAACAAGACCTGAAAGGCATCAGCTGTGAGTCTGCACATTCTTTGTCAAGTTTTAGCTTTAATGAAAGGTTGGCATGCTGTAATGTTTTACCCGCTCACTTTTAAATTTTCAGCATTTTGCCTCAATTAGCTAGTTATAGATTAAGAGTTGCTGTTTTAGGTGTATAAATGTCTTGCTGCCGAATTTAATAATTTATGTTCAGAAAATAAACTGTTACTCAAACTATAAGAAACATCCCCAGGAGCTCTGTTTAAGCATTTTGGATTAAAGAAGAGATGATAGAAGAGTGAAAAAACATGCCAGGCTGACAGTGGTATGATGTGAGCAACACAACCTCAACTAATGAAGTTGATAATGGATGTCCTACCCTGCATTCACACCGACAGCGACTCTTCGCCTCTTCCTACCCGAATTGCTGGTCGCTCATTGCCTGTGGGCAATTTAGTGGTTTCACTGACAACAAGCACAAATCAGATGCGTTCCCACTAAAAATACGAATCCAAACACAGCCACCATTATTTCATCTCTAATAGGAACAATTATCTAGGCACCAAAAAAAAAAAAGAAAAAAAAAGAGAACATACAGTTTCACAGTGGCAGAGATAAAGCTACACTGCGTCGTTCCATGCATAAAGCTGAACTTCTCTCAAATCTGTCGTGCCGCCGCCTCTGCCCAATTTGTGCTGCCAACGTTCAATCTGTCTCCAGTCGCTGGAAATTGCCAGCTCTCTTTGAGAATGAATGACCTCTGGCCGCTTTGATGTGTCATGTCACTGCTGGTGTGAAGGCAGGCTTAAATTTACAGTCAGTGTTCAAGTGTTGACAATACTCAGTACTATTGGCGGCGCAGAGGAGGTAGGGGGCCCCCAAATCAAATTCTGCTAGGGCCTCATAAAGGCTTGGGCTATCTCTGGGAGACGCTGATGGTGGATCCTCTGGTTTGCATCTGGTCTTTACACCTCCACAACAGCACTTTGTTATACCTCTGAATGCCGTGTTTCTTCTTCCCGGGTGTCACAAACCTACAAAATAAAACACAGTCCAAAATGAGAAGTTCATTCATCTTCTTTAGTCCAGGCGATGGTAAGAAAGGCTGGTAGACTTACTCTGGGTCTTGCAAGATGTCCTTGGCAATGAGCATGGTGATGAGTGAAGTGGTGGCAGTTGGTACAATAACAACTGGAGTTTTTGAACGAAAAAAAAAAATGTTAAGAACAAGTGGAACAAGCTGCTTAACAACTTCCTGAAACAGTGACAGGACTCACAATCATTTGACTTAATGGCCAATTAAAAAACACATGTCCAGAGCTTTATGAGAAATTAAGTACATATTTATTGTTTTTTTAAAGCCCTTGTAGAAAACGCTGTTAAGGCAATGCTGACTGTTTTTCAGTCATTCATTGCACAAAGGTGTGCTTGCAGTTGTGATACAAGATTAATATGACAATATTATGAGCAATATGACAATTTTATCGTTCTTATAATGAACTACATCACAACAATACAATAAGCTTTTCTGAGGATATCCTGGACATCACCAGTAATTCTAAAACACCGACCAACTGCATGTTTCCTGTTTAATTCGATTTAGTGCAACACAGTATGAGAAATGTTAAATCAGTGTTCACAGAACCTTTTCTATCACAGTGGTGATAAAAAACATCAAATAAAAAATATAAAAGTACCCAACGATGGAGGGAGACATAAAGAGAAAAGTGGGTCTAATGTCTAATGTCATTCCTTCTTCTTAAGATTTCATATTAACTGTCTAAATGTCAAGTGAATAGGCATTTGTGTGAATATTGAAATTAATTCTTGTTCTACCAGGATTTTTACTCGTTTACATCCACAAACATAATCAGCATAGATTCACTTTTTTCAGATAAAAATGAAGTACAAGAAGTTCATTATTTATACATCAGCGTCTGAGCTTTGTGACTTTTAGGGCAATAAATGTCAGGGATGCTGATATTTGCTACTATTATCATGCATTCATCAGAAGCAAACAGCTGTTTTCATATTATTTAATTAATCAATTAGCCAGTCAGGAAAAGGCTCATCAGATCGTAACCTTTTTGTCTTCATCGTGCCACAGAAACTCTTATCCAGTGTGTTTTTAATTTTGAAGTTTGTAAGGTCACATTAAAGACGGAGGCAAAATGGGGCCTGACTCGTTTGGTGTTAGGACTGACCTGTTTGGTGTTAAGACTGACCTGTTTGGAGTTAAATCAAATCACTCTTACGTGAAGCTGGTTCAGCCTGCATGAATGCATACTTGTGACAAGACAGAGAAACAGCAGAATGTGTCAGAGCGAAAGGGAAGGAAAGGAGCATCCTGCAGCTTTCTCTGTAAAAAAAGGTACGTTTCATATCCTAAAAACGGCATATGTGCCTCTACCAGACCAGAAGACAAAAAAATGTATTAGCCTTGCAATACCATAATCCAAATCAAAAGCTCTTTGTATATTCAGCACTTGCGTCACAAACAGCTCTTTTAGCTTGAGTAAGCTGCTGTGTTATTTAGTTAGACAGGACCAGAGCGCTCTGTCCCTCAGGGAAAATGAAGCTAGTGTAGGTACCTCTACTGTGAGTAAAAGCATTTTATTCACTCATGTGTTGATAGTAATGTCCAAGACTCGATTGACATTCAAAAAAACCTCTCTTGAGACGAGAAACTGCCCGTGTGCTCTGTAACTCATCTGTCTTCTTAAAACAGTGCACTGTGTTTACAATGAGATTAAGTTTGTCTACTGTGGCACTCTTACTCTGTCTATGCAACACTAGATACTTTGGCTGTAAACTTCTCACCTCAGATCGAAGAAAGCTAAATTAAGTGTTGTGTGTACCTGCAGTTTTGTACAAGCACAATTACAACATTGTTAGAGATACTCAAATATAATTTTCAGGTGTGATTTTTTGCAAGAAAAATTTTGCAAGTTTAAATGACCTACTAAGGCAGAGCTCACATTGTTTGAATTTCCTCACAGTGACTGATGAAGAGAGAGAGAAAGGACATACAAAATACGTGCAAGTGGGTTTATTTGGGGCACGGCCCATGTTAGCTGATGTTGCCAGACTGGTTGGGAAGGTAGACAGAATTTGGGCTGGTTTGTCAATATTTTGGTGGGCTTTACAGCCAACCTGAATCAGAAATCAGAATGCACTTTTCTTCCTTAATGTAACGTATTTACACTTAAACCAGGCTATGCAGGTGGGAAAAAATTGTTGGCGGGATATTATTTTATTTTTTGGGATTTGATTGGATCCTAAAAAGCTGAGTCAGACTCAGGATCCATCGGTTTTACAGAAAAAAAGAAAAATAAATGAAAACAACCATATTTTGTCAAAAAATGAAGCACTACAATATGTTTTGTGTTTATCTATTTTCTGTAGTTTCTGCAACATGATTCATTAAATTTTGAAAGCTTAATTTTACTATCGTTTTTATTATTTTTTACTTTTTAAGATGTAGAAGCCCTATGCCTACGTCATGAAACTATGGCCTCTGCGCACAAATAGTGTTCTAAATGTTAGATAAGGAGTCATATAGTGTATGTATATACATGGTTTTCTATTCAAAGTACTTCTGGGTGTAGAAGCCACTACTTTATGACCTACACAATGCACACAGCCAGAATGACAGCGAGGTGCTGGTTTTGTGAGGTGTCTGTGTTTTTTGACATTTAAATTGAGGGAGTAGTCCTCTCAGGAGTACTCTAGGTGTGAATCATCCTACCCAAGCAACACATAACGCACTATTACTGTATATAATTACTGTGTATGCCATAAATGGGAAATTACTGCAGAAGACAAAACAGGGGTTCAACTTCTGACACACCAACAGTTATTAATTATAAAGCTTGTCACTTCTATGTATTTCCATATGTAGCACTCTCACTGGTATAGAGAGATCCACAGAAGTCATGCTTGCTAGGTTTGAAATAAGGAGGATGAGAAGAATGAGACATGGCAAAGACTTGAAGGCAAATACCGAAAGTGAATATATTGTCGCACGAATGACCATATATGAAACAAGGAAACAAGAGGTGCACAAGTTTTAGAGTTCTTTACATTTTCTCAGTCAAAAAAAAAAAGAAAAGTTGATGCTTGTAGACGTTGCTCAGTTTGTCTCAGTTAACGAAAAGTAAATTCTGAAGCTCGATGCTGTTGTGCTGCTTTTATGTGATTACGTGTGTGAGTAGCTCCTTCATTTTTCTTTGGGATGAATCCCAGTTCAGTTAGTGTACAACAAATCTCATCCATTTCCTTGTTCTGTCCGTCTGTCAAGGAGCAACATGCAGGGCAGACGGCTTTTAACCTCTTATGCCCGTAGGTATATTGCAGTTTTTCCATCTGAATTTACACGCCCAAATCATTCAGTAACTGTATGAAATAACTAATTTTTTTTTTTAATAAAAGCTCCCCTCAAATTAACAGAAAATGTGTTTTATGATCATAAACATAATGCTATATGCTTACAATTTATGGCTTAAGAGCCAAAAATCTTAGATGCTCTTTTTATTTTTTTTATAAAAGTAATTTTTACAGAGCAGATCACCAGAGTGGAAAAATGGGTCAACTTTCAATAGAAAAAAAAAGTTCAGCTTCTATTATTATACATTTTTAAAATTACATTACCCATCTATTCGACTGGAAAGAAGACAGTTATAGCTCTCATATGACACCTACCTTTTGAATGAAGCTTACAAAATCTGAAAGTTATGAAGTAAAGAATATGACAAAGTGTGTTTTGGAACCACAGGAGTTTTTGTTTCACTCATTCTGGCACACGTGTGCATGCAAGGATCCAAACTCAATGCAAAAAAATAAAGAAAAAAAAAAAACATCAGAGTTGCTCATTAAAAGGAAAAATAATCACCAGGAAAATTTCACCTTTACAGAGTGAAAGTGAAATATTGCTCACTTATAGTCTTAATATCTCAAAATTCTTACTCCATGTCGTTAAAATAAGTGCTTGTAAGAGTGGTAAATCTGTGAGAAGCTGCAAGTGTCTTTGTTTTCTCTTTCTCTCTCTCTTTTTCGCTCTCAAAACCAGCTTAGACCAGCTTTCCAAACCTGACCCAGACAGTCTTTACAGGAAATTGTGAGAACAGCAACTACTCTAATCTGAGTGCAGCACAAAAGATTAACCCCCACTTCAGCTGGGTCTACAAATCAAAACTGCGGCCCATTATTTTGTGGTTTAATACCACATTCCACAGAATCAGGAATGGATCCCAGTGGACAAAATGTTTATTTGTATTATACTGCTTTCAAAAGAGCCTCCTGAAACCAGGCCCTAGTTACGCAAGCAGAAAAGTGACTTTACTGCAGGCAAAGTCAATTAAAATCTTGGCCTGTTTGCCCCAAATTTTGCCTGGAAAATACATATTGGTTTTGAGCCAAATTTGGTGCTGAATGACCAGAACCTGTGAAGAAAAGGCAGTTTGCTAACTGCCACATCTACCATGTATTTGCTCTGAATATTCAAGACACACACTACAATATTTTAAAATCAGAATATTCAGAAGTTGCAGCTTAAAGTTTTAGAATGAATCTACCAACTGACAAATATAAATTACAAGACACAAAGTCACAAAGTTGACAGTAAAAGTCAAACAATTAAAAAGGAGAATTTTGTACAGGTCTTTTAAAAGCACATGAATTGATTCATTCATTTAAAGTTTAAAACAAAGAGAAGATACAGTCTTTGCACATCAATTTCTAGAGTAACGTAATTTCCATTTTCTACTTAAAGAACTCTGAAGCTCTGAACCCATTTCACCTCCTCTAAATATATATTATTTTTTAATAATATACAAAAAGAATTAACAAGCTGTTGCAAAGCTTTTTAGATGCATTCTTTCATTATAACGCACTTATCTTGGGCTTTATTTCATCTTATGATACTTTACATGGCAGCATGATGCAACTGTATGTGGTTGAAATCAAAGATGCTGTACTACAATTGCTTTCAAAGTAACTTCTTGAAAAGAAAAAGAAGACTTTTGGGAAACGGTTACAGCTGACAAGTTTTGTTTATGCAAATTTAGAGTCTAAACACACTTAATAACCTTGCAATGCCATATTATGTGGGTAATGTTAGAAACACTCGGTTTGAAAGCTTATAACAGAAAAAAATATATAAAAAAATAATAAAAACCACAGCATGTGTTTCTCTGTAAATGAAACTGCTTTTCTTGGCCTACAGATCTTGACGCAACAACTGATTCATTCTTCAACTGTGGACGAATCTGAGCATCAGGACCCGAGCAACAGAAGCATGCAGTGGAAGTGGAGGCACTGCTGTACAAGCATAGCTGGACTTCTAGTTTTGCTCTTGTGTGTGGGAGTGTTCCTCATCGTCAGCGAACACAGCCTGCTGGCAGGAAAGAAGAGCCACCAGGAGTACGGTGTAACTCACATACCACCAAGGTCTGAGGGAAACCTCAGCTCCATTCTGGAAGACTCCTCCCAGCAAGGGCTGAAGAACTCTGTGGAATCTAATGCCAGTTTAAGCAAGGAGGTAAGAGCAGGTAATATCCCTACGATAGAACCCTACAACTACATTATCAATGAAGAAGACAAGTGTCAGGAAAAGAATCCTTTCTTAGTGTTACTGATTACCGTTGAGCCCCAGAATGTTCAAGCCAGGGATGCCATTAGGCAGACGTGGGGGAATGAAAGCGTGGCTGAGGGCTTGGGATTTGTGCGGCTCTTCCTTTTCGGCATGACAGAAGGACTTACCAGCCAACTGCAGCGCTCCATAGAGGCAGAGTCTCAACAGTATCATGACATTATCCAGCAAAATTACATAGACTCGTATTACAACCTTACCATCAAGACACTAATGGGAATGCATTGGATAGCAACGTACTGCCCAGGGGCCAGTTACGCTATGAAGACGGACAGTGACATGTTCATTAATACAGAATACCTCATCCAAAAACTTCTCAATCCAAGCCTTCCGCAAAAACGAAAGTATTTCACTGGGTACCTCCTGAAAGGTGAGCCCCCAATCAGACAAAATGACAGTAAGTGGTACATTTCGCCGGAGATGTACCCCGGCAACCTGTACCCTACTTTTTGCTCAGGAACTGGATATGTCTTCTCGGGCGACCTGGCAGAGCTGATCTACAGGACTTCTCTGAGCATAAGAAGGCTGCATCTTGAGGATGTTTACATAGCGATCTGCCTGGCAAAACTGGGAATAGAGCCAGTGCCACCGCCTAACAAATTCCTGTTTAATTTCAAGCGGGTACCATACTCCAGCTGCAAATACAGCAATCTGATAACCTCTCATGGGTTCCTTCCCACTGAGATTATAAAGCACTGGCAGGACCTACAGAGGGACAAGCACAATGCCTGCGACAATACAAGTTTGCAGGTTTAGCCAAAAACAACTGGAACTGGAACAACTCTGGAAAATTTTCATCGGAACTAGGGCTGGGTGATACAGAAAGAAATCTTATCACGATAATTCACATTTATCATATCAGTCAATATTGATATATATCATCATAGAAATCAAATCACTGTTTCTGTTACACTTAAAGGTTCCTTTTTTCCTCATATGTGAGATGTGAAGATATCATGATCTCAAGATCTATTTTCGTTTAAATATTATTTTTTTTCCTGTTAGACGTTGAACATGAAAAATGTACTGTACAACATTATGCAGCTGTATTTCAAGTAAATAAAATAGGTATGTGCAATAAACTTCAATCTTAATTCTGACCAGTTAAAAGCTTCACATGTTACAGGACAACAGAAACAAAATGGACAACTAAATTCTTTGGTCAATTCCAAATAAATAAAGAATACAAAATGAATTTTTTTAAATTCTGGCCAGTCAAAGGCTTTTAGGTTTTACAACAGAACACACAAAATGTTTCGGTCAAATCCAAATAAATAAAATAAAATCCTAATTCTAAAATTCTAAAATGTTAAATCTAAAACTAAAATCTCAAAGCTTTCAAGTTTTACAGGAACGCACAAAGTAATTTTTTTGGTCAGTTTCCGATAAATAAAGTAGGTATTAACACAAAATAAAATCTGAAAACTCGCAATTCAAACTGTTTTAAATTTTTGGGAAACAAATCCACCAATGAATAGCCACTTTCTGTATATATTCTCAGTGCATTTTCAAGCAGCTTTGTAAACAAAAGAGAACATGCTGTCAATGTTTTGGACCAGATATTACCCTACTACAGGTTGTGGGCAAGGAAGACAAGTCATATCTAGAAACATAGTAGTTAAACTGTCTTGGAATTTACCATCATGTTACCCAAAATAATTACCCTGTACTTTGGAGTGTGTACCTCACACTTACCTGGTTAATACCTAATGCTGTAAAAGAAGGCATTGTCAAAAGAGTTATTCCAGCACTACATCTACCATTATAGCTTGCTTTACTATAATTTAGGGATATAATGTATTTTTTTTTTCATCTTAAAATCATGGAAAACTGAGAGAGTCCTATTGAATGAGCTGTTCTTATGACCTGAACACAGAGACCTTCTAAAGAATTTGGAAACTATTTTGTTTCCTGTTTTTACTTGTTTCTACGTGCAGACTGACACATTTGTAGCATCACTTGGTTCACAGTGACTCAATACAGTAAAGCAAACTTAAGGCAGCTCCAAACTAAGCTCAATAAATGTACACCATCTAAAGATGTTAAACTAGCCTTCCTGATGATGTAAGCTATTAGGTCACATCCTGGAACTACTGACTCTTCAATCCTGAGGCAAAGAAAATCTAGAACAGTTCGCTGAGTATTGTTATTTATTGTTACTTGTTACCTGGTGTGCTTCTCTAGTATGTGAAATACCCTTCTTGTATGTGCAGTACCTCCCTCTCCCTTTGCCCCAGTGTATTTCTATTTCTGTTTACAATTTTATATGTAGGGGCATACTGTTGTAGTATAAGAATTTCACTGTATTTTTGAAATCCCTGTATTCTGACATGACATATTAAACCAGTCTTGAATCTTGAACCTTTGCACAAGTAACCAATCTTTAACAGAAACATACTTTACACCTCAGTGTCTTTTTTGCCTCTCTGAACAAACAATTCAATAAGCTACCAGAGTGCATCTAACAATAAAAGCAGCATGGAGCTTCTTTTACACAGTAGAACAAAGACACTAATTGCACATGTTGATCAATTTTACTACCAGCAACGTGGACATGCACACTCACCAACTACTCTGGACAGCAGATTTTAAAGAGGAGTTTCACTTATTTCTGCATAATTACATTTGTCAATCAAACATGGATACAAACATGAAATACAAGCACAACGTCTTTTCAATGTGTTTGATACCGTTAGCAGTTCTGCCGTCTTCTTGCCCTTCAGGACCACTGCTGGCTAGATATTTTTTGCTTGACGGACTATTCTGAGCAAGCTGAATCTAAACAATGTCTCTCTTCTCTTTTGTAAAAATAAATCATTTTTAGACATTTTATGACCTTTAAAGTCTTTTATAAGACCTTATGAGATGTTTCTACCATAACCCTTTTACATTATAATACCTCCATGTGTAAAACTGTCTGAATCGTTTCGTGTTTCTCTCACCTTCCCGCTGCTCTGTAGAATAGTGGTCCTCATCCTCCACACCCGCTCTCTGCTGACGATATCTCTCGCTCCTCTGCTTCAGGGTGATGTCATCATCCAGGTCTGTCTTGATGGAACATAATTTTGGCCTTGATGGCAGCGATCTTCTCCACAGACATGGCCTTTGACAGCAACCTGGGGACAACAAGAGGGATTATAAAGCAGCTATAACATCAAGAACTGATAGGAGCAAAGTAAGATATATTGAGTCAAGAAAGCAAGTGAAAACCAGTTAATAAGAGCAAGCAAGCAAAGTTTATTTATATAGCGTTTTTTACAACAGGTGTTGTCACAAAGCAGCTTTACAAAAAAATGAGCATTACAGAAGATCCGGGTCAAAGCCCCCATGAGCAAGCCAGTGGTGACAGTGGTGAGGAAAAACTCCCTAAGAGCAGGAGGAAGAAACCTTGAGAGGAACCAAGACTCAGAAGAGGAACCCATCCTCCTCTGGTCGACACCGGATAGCAAATATTGTTAGTATAAAGTATTACAAAACAGGGAAAACAGGTGAAGCAATGGTTAATTTGATTAGTTTTAGTTTATGCAGCAGGTTGAATAAAATTAGTTTATGCAGCAGGTTAGCATATCTCTGCAGCAGAGATCTGAATATGAATAAAATTCCCCTGATCATAGACTGCTTGTAAAAGAGCTTGGTTCATTGAAATCTATAAAAAAGTCTGAACAAATGTAAGGCTATTTTGCCGTTCAGCCAAATTTAACCAGCTCCCCCTGTGACCCAGAAGGATAAGCGGCTTAGAAAATGTAATGGGTTAGAACCCCGTTTACCTGTGCGTGGCGAAAGTGTGTAATCCACTACACTGTCTAACAGTCAAAAGCAAAAAGAACAGATTGCGGATTAAGACAGAAATGCATCTTGGTAATCAATTAGTCTAACACATTAAAAACAGAGATACACTGAAAAACTAGACCAGGTAAGCCTGTTGGGCCACCAGGCCACATGCTCCATCCTCTGCAACTTTTGGTAAATAAAGTCAGGGGCGAAGCAGCCATTTTAGAAGTGAGGGGGACACAGTTGTCAGTACAAGATACCCCTCAAACCCCTTAGCCCCTACGTGTAGGTTCAGTATTACTATTACAAAGTCTGTAGCAGTGTGTGCATTTTAACAGTCAAGCTGATTTGAGAGCTTGGGGCAGCAATATACAAACATACTCCACAGGGACTCAACCAGCTCACAAACATATGGTCCAAAATTCGTCTTTCAAAGTTTTTAGCCAGACAGACTTCCCAGGACAGAGCTGGCCCTCTTAATGACTCTGTCAAGTCTCTTGCTGTCTGCAGTTAATCTCCTAAGCAGGTAGAGTTTGCTCTGCACTAATGTTATCTGACCAGTCCAGTCTATTGTTGAAGTGAAAACCCAGGTACTCAAAAGAGTCCACTCTCTCAATGTCCCTTCCCTGAATGTTCACTGGTGGAGGGAGGAGACTGCGCCTGCGGAAATCTACCACTATCTCTTTGGTGTTCCCCGCATTGATCAGGAGGTGGTTCCTCAGACACCAGTCCACAAAGCCTTCAACAACCTTCCTTGTCCTTTAATCTGCTCAGATCATCACTCACAAGGACTGAACTGATCAACAAATCCGTGTTGTCTTCGACTCCGGTGCTGGGTCAGGGGGTTTCTCTCAATGATGTGCTGCTCAGAGGATCTGATACAAACAACGCTCTTGTATAGGTGCTTGTGAGGTTCAGGAACGAACCTGTGGCTATCACTGCCACACGTTTCACTGTTTTGTGGTGAAAGAGGCCCAGCGAGACTTTCTCTGGTTTCTGTGCTATCGCGAAAACAACCTCAACAGTGACACTGTGGACACTTCGACCACTGTCTATGGTCTAAGGAGAGCAGCCAGGAAAGAAGAAGATGACTTTGGCAGTGATGTGTGAAGGTTCATCTGGTGCGAGATTTACATGTTATTAACAAAACACACAGAAACAGATAAACATTTTATTGACAGTTCTTCCAAGGTGTAGGTTTGCGGTGTTTTGTTTTGAACTGGAATGTCCGAGTTGTTGTGTTCTTATATTTTGGCATCCAAAAAAATATTTGTTTGAAAATTTTGATTTATAAAGAGAACAAATATGTTCTTTATCCTGAGTATGTCATGAAATTTATATGTGTAGTCCACGGGTAGTGTACATGTTAACTTCAAATCTACTTAAAGTTGAGTAAAAGGTATGTTTCAAATATGTTGTCAACCTAGACGCACCTGTCTGTGCTTTTAAAGAATGCTGGCCCACCCTTTTTGAGGCAATAAAGTTAAGTGTCTTATTGGAATACCTCACAGGATCTCAAACCTGGTCCTAAAGCACTCCTTGCCTTGCATATTTTAGAGGAGGGTAAACACGAAAAAATGCAGCGCCTGTTGTACTCGGACCGGGTTGATATTTTTCTTAGATATTCCAGTGGAACATGTTTTGGGCTAAATGAAACATAATTTTATTTTGTGTAACACACGGCCACTCTTTTATACAACAGTTAAATAAATAAAGTAATAAATAAATAAACTGGGTCGTGAACACGGCATTTAACACGTTTTAATGTTCGCAGTTCCTTCCGCCAAATTATAGTTCCTTAACAAGCAGCTTGTTGCTATGTCAGAGTAACGAACTCCGCTCACTCTGCACAGCCGGCAGTTCGTTCTCCAGCTCCACACAGACCAACACATTAAACTCATTTCACACTCAGTTTCTTCTTGTCTTCTATTCTTGCTCAGGGCCGTTACCTTACTTCTTAGTTCCTTATATGATTTATACGAATGCTGCACTAATTCCTGTCTTACTCTGGTTTTGGGTCAAATAAAACCAACTTTAGTGCCTTTTACTGCACTCTCAAAATCCACTTTTTACTGCAAAATTTTTTACTGACTAAAAATTTTACACAAAGAAAAATACAAAGAAAATGCATTAAGAAAACATCAGACATGTATCTAAATGTGCTTTAATATTTTAAAAATCATTAACCTATTTTAGTAGTTGCACCATGTCACTTGGATGACACTTTTTAAACACTAAGTGCTTTATAAATTACGAAATGGAAGGGAAAAAAGTTGAAGAAAATCCTGAATGTTAATTTATTAATCAAATAATCAATAATAATCAAAGTTATTTTTGTATTAGTTAATCTGTACGCTTCCGTTCACTGTGCAGTTGGGAGAAAAATGCTGTGCATGTGCCGTCAAACAGCTGGCCTGCTCGTTTCACTGGTGGTCCGTGTGTGTCGTCTGGGTTAGAGTGTGCACTGAGCATTGCACTCCATCTTTTTCTGTCATTTATTGTGGGTCTCCGGTAACTTTTTAATGAGCTCTTGGACCTGTAATAAATGCACATTTTGTTAAACTGTTCTATGAACTTTAAGTTGCTTAAGGTGCTTGCATGGTCATAATTTTATAAAAACACACAGCATATTTGACTTACTGGTGGCCACTGCCAGATATAATCTCCCTTGATTCAAGACCAGCATCAGACAGTCGCTGAACTGCTGTGGCCCTTAAGCAGTGATTGGTATATGTATTGGTAGTTCCAGCCTCCTTGCATATTTCTTGGAAGCATTGTGGCCAGCTGGCTCACCCTGAGGGGACTTGTACCACACTGGGTCTGCTGTAGTCGCTGTCTTTTTAGGTTGTAAATATAAGGCTGGCACGTTGTGCAGCATTTTGCTGAGATATTTTTCTAATGCTGCAACTGGGCACAGGTTGTCTCCAGGTCTAGCAAACATGAACCCCCCAGTAGTTTTCTCGATCTTGCTCCATAATGTCTGTGTTTTTTTTCTTTCTTCATTTAATGTCAGTGTGCATTATTTTGTACTGTTTTCGTCCATTTTAATAACAAATGAGTCTTTCTTAAGTGCTGTTGCCCTCTTTACCTCTGCGCCCAAAATGCAGCTGGATGTCAAACCATACTTTGTTCAGAAGCCCCCTCGGATGATTGGGGTTACATGCGCAAGACTGCTTGATGATTTTTTCATGTGTAGGTAAAACTGATGGATGATGACCCGTTTGGTCTCTCCCTTTGCGTCTCAGTTTTAATCATTCCCAGGAAGACGTTGTTCACAGGCTTAAACTCTGGATCTCTCTTTAAACAGGGGTTGACTAAATGGAGGTCGCTGAGATACCAGTTGAGCCCTGTGCAAAGTCTAAAAGCTGAGGCTTACAGCATCAGCAGTTTTCTTGAAGTACAGGCTGAGATACAGTGTTTGTGAAAAAACATGATGTTATGGCGAAATTACAACACGGTTAGAACGCTTCTCAACGAATCAGCTTGCGTGGCCAGAACTACCTGTTTAATACTAGTTTTATTATGTACTTTCACCCTAAGTTTTTTTAAATGAACACATTGTTTTTCGAGTTTAGCAGTCTTTTCTGTCAAATACTGAACTGCGAATTATAAGATGCTGCTTCCACCCCAACATCCACATGCTCACCAACAGTCTGGGTGGAAATTGCCCTGACTTAGACAATTAAAACTTGCAATGTTCAGAGAGAAAGCTGCCAAATTACTTTGTACTATGCAGATGTATTTATTTTTATCCAAACGTCTGTTATATACAGAAATCTGAAGTTATAATAAAAGGTGGATTTGCCTGATGTGTCTCCATTTGCCCTAATTAAGCCGAGATGTTATTAATACTATTTTACTTTAAGATGAGGTAACAATTTACATGGACAGAAATAAAGTTATACCAAATCAATTTACTAATTGGTAATTGACAATTACTAATAGACTGAGCTTTTGAGTGTTAGTGAAACATTGAAATTCATACTAAGGAGGTTTGAATTATTTTAGCTTTCTGAAGATTTTTAAGATTTTCACAGTGATAGTAAAATATCTCATTGAGTTAGTCCAACAGTGAAAGGCTCATTGCATTATTTAACATTCTACTGAAGACTACTTAAAAATGCATGCAAATTACCTTAATTTTTTAAAAGTAGATCAAGTATATTATTTTGTTAAAGTGTATAGCGCCTTTTTGTTAAAGTGTATAATCCCCTGAAGCCAGAACAGTTAAGGCAGGTTTCAAACAGTTGCAGGTGCTAAGCCACATACCAATTCCCCACCCAGCCCATTCATAATATTCCGAGCCTGACGTGTCTGTAATTGTAACTGTAACATTTGACTCCACAGTAGATGTTATGAAATCAGGTGCAGGATCATTAGGCCATCAAAACAAGTACTGACTACAACAGGCAGGATCAAAACAGTCAAAACAATGCTTACAAACCGCTTGAGAAGGCAGGCGTCATAACTTGGGTAGTCTAACAAAAAACATTCACTGTACTGTTTTGCCACTTAGAAGTCACTGTAATGCTGAAACTTGTATGCACTGTTTAACTTAATCACACTTAGTCACACTTAATGAAAGCTTGAGAAATTGAGTGGAAAGTGCAGATTCTAAACTTGCAATCCAGACCACATTAGTAGAGAATCTTACCAATTTGTTTACAGTGTAATTAAAGCAGATAACTAACTTTTGCTCTTGGTAATTAAGAACATTCTCTTTCTTCTGTTCTCACCATACTACTACATTAGTTTTATATTCGACTGCAATGAAACAATTATAATTAAAGAGAGCAGATGAAGTGGAAAGTGGTCACGCCGCAGTCACATGGAGCCATTCTCATCACTGAGGAATGTATTAGTTAATACTTCAATTGGAGGTGAAACTCTAAAATTAAGGAAAGGTTCTGTATCTGTTTGAACTTGTTTTCACATAAGGCAATGCGTCCGGAGCTGAGAGAATGGCACTACTAAACTGTTCACTATGTATCATTAAGCGTGTATCAGGAGAAGATGGTGGATGGGATATTAGATACCCTGTTGTTCAATTCATCCACACTTTTCCATTCAGTCGTATGAAGTTGCTATACACAGATTTTGTTACCTCAACATCAAGTTCAGTTGTTGATGGAACAAAATTGAAACGTTGGCTTTCATTCAAAATGGAATTCTCTTTGGATCAAAATACAGTTTTAATTCATCGAAACGTAAATTTTTGTCCATTTTATGTAAACCAGTTCTTTAAACACCTTATAAACTTAATTGTTTTTTGCAAACATATTGTGGCATCAGTGCCTGTTGTGGTTCCCATGATGCTTTGTGCATGCTTAGCCAGATTGTATTTAGTTAGAAAAAAAAAACAAAAAACATAAGAAAAGTACAAAAATTTCAGTTGAATTTTCAGTATGCATATTAATGCTTGCTGGTTATGGTTGAGCAGGTTGGCTAAGAACTTGGTTGTGGAAGTGTAAGTTAATGTCACTTTTTTGTTTCTGGTTTTATCTCCAGGTGGGATTCTGTAGTTGGATACGCCCGTGCTAGTGGTTAATTAGTGGCCCCCCTCTTGCAGGTGCTTATCTGAAGATACAGCCACCACACTGATGCAGATAACACAGCTTGCTTTTCTATGTTTAAAAACAAAGCTTAAGATGTTTGTACTGTATGTAAATTTGATCAAACAAGACCTGAAAGGCATCAGCTGTGAGTCTGCACATTCTTTGTCAAGTTTTAGCTTTAATGAAAGGTTGGCATGCTGTAATGTTTTACCCGCTCACTTTTAAATTTTCAGCATTTTGCCTCAATTAGCTAGTTATAGATTAAGAGTTGCTGTTTTAGGTGTATAAATGTCTTGCTGCCGAATTTAATAATTTATGTTCAGAAAATAAACTGTTACTCAAACTATAAGAAACATCCCCAGGAGCTCTGTTTAAGCATTTTGGATTAAAGAAGAGATGATAGAAGAGTGAAAAAACATGCCAGGCTGACAGTGGTATGATGTGAGCAACACAACCTCAACTAATGAAGTTGATAATGGATGTCCTACCCTGCATTCACACCGACAGCGACTCTTCGCCTCTTCCTACCCGAATTGCTGGTCGCTCATTGCCTGTGGGCAATTTAGTGGTTTCACTGACAACAAGCACAAATCAGATGCGTTCCCACTAAAAATACGAACCCAAACAAAGCCACCATTATTTCATCTCTAATAGGAACAATTATCTAGGCACCAAAAAAAAAAAAGAAAAAAAAAGAGAACATACAGTTTCACAGTGGCAGAGATAAAGCTACACTGCGTCGTTCCATGCATAAAGCTGAACTTCTCTCAAATCTGTCGCGCCGCCACCTCTGCCCAATTTGTGCTGCCAACGTTCAATCTGTCTCCAGTCGCTGGAAATTGCCAGCTCTCTTTGAGAATGAATGACCTCTGGCCGCTTTGATGTGTCATGTCACTGCTGGTGTGAAGGCAGGCTTAAATTTACAGTCAGTGTTCAAGTGTTGACAATACTCAGTACTATTGGCGGCGCAGAGGAGGTAGGGGGCCCCCAAATCAAATTCTGCTAGGGCCTCATAAAGGCTTGGGCTGTCTCTGGGAGACGCTGATGGTGGATCCTCTGGTTTGCATCTGGTCTTTACACCTCCACAACAGCACTTTGTTATACCTCTGAATGCCGTGTTTCTTCTTCCCGGGTGTCACAAACCTACAAAATAAAACACAGTCCAAAATGAGAAGTTCATTCATCTTCTTTAGTCCAGGCGATGGTAAGAAAGGCTGGTAGACTTACTCTGGGTCTTGCAAGATGTCCTTGGCAATGAGCATGGTGATGAGTGAAGTGGTGGCAGTTGGTACAATAACAACTGGAGTTTTTGAACGAAAAAAAAAAATGTTAAGAACAAGTGGAACAAGCTGCTTAACAACTTCCTGAAACAGTGACAGGACTCACAATCATTTGACTTAATGGCCAATTAAAAAACACATGTCCAGAGCTTTATGAGAAATTAAGTACATATTTATTGTTTTTTTAAAGCCCTTGTAGAAAACGCTGTTAAGGCAATGCTGACTGTTTTTCAGTCATTCATTGCACAAAGGTGTGCTTGCAGTTGTGATACAAGATTAATATGACAATATTATGAGCAATATGACAATTTTATCGTTCTTATAATGAACTACATCACAACAATACAATAAGCTTTTCTGAGCATATCCTGGACATCACCAGTAATTCTAAAACACCGACCAACTGCATGTTTCCTGTTTAATTCGATTTAGTGCAACACAGTATGAGAAATGTTAAATCAGTGTTCACAGAACCTTTTCTATCACAGTGGTGATAAAAAACATCAAATAAAAAATATAAAAATACCCAACGATGGAGGGAGACATAAAGAGAAAAGTGGGTCTAATGTCTAATGTCATTCCTTCTTCTTAAGATTTCATATTAACTGTCTAAATGTCAAGTGAATAGGCATTTGTGTGAATATTGAAATTAATTCTTGTTCTACCAGGATTTTTACTCGTTTACATCCACAAACATAATCAGCATAGATTCACTTTTTTCAGATAAAAATGAAGTACAAGAAGTTCATTATTTATACATCAGCGTCTGAGCTTTGTGACTTTTAGGGCAATAAATGTCAGGGATGCTGATATTTGCTACTATTATCATGCATTCATCAGAAGCAAACAGCTGTTTTCATATTATTTAATTAATCATTTAGCCTCAGTCAGGAAAAGGCTCATCAGATCGTAACCTTTTTGTCTTCGTCGTGCCACAGAAACTCTTATCCAGTGTGTTTTTAATTTTGAAGTTTGTAAGGTCACATTAAAGACGGAGGCAAAATGGGGCCTGACTCGTTTGGTGTTAGGACTGACCTGTTTGGTGTTAAGACCGACCTGTTTGGAGTTAAATCAAATCACTCTTACGTGAAGCTGGTTCAGCCTGCATGAATGCATACTTGTGACAAGACAGAGAAACAGCAGAATGTGTCAGAGTGAAAGGGAAGGAAAGGAGCATCCTGCAGCTTTCTCTGTGAAAAAAGGTACATTTCATATCCTAAAAACGGCATATGTGCCTCTACCAGACCAGAAGACAAAAAAATGTATTAGCCTTGCAATACCATAATCCAAATCAAAAGCTCTTTGTATATTCAGCACTTGCGTCACAAACAGCTCTTTTAGCTTGAGTAAGCTGCTGTGTTATTTAGTTAGACAGTGAGTGTGAGTAAAAGCATTTTATTCACTCATGTGTTGATAGTAATGTCCAAGACTCGATTGACATTCAAAAAAACCTCTCTTGAGACGAGAAACTGCCCGTGTGCTCTGTAACTCATCTGTCTTCTTAAAACAGTGCACTGTGTTTACAATGAGATTAAGTTTGTCTACTGTGGCACTCTTACTCTGTCTATGCAACACTAGATACTTTGGCTGTAAACTTCTCACCTCAGATCGAAGAAAGCTAAATTAAGTGTTGTGTGTACCTGCAGTTTTGTACAAGCACAATTACAACATTGTTAGAGATACTCAAATATAATTTTCAGGTGTGATTTTTTGCAAGAAAAATTTTGCAAGTTTAAATGACCTACTAAGGCAGAGCTCACATTGTTTGAATTTCCTCACAGTGACTGATGAAGAGAGAGAGAAAGGACATACAAAATACGTGCAAGTGGGTTTATTTGGGGCACGGCCCATGTTAGCTGATGTTGCCAGACTGGTTGGGAAGGTAGACAGAATTTGGGCTGGTTTGTCAATATTTTGGTGGGCTTTACAGCCAACCTGAATCAGAAATCAGAATGCACTTTTCTTCCTTAATGTAACGTATTTACACTTAAACCAGGCTATGCAGGTGGAAAAAAAATTGTTGGCGGGATATTATTTTATTTTTTGGGATTTGATTGGATCCTAAAAAGCTGAGTCAGACTCAGGATCCATCGGTTTTACAGAAAAAAAGAAAAATAAATGAAAACAACCATATTTTGTCAAAAAATGAAGCACTACAATATGTTTTGTGTTTATGTATTTTCTGTAGTTTCTGCAACATGATTCATTAAATTTTGAAAGCTTAATTTTACTATTGTTTTTATTATTTTTTACTTTTTAAGATGTAGAAGCCCTATGCCTACGTCATGAAACTATGGCCTCTGCGCACAAATAGTGTTCTAAACGTTAGATAAGGAGTCATATAGTGTATGTATATACATGGTTTTCTATTCAAAGTACTTCTGGGTGTAGAAGCCACTACTTTATGACCTACACAATGCACACAGCCAGAATGACAGCGAGGTACTGGTTTTGTGAGGCGTCTGTCTTTTTTGACATTTAAATTGAGGGAGTAGTCCTCTCAGGAGTACTCTAGGTGTGAATCATCCTACCCAAGCAACACATAACACATTATTACTGTATATAATTACTGTGTATGCCATAAATGGGAAATTACTGCAGAAGACAAAACAGGGGCTCAACTTCTGACACATCAACAGTTATTAATTATAAAGCTTGTCACTTCTATGTATTTCCATATGTAGCACTCTCACTGGTATAGAGAGATCCACAGAAGTCATGCTTGCTAGGTTTGAAATAAGGAGGATGAGAAGAATGAGACATGGCAAAGACTTGAAGGCAAATACTGAAAAGTAAATATACTGTCGCGCGAACGACCATATATGAAACAAGGAAACAAGAGGTGCGCAAGTTTTAGAGTTCTTTACATTTTCTCAGTCAAAAAAAAAGAAAAGTTGATGCTTGTAGACGTTGCTCAGTTTGTCTCAGTTAATGAAAAGTAAATTCTGAAGCTCGATGCTGTTGTGCTGCTTTTATGTGATTACGTGTGTGAGTAGCTCCTTCATTTTTCTTTGGGATGAATCTCAGTTCAGATAGTGTACAACAAATCTCATCCGTTTCCTTGTTCTGTCCGTCTGTCAAGGAGCAACATGCAAGGCAGACGGCTTTTAACCTGTTATGCCCGTAGGTATATTGCAGTTTTTCCATCTGAATTTACACGCCCAAATCATTCAGTAACTGCATGAAATAACTAATTTTTTTTTTTAATAAAAGCTCCCCTCAAATTAACAGAAAATGTGTTTTATGATCATAAACATAATGCTATATGCTTACAATTTATGGCTTAAGAGCCAAAAATCTTAGATGCTCTTTTTATTTTTTTTATAAAAGTAATTTTTACAGAGCAGATCACCAGAGTGGAAAAATGGGTCAACTTTCAATAGAAAAAAAAAGGTCAGCTTCTATTATTATACATTTTTAAAATTACATTACCCATCTATTCGACTGGAAAGAAGACAGTTATAGCTCTCATATGACACCCACCTTTTGAATGAAGCTTATAAAATCTGAAAGTTATGAAGTAAAGAATATGACAAAGTGTGTTTTGGAACCACAGGAGTTTTCGTTTCACTCATTCTGGCACACGTGTGCATGCAAGGATCCAAACTCAATGCAAAAAAATAAAGAAAAAAAAACATCAGAGTTGCTCATTAAAAGGAAAAATAATCATCAGGAAAATTTCACCTTTACAGAGTGAAAGTGAAATATTGCTCACTTATAGTCTTAATATCTCAAAATTCTTACTCCATGTCGTTAAAATAAGTGCTTGTAAGAGTGGTAAATCTGTGAGAAGCTGCAAGTGTCTTTGTTTTCTCTTTCTCTCTCTCTTTTTCGCTCTCAAAACCAGCTTAGACCAGCTTTCCAAACCTGACCCAGACAGTCTTTACAGGAAATTAAGAGAACAGCAACTACTCTAATCTGAGTGCAGCACAAAAGATTAACCCCCACTTCAGCTGGGTCTACAAATCAAAACTGCGGCCCATTATTTTGTGGTTTAATACCACATTCCACAGAATCAGGAATGGATCCCAGTGGACAAAATGTTTATTTGTATTATATTGCTTTCAAAAGAGCCTCCTGAAACCAGGCCCTAGTTACGCAAGCAGAAAAGTGACTTTACTGCAGGCAAAGTCAATTAAAATCTTGGCCTGTTTGCCCCAAATTTTGCCTGGAAAATACATATCGGTTTTGAGCCAAATTTGGTGCTGAATGACCAGAACCTGTGAAGAAAAGGCAGTTTGCTAACTGCCACATCTACCATGTATTTGCTCTGAATATTCAAGACACACTACAATATTTTAAAATCAGAATATTCAGAAGTTCCAGCTTAAAGTTTTAGAATGAATCTACCAACTGACAAATATAAATTACAAGACACAAAGTCACAAAGTTGACAGTAAAAGTCAAACAATTAAAAAGGAGAATTTTGTACAGGTCTTTTAAAAGCACATGAATTGATTCATTCATTTAAAGTTTAAAACAAAGAGAAGATACAGTCTTTGCACATCAATTTCTAGAGTAACGTAATTTCCATTTTCTACTTAAACAACTCTGAAGCTCTGAACCCATTTCACCTCCTCTAAATATATATTATTTTTTAATAATATACAAAAAAAATTAACAAGCTGTTGCAAAGCTTTTTAGATGCATTCTTTCATTATAACGCACTTATCTTGGGCTTTATTTCATCTTATGATACTTTACATGGCAGCATGATGCAACTGTATGTGGTTGAAATCAAAGATGCTGTACTACAATTGCTTTCAAAGTAACTTCTTGAAAAGAAAAAGAAGACTTTTGGGAAACGGTTAGAGCTGACAAGTTTTGTTTATGCAAATTTAGAGTCTAAACACACTTAATAACCTTGCAATGCCATATTATGTGGGTAATGGTAGAAACACTCAGTTTGAAAGCTTATAACAGAAAAAAATATATACATTTTTTTTTAAAAAACGCAGCATGTGTTTCTCTGTAAATGAAACTGCTTTTCTTGGCCTACAGATCTTGACGCAACAACTGATTCATTCTTCAACTGTGGACGAATCTGAGCATCAGGACCCGAGCAACAGAAACATGCAGTGGAAGTGGAGGCACTGCTGTACAAGCATAGCTGGACTTCTAGTTTTGCTCTTGTGTGTGGGAGTGTTCCTCATCGTCAGCGAACACAGCCTGCTGGCAGGAAAGAAGAGCCACCAGGAGTACGGTGTAACTCACATACCACCAAGGTCTGAGGGAAACCTCAGCTCCATTCTGGAAGACTCCTCCCAGCAAGGGCTGAAGAACTCTGTGGAATCTAATGCCAGTTTAAGCGAGGAGGTAAGAGCAGGTAATATCCCTACGATAGAACCCTACAACTACATTATCAATGAAGAAGACAAGTGTCAGGAAAAGAATCCCTTCTTAGTGTTACTGATTACCGTTGAGCCCCAGAATGTTCAAGCCAGGGATGCCATTAGGCAGACGTGGGGGAATGAGAGCGTGGCTGAGGGCTTGGGGTTTGTGCGGCTCTTCCTTTTCGGCATGACAGAAGGACTTACCAGCCAACTGCAGCGCTCCATAGAGGCAGAGTCTCAACAGCATCATGACATTATCCAGCAAAAGTACATAGACACATATTACAACCTTACCATCAAAACACTAATGGGAATGCATTGGATAGCAACGTACTGCCCTGGGGCCAGTTATGTCATGAAGACAGACAGCGACATGTTTGTCAATACAGAATATCTCATCCAAAAACTTCTCAATCCAAACCTTCCGCAAAAACGAAAGTATTTCACTGGGTATCTCCTGCGTGGTGAGCCCCCACATAGAAACAAAGACAGTAAGTGGTACATGTCGCCGGAGCTGTACCCCAACCACGTGTACCCTACTTTTTGCTCAGGAACTGGATATGTCATCTCAGGCGACCTGGCAGAGCTGATCTACAGGACTTCTCTGAGCACACGAAGGCTGCATCTTGAGGATGTTTACGTAGCGATCTGCTTGGCAAAACTGAGGATAGAACCAGTTCCTCCGCCCAACAAATCCCTATTCAATGTCAACCGGGTCC